>NW_008824111.1:603112-633497 GCF_000699105.1 Pygoscelis adeliae | reverse complement strand
CCCGCTTCTCAGCTGGCTTTTGAGTTTACCCCTAACGGCTTGGGTTTGTAGAGGTTGGTACATCCAGGCCAGGTCAGCCCTGGCTCCTGGCAGGGACGCTTTCTTGGCAATTCTTCGCGACTTTGGATTGGATTCTTTGTAGTTTTACTCCTTAGAGGGAAACCCAGTGAAGGATAAAATAATGATTCGTAATTGTTGCTTTATTATGGGAGAAAGAAACAATATGTAGCTCACGAACAGTAAATTACCAGAGAGGTAGTTCTCCTCCTTGTCATGAGCCTCTCTTTGCTAAGGGTGATAGTGCTGCGGCAGGGTTAGACGATCACATTCAGCTGATGTATAGGTAACTGTACAGTCCTCTGGCAGGCATTATGCCGCATGTGTACATGGCACAACCTACTGTTACTCACATAGCAGTGATCTCAGTCATAATATGAAGGTTTGCACTTAAATACAAAATATGTGCAAGAACGTGCATTAGAAGTTCATATCATCTTAGCGTCTTAGACAAAAGATTTTCCCTTGTAAATAGAAGCCTGAATTAGAAGTTATAAACACCTTCTATAAAATACTGTCCAAATGTAAATGTTTTTCTTCAGATAATGCAGATGCCTTGAGACCGATTTAAAAAAAAAAAAAAAGGCATTTTAAAAAGCCCTTTCTAGAATTCTGTGGATGGATTTAATACTAAATGATGTTTCTGCAGTGAGGAGGGGTTAAGCAGGCTCAGCTCTGATGGCTCTATTTCCAGCTCCAATAATATAGTCCAGAGTATTTTGCAAGAGATCCTATAAACGTGAATACAGAAAAACTGAATGTTCTTTTACGCAGGCAGGTCTTTTCCTCAAGCATAAATATTCTTAGTCTGTTTTTTTGAGATAACAGCTGTATCGTTACCAGACCAATGGCTGGAATGTCTCTTTGAAAAGGAATCCTTGTAAATGCTGTGTCTCTGAAGCCAAATGCTCATAACTTCCAGTGAAAATTTCACTGAATATTCCACATAAATAGCAAATCGCAGTAACTAGCATCTTTCAAACTTTACGCAAAGTTAATACTACATAATGTTAAAAAAAAGAGAAAGCTACTTTCTGTATAAATAATTTGGAGTTTTTATGCATAAAGAGATGTAAGTCCCTTCAAGATTTCTGAAATTATTCATGCACCTAAATCCCATGGAATTAAATGGAAGTTAGGATCATAAAAATAAATCTTTATTTTTGTTATTTATTATTAATTTAAATCTGAGCTTCTTAAGAATTTTTAAAATTTTTTCAACTTTTTCTTTAGTTAAAAAGTTAAAAAGTGAATATGCAAATAATCATATTCCTCAATGTGTGCATGAACACAAATCCACTATCTAAAGCTCCATAAAAAGAAAGTCAGAAGTCTAACAGGTTGTCATCATGTATGATGTACAAGAATATCTTAGAGTAGTTTTAGAAGATTATTTTCAACCAGCACTGAACTCTAAACTACACAGAAAAATAAATAATAATTCCATTAGCTCTGGATCTTTTTTGAGTTGTTTGTTTGAGGAGGCTTGGCTTGATTTAAAGAGCTTTAAGATATTCTTTGCCTTTTCTTATGACAAGTAACATAAAAGATTTCCCCATATAACAGTAGCTGCTGGTGTCCTGTGTCAGGGTATTAACCTTTTTAACCCTGTCTGTTGGCTGGGGCCAGGAAATATAGACTAGTCTTTTACTACTCTTCTGTGTGTCACAACTTTATTACACATCACATTTTTACTCTTCTGAAGTGTCTATAGTACTAAAAAAAAAAATAGCCTTGTAAAGAAAATGCAGTGTTACATGGCCAAAAAGGTATGTAGGACTGAATATCATATATTTTATCAAAGCGATGTCCTTCTTCATCCAGAGTGCATTATTGTTGCTCTGTAAAATCTTAACATCAAAGAAAGACTCAGGGTTCTGTTTCATATTTTGTAAAGGTGATCTCTAAGCATTTCTAATTGAATTATTCAATAGTTTGCTGTATATCATTTTGCTGATGACAAGAAAGCTGTCTCGTACCTTTAGTGGTGTCTGTACAAAGTTGGTTTGTCTTTCAAGTTAGTATAAAGCCATATCTAGGTGATTAGCAATAAACATTTCAACTGCTATTAAAGAAATATTAGTTCCTACAGGCAATGTCCATTGCTTATACATACTATACACTTCTCGGAGAGCTTGTACACATCCTCCATTAAGAATAATAATGAAAATTATATGAGCACTTAAAAACCTCGTCATGGTAAGATGGCATCATATTGCTAGGAGAATCAAAGACACCCTTTAATTCATAGAAAAACATTGCTTTATCACTTAATTGTAAATCTTCAGAGGCTTACACATTATTTTCAGTAATCCAGCTAGTGGTAGGAGAATGTTATCTTCCAGGAAATATAACTTTGTTAAATATATAACAGCTTTGGGCATTACATGGGAAGCTGCATCCAATTCTCTTCTCACTGCTGGGGTTATAGCTGATGCAATAGCTTGGCTTCTTGCTCCTTAGTCTTATGTCCATTTTTTCCAGATCGTCACCCATAATTTACTATTCACATTTGTGCAAAAAGTTGACCTCCAAGCACTATTTCTTCTGACAACCATGGTAGCGATTGGTTAAAGTGACTTAGAGTGTCCTCAAACTGCAGCAGTATCTGCCTGGCAGGGGCAGGAGCATTACAGGAAAAGGAGTCCTTTCTCCTGTTTTGATCCTGACCTCGGACCCCCACCTGGTGCAGGCAGGTGGCCCCAGCCATCGCCTTTGGCTGGGGAGAGCTGCCTTGCTGCCTGCACCTCCCTAGGATCCCCTTCACCTCGCTTGCACCTCTGCCACTGCCCTCCTCTCTTGGAGCCAGAAATGTGTAAGGTTTTGATCCACCTCTGATGCAAAGTTTATGCCCTTTGATGGGTGAACCCAACCAGCCCGCAGGGCACCAGGTGGGCTTCCACTTCCCAGGCCACAGCCCAACCCCTATTACCTTGGACCCTCCAAGTTCTTGCTTGTATTCTTTTTTTCTCCCCCCCCCCCCCCCTTTTCCTTCATGTGTGTGCGTGTGTGTGTGTGTTCATTTGGTTTCCACCTCAGCAGCCTCCTTTGATTTAACTCCTGGCAGTCAAGCAGGGTAATGTCACACAGATAACCTGGGGGAACTGTGACATTTAGTTCCTGTAACTCTGTCGTCTTCCACAGCAGGGTATTGCTTTGGAGAAACTTAAATATAATCTGGGGAGCATTCAAATGAGACTTCATCACAACTAGATGGAATTAGATTCCCAAAATCACTGTTCCTCCTTAGCAACTTCAGTCCTTTAGAAAACAGTGGCAAAGACCGTGACAACACTCCCTGTGAGGAAGTTTTGTGCACTGCAGTGGGATTTCAGCTTCATCCCAATCCCTCTGTACACCTCTGGCAGCCTTTGGTAGACAGCTTTTTGGGAGATGGATGTTTTGGGGATGAATTCAATCAGGAGAGCAGTAAGAAATAAAGTGAGGGGAAGTTTTCCCATTTGGTGAGATGATGCAACACTGCAATAATCTGGAAATAGATGGACTGAATAGCCTTTTGCTTGACGGATTTATAAGTCAAGTAGACAAAATAAAGGAGAATATACTTTCAAGAATAATCCTACCTCAGACTTTTCATCTGAAACTAGTTTGAGTTGGTCACTATTCACATTTTCCATTTCTTAAGCTAATCACAGTTTCCAGTTTTTAAAAAAAATGCTTAGTATTCAAAATGCCCAATTCTTAACAAATGTTAACTCATTCTGACCTGAAATAAAAACACAGCATTTTTGAAATTTTATACAAAATCAAAATTCTGGGCAATAGACCTTTCCCCAGCATTTTTGTTCCAGAATTATGAAATGTGTTCTCAATCTTTGGACATATTTATAATTTTGCAACATATTTGTTGTTATAAGACAGTTTTGTTCCTAGTTTGTGATGTGTCTATAATAGTAGTAATCTGATAATATAGTAATCAGTATGGTCTGTTCATTTTAAATTAAGGAGAAGTGCTCATCTGATTAAAAACAACTTCTCTTCTTTTCATTCACAGTGGTTATATCTTAACCATCCCTGACAGCACTTTACATCACCAGAAGAAACTCCATAGTGACTGGTGTGTCTGTATGGTCCAGAGCAGATCGATGCCGATAGGTTAATGAGGGTCCTAAACTCAACAGAGCTGTGCTGGAAAAGATAAAGAGCGGTAAAGGCAGCAACAGGTAATGGGTTTGCTCCACTTTATCATCTTTTGTGAACCCTTTAAAAGTAGTCCAAAGACTTCTGAAGAGACTGGTGGAATTCAGGTTCATGTCCTCCTGTTCGCTCTTGATCTTTGTGCAACATATTTCAGTCCATGCTAAGGAGCTAAGGAGGAGCAAGCTATCGCGGTTACGTTGTGCCATGTTAGGCGCCAGCACTTTGTACACTGCGTACTTCTGCTGACTTGCCAGAAATGAAAAATTAAGAAAAGAGCATTAAACAAATCTCTGCCTGAAAATTTGAGATTATAAATGAAATTTCAAAATATTCCTGAGGTTAAAAAAATCTCAGTGAAAATTTGTTCATTTCAGAATATTTTTCTCAATCCAAACTTCTGAGATTTTATCAAGCACGTTTATGGTGAAGGAATATTTGACTAAAATCTCATAAGCCATACATATACGGAGAAGGACCAGGCATATCTGGTCTAAATGAATTGCAAACAGAGATGTAATTTAACTGAAATTTCTGATCCAAGGAGTTCTCCTTATTCATTGATTTGGTGGGAAGGACAATTTGTTACCCTTCTTTTTTCTGTATCACAGACCTTGTTTACTTGGGGAATATGCTTTAAACCTTCATATTACGTTTTAGATGCAAATGGTTTGGTTTTTTGAAACACTATACATGCTACATAAATAAATACTATCCTGTTTTAGTAAGATAATCAATTTTAACCATGCCAAAAATGGAATTTCCCTGTTCTGCATTTGTAGCTGAAATATTTTTTTTAAGTTCAAGATTTCACGTTCACTTTTTAACCAAGTGAGTTTTGTGGTAAGGGTTATTAAAATTGCAACACATTTGGTTCCAGTAGCCTCTTGGGATGTATTTCATGCAATGCATGCCCCTGCTTTGCCTGGCCTCACCTTTCCCTCCCTTCCTTTCCCTATTGTCTTTTTCCAGCACAGCAGATATGATTGCTTTATACCAAATATCACACATGACTTTTTTTTACAAAGGTTATCCCTCTTCTGGCATATTTTTCTAATTTATAATACGTTAGTCCATCTTCATTTTATTCTTATTTCTGGCACGACAGAGAGTTTGGAACTTGTTTTTAAATTTTTGTCTATTTGCAATTAAATGCAATCAACTTCCAGTAGTAAAGATTTGGTCACTTAGCTCAAAATGCTGAAACAACATATCCTGTTTTAAGGTTTTGGTTTTTCTTCAAGACACTAATATGGTGTTCATTATCAAAGGACAAAGGGCACTCTGGATTGTAATAAGTACTTTCTGGTTTTAAATTCCATTACTTGCATTAAAACCACTTACTGCCACTAAGAAAAATGAGTATAACTTTGTGCAGTTTGTGGCAAATAGGCAGTCTTTTGATATCTTATAGCAGAATGTTTCAGTTAATAGGCCTCTACTTGAAAGTACCCTTTCACACCAATGGTTGCAAGTGCATTCTGTGTTTTTGTTTAAGTCTGACATCCACGAAAAGACAACCAAGATCTGTTTCTTATTGTGCATTAAAAAGGATTCTTTGGAAGTTGCTGAATAACTTAACAATATACTCTGTATCATTTTTACTGATGACAAGAGAGATGTCATCTCTGGTGCATCCGTCTAAAGCATCCTCTTGGATAACTTCTGTATATCGCAATCTGCTTCATTTCTTCAAATAGGAAGCAGTTTCAAAAGTCCTGTTAATTGGCAAATACCAAACTATTTCACTTATTTGCAAGAAACAAAAACGGAGCATGCTGAATCTTGGGAGCCAGTTCCCAGTAATAATAAGTATTCCATTAAAAGGAAAAAAAAATTAAAAAGAAAGGAAAAAACCCCACAACACTTGCACTTAATTCAAGAGCAGGGCTGGCTTTTTTCAACGCAAATATGTTGTATCATTTCAAGCATTCAGGTCTTTGCCTTGGCGTGTTTAATGATCACAGCTGTACCAAGTTGGTTTATCTTCCAGTTAAGGTCAGGACAGCTAGTCAGGCCTGGAGACTGATTTTTATTATATTTTAGTGTTTAGATTCATTTTACTCTGTTTATTGCTTTTGTACTTGGAACAAAAAAGGGGTCCTTTCCAAACAAAACCCTTTTGAATCAAGACGTAGGCTACATCTCCCACTGGTGAGGCCACCATCTCACCAGGCTTCATCTGCAGGACAGATCAAACCTGTTTGTGCAGTCCTTCCCCCTGGGCTGTGCGGGACAGATGCAGGTGGGTGGTGAGTGCAGGCAGCACACGCCTGTGCCGGGAGGCAGCCGAGGTTTTAGCTGCTGGTCTCTCTTGTAGAGAAAACTGCAAGCCTGCATGAAAACTTGGTATAACAGGCGCTTGAGGCACGGCCTAAAATAAATGAATGCTCCAGCTGCCTGCTGGTACACTTAGCATAGTGGCTTAAGTGAAAAAAGGGGGAGTCACTGCAAAATGAAGCTGAATAGGTTTTGAACAATACAAATATCCTGTAAACATTCCCCTTCTTTAAAAACGGAACAAGCAGCAGAAGAGCGGGGCAGAAAGGAAGGAAGAGAGACAATGGGAGGGAGAACAAACAGAGCGCACCTCCAAGTGCTGGCTGGTACAGCTGTGTATCATCCCAGACATCGGGCGAGACTGGCCCAGCAACTAACGTGTGTTTTCAAATACAGAAGGGACAGCTGGGTGGTGGGAATTGGTAAAAAGAAATCTTGCATGACTGAGGAAATGTCCTTTACCAAAAATGAAGTAATTTTCAACACATTTTAGTCAACGGTGCTAGCCGATGATGCTCAGTTAACATATTTTTGTTGGTTTTAGCCTGTAAATATTTGGACTGCCCATTACATGGTATCTCAGCGGAGATCCTTTCTTTCTTAATCCAAAAGCCTCAGTTTTAGGGTATCCCTCGTTACATCTGAGGGGGGTTTGCTGGAGGCTTCTCTGACACTAGTCTTAAATGAGTCTCTTTTCACTGTAGTTGTGGCATGGACTCCTGCCACAAAAATTCATCCCTGGGAAAGCTGCTCAGGATTTGTCACCTTACTGTGACTTGACTGTTACTATGATACTTAGATTGAGTGTTTTTTAAAACACTGAGGGGTTTGATTTAGCATATTGTTTCAGGTCGTTATAGATACAGTGAGTGAACATCAGTATTCAAATCTGGATCAAAACGTCCCCATAATTCTCATACCCAGGGATTTTGTGACCCCATCACTACTGCCTGCTGCAGATGGCCAAGAAATTGGTAGCCTCTAATTGTAAAATCCTCTTGAAAAGAGCAAACATTGTTTAGCGAGATGTGAAGAACCTTACTCTTATTGCTACCTTCACACTTCTTTCTCCCAAAATAAAATGTAAAAGCTAGAAAAATGTTACCATTTAAAACTACAAAGACCACCTCTTTTTACTTTTCTTTATATGCATATACTTTGTTTTCTTTTTTTAACAATGTCAGTTCAGGTAACAACTCTGTCATCCTGACTTACACTGTGATTTTAAGATGGCATCAGAAACATTTCTTTTAGTGACTGCCAATCATTAATTGCTTCTCCTGTACGTCTCCATAAACATTACATGTAGATATATTAGTATATAATATTCATGTGTTTTATGTTTATATAAACATACCGCTAATACTGTGTTTCTCCAATAGAGATCTCTATAAATCGAGACCTCCAGAGATACCTTATAATGACTTAAACATTACACCAAACAAGAGATTCCAAGGGGACATGATCAGGATGTAATAATGGGCCAATGTCAAAGAGGATTTATGATTATTATTCATATGACTCAACCATATGCTCCAGCTACTGCTATAATCTTGCTACTCTTGGTCTGACATCTGTAGTGATAATGAGTAAAATTGCATTACGCCACAGAAAAAAATCAAGACACTTAAAAAATAACTAGTGGGCTGCCAGGAGAAACATTGACCTCCTCTGTAGGGTCAAGAGATGGTTTTAAAATATGCTGGATCCTCCTGACAAAGTTGAAGCACTCCGAGGATCTGGCAGCCAGCTGTTCTAGCTTTATTAGAGAAGAACTTAAATATAATTGAATTCATAAACCATATGTATTTATCACTGCAGTTAAATACCATGCATGATCCTATTGAGTTGAGTTTAAAAAAAAAAGGAAGTTACGTATTTCATTGTATATAGTAGGACAAGTGGTATCGGTTCTAAATAACGTGAGATTGGGGAAGGTACTTAAGTAATGTGTATTTCCAGGATCACCTGAACAGTCATGCTACCTGTTTGTCTCACCTGGTTAAGCATCAAGCTTAACACCATTCAAGTGACTACAGTGAAAAGACAGATATTTCTGGTTTGTTTCCCTCTAACAGTCTTGGTCTGTCTTGGTCTTTTATGGAGCAACCCTCAGCTCTGGCTGCAGCTGAACCCGTTGCCAGCTGGGAAACAGTAGCTTATCTGTACCATTTCCAGGCTTCCCCGTTCAGTGGGAATTTAGCAAACATGCAAATACCTTCTGGAGAGATGTCCATTCACTGAGAACTCCTTCCTGCTTCTGGACTAATATATAATGTTGTTCAAGGTAAATATATGAGCATAGACTTCCTTAGTTTCTGTCAAAGTCCATTAATGTTACATTATTGACTGCAGGACTTAGGTGGGAGGTGAAAACTCATTTGTTTCTCACTGAGAAAGAGAAAACTCAGGTGAAATGGCCTGATGTCAACCCTTCTAATCCTGCCGTGGTGATTAGCAGATGGGCAGCAAGCAAAAGTCAAAGGAGCTCATGCATAAAGTGGGCTAAGTCACAAACCACCAAGGTTGCTATAAAATCATGGCCAAACATAGCAGTAGAGGACAAATATTTAGGCAGTGTCAGTCAGTCAACTAATGTATGGATCAGCATATTAGTGAGGAAATCCCCAGAAGCTCTGTGGGAGTTTTTCTTTTTGATCTGCCACCACCTGCCAGGCTGCTGGCATTGCCGCTGCAGCCACCAGGCAGGCGGGAGCAGTTCCCCTGGGACTCCAACAAGTTGCTCCTTAAGGCAAATAGCCACTTCACTAATTCAAAGGCAGACTGAGCAATCAGCAGCAGGTGAGGAGCAAAAGACAGGGAACCAGACTAGAGGCAAGCTTGTCTGCCTGCCCCAGAACAGTAACAGGAAAGCTCCTTCTCTGCTTGTTAATAGCGGCAAATGTTCTTCATTGCTGCCGGACTTGCACAATCTCCATTTCGCTCACATTAAATTCTGATGCCTCTCATTCTCCTGAGATCCTCAGCCAAAAGACACGTTCAACATCTGTGAAGCCTGAAGTCTTGGCTTGCATGAACACAAGCACTGGTAGACTGGAGATGTTGTTTTAAGCACCTGACATCCTCCATCTGTCTTCTTCATTTTTAATTATTTCTAGTCTATAGGGTGACCTAATCAAACAAGCTCCCGTCTGATGTCAAGGTTCTTTCTTTGCTTTAATCTCTTCACATTTCTATATAATTTCTTTTTCCTCTGGAACTATCAAAGTATTTTCTTTAACAAGCCCATCAATGAAAAACAAAGTCTGCATTCTTGAATTCTAAGTCACACATAAACCTTAAAGATGTTGTTTGCTCAGTGTTGACAGAAGCAGTCGTCTGCCCTAATTTACCTTCATCGTATGTTTTTATTAGAGCTGTGAGAGCATGCATAAACTCACCAGGGGGACATGTACGTTACAGGGCTCTTTTCTTAAACTCTCTCAGCAATAACAAAAACACATGGGCTACAGCACTGTCCTGTATTGGAACAGTAATACCTCTCTATCCTGTGTTCTTTCAATATCGGAACAATTGTCTCTGAGAATATTCACTCACTTAAAGTCATCACAACAGGAGTGAAGGAATGGTCTTCAAGGAATGGTCTCAAGGAACTATCTCTCTTCCATTGATGATGTTCTGCTCAGTCTTACCAAAGAGCTTAGCGATGCTGTACCTCTAACTCAGGTGTCAGGTCTGATATCCCTTTTCTAAACCAATTATTTTTCAGGTGCTTATGGGGAGAGAGTGGTGCCATGGACTAGCACTAATGGACCTCCAGAAGTAAATAAAATGGCCCACCTGTTGCTATAGGCTCACACTTTCTAAACAGGATTTTCATATCCACTGTGAAATTTTTGAGGCCCTACCAACTGACAAATACTAGATATGGATGTATACAACCACATGCATAAACATCAAACGGAGACAATGTGAGTTCAACAGCAGAAGGGTTATCACTGTGGCTGATTGGGGTGCTTCACATTTAACTTGTAGATATTATTTAGATTAAAGAAAGGTGTCATTTGATCTTCCATTTTTCCACAGATGCTGCCAAATAGTTTTCTAAATCAGTCCCAAATGTGGCCTGGTCTCTGTGTTGGGCCAGTGTGAGTATAGTAGTGGTTTTGTTCCTTCTTGCTACCTTTTCTTCTCGCCCCATGCTTCCTCCCACAGTTTGGGGTGAGAGCACTGAGCCCCAGAATATCGCATGAGTTAGACAAAACAAAGCTCCAATGTGTGCTAGATGTAATAACCTGCAATGTCTCCCCTGTCATCCCAAATTACTGGAACACACTGTGTTTCAGCCCTGCCTACCTACATGCCTGCCTGTCGGAAAGTGGTGCCTCCTCCTCATCAACAGGGCTGGTGCAGGGTCAGGTGTCGGCTCCTTCTTGCTGAAATGTGCTTGCATTGCATTCTGCTTGCCTCCGAGGTCAGGGGCAAACGGTGCTTACACTGGTCACCTGTGGGGGTCTTCATGAGTTATGTGGTTTCTCAGAAATGTTTTGGGGTTTGCTGGCTGTACCCGGTAGTACTGGGGAGATTGGTCACTGCCAGCAAGCGAGTCAGGCACATGAGACTCCCCAATACCTGACTGGTACCTTCAGCTGGGGCATAAACCAGCCTCCCCATTTGGAGTTAGGGGGAAATTTTTCCCTCCGTGCCAGGCTGGCAAGGCTGCGCATTTGGGAGCTGTGCTTTGTTTAAATAACTCTTCTATGACATGGTATGCAAGCCATTTCTGAAAAGATCCTGGATTTGCACTTAATAAACTCTCTGCTATCATGGGGAGATAGGTCTTTGGTGATGTCATTGATTGCTTGCTATCTTAATGAAGTTCATTGTAATTTTGGTCTTTTACCTTACTTCTTGGGTTTTCTAGTGGGTGTTGAGAAACCGCTGTGGGCCACGGTGGATGGGCTGTGTAGACAAATACTCTCCAGGCTCTTCTGTGCAAGACACTTATTGCTGCAGTCTCAGGTGACTGGACTTTAAGAGCTAATGTACTGTTTCAACCTTATGGTTCTTATAGTCCTAAAATAAGCCAGGTCCATTGAAATAGTTTATCTAGTAGGTCTTTGAAAATTCATCTCAACCAGGCAGAAACAGGTTAGTAAGCCCTTGCTGAAGTGTACAGCAAGCACTAACAGCCAAGTGACCACGAGTACTCGAAGGCAGTAGACTCTTCCATTGGATTAGGTGGGTCCAGAAGAAAACGTTTTCCAGAGCCATATGGTGGGGGGATCCACACCTACCACTTTATTGCAGCCCTGTGTGCCTTAAAGAGGTTTGAGGCTACACAGTGACACATCTGTAATCTATCCCAGTGTACTCATTGGCATAGTTGAAAGATAAAGGTATAAAACTATATTTCAGGTAAATCAATGGAAATAGGGCACAAAGTGGTAAAACAGATGTTTTCCCATAAATCAGTGAATTGCAACATAACGTATTTTTTTCTCCACTTACCCCCACAAATACTGTGCGTTGCATCCATCGGAGCACTGAGTCCTCAAATAGCTCTGAGATTGTGTACCTTGCATGTGATGATTTTAATCACTGATACTTTGTGCCCTATTTCACTTACTGCTGCCTTGTTCTTATATCCGGTTGACTTTCTTAGGAAGGTTAATGATGGAAAGGAGTTTGATTATTTTGTAGGATGCCATTTGCTCTCACCTTCCACATACTTTTTCTCTCTTTACCTGATAAAAAAAAAAACAGCAAGCATGGCAGAATCCCATAAGTATGGCCTGGCACAGCGCCAGTGAAGACCCCACCCTCCCAGCAAACCAGATTTTTTAAAGTACTTTCTTGAAGCTTGAGTATATGAATTTGGAGAAAACATTGTGGGCAGAACTCTAAGGGATTGAAAGGGCTTGTCTTGTTTTTATTTGGTTTGCACAATGTAATTTTTTGCTTGCAGCAATATTATTTAATGATGATCGTGGCAGAAGTAATTCCTAGTGTCAAGCAGACTCTTGCTTGACACTAGGAGAAAAGTCCTGTTTAATCTTGCATTTATTTTAAACCCTTTTTTAAAAAGCATCAGTGGAACACTAAGTGCTCAACAGAACAACTGGAAAGGCAAAGTTCAGTGCCTCAAATGCATCTCTGCTTCACTTTCAGATGTGAGCTGACTAACATGGCTAAGGACAGGGATGTAAGTGGAAAAGAACGTGCATCATTTTCTGCCCATGAATATCCAAGGTAAGGTACAGACAGTTGTAAGAGGTTGACTACATTTTTACAGTAACAGTTGCCTAATTCACTTCTGAGAGCCTGTCTAGAGATTATACTTCTAAAGGAGCAATCTGGAGGAAGAGACTTGGACAATCGGACTAGAAAGTCATACCATGTTCAACAGGGCAGCATGAACACAGGGATTCAGAAGGCTGTAGGAGTGGAAAATAGGGATATAGTAATTGGCACTATGTACGGATTAGTGAAGATAGATACATGAAGGGTTTATAGTTAAGAACTAGGCAACACTCCTCTGTCCAGCTGTCCTCGGGTCACGTAACTGAGCTATGTGAGTGAACTCCGTATCAGGATTGCACTGTTCTAAGCCAAGGGCACATGGTGACAACATGGCATCTGGATGTTACGTGGTGGAGAATGGCGTGAGAAAGATCAAATTCCCAAAGCCTGAAATGGACTGAAGATAATGTCTATTGGTGCCATTGCTTCCTTTTTTAGCACACCTAAAGTGCTTTGCTGGACATAGAAGTACTTAGGAATGCGTGAGTATCGTCAAAGGTGATGGAAAGAGAAATCCCATAACTTAAAAGTGTATTTGCACGCTGTTAACAAAGGCCTTTTGGTAGAATGCAACGTATCGCTGCTAATCTACCAAAGATGTCAATCCAGGAGCACAGTGTCCAAAATCAACCCAGGGAAATTTCCTCCCAGTGGTCACAGTGTGAGAATAATCACTGCCACCTTTGTATCATAGGGATTTCATATCTTTCAACAGACTTTTCTATCATCCTAGCAGTAGTGGTTTGTGAAACGAATGAGGTCCCATAAGTGAAAACATAAGTAGAGTAAGTGACCTTCATACATAGAGGTATAAAATAACAAATCAAGCATCGCAACAAACCAACAGTGCAGTGTGCACTGATGGAAGCAGACAAAATAAATTAAAACAATGTTGATATCTATCTGCTGTATTCCCCAGTATCTCAGAGGTTCCAAAAAGTTGCCCACATATTTTTTTTCAAGTTGCTTATATTCGAATTTTTAAAAGCCCAGAATAGATGTTTTCCCTGTCATTTAATGACAAATTGAGGGAAGGACTACTATAACTTCAGTAACTAATTGAGCTAGTAATTTAATCATAAATTAGATGGCAAAACTTCTTTTATTTTCAGTAATATTTTTTACTCTGTTTTGTGCTCTTTAATTTAAGATTATAACCACTGATTTAAACCACCATCTTAAAACTCAGAACAAAAAAGAACTTATAAAAGGAAGTAGCTGAATGCTAGTTTCAGGATGTTTTTATTAGAATACTTTTAGAAGAAATTGTTGGTGAAATATTGTTCTTGTAGCTCAGTTTTCCTTACTACTGAGGAAAATCAGAAGCAGAAAAGGAGGTGGTTTCTGGTCACACCACAAGTCTAGAGAATTAGGGCTCAGTCTCTGCTTACTGTTTAAACTCATAAAATGTGTAGGCTCATCGCGTAGTTCAGTGGAGTTGCTCTGATGAGCTGGAAGCCGTGCCAGCCCGTTCACCCGAGTTACTTCTAACCAGATGTACGAGCCCATATTCCACCTTTCTGTACCTGTGTTCTCGGTGCTGACAGGAAGGAGCCGTCGCATCCTTCTGTAAGCAGAATACAGCCACGATAGCATGTCATGCCGGAAGAGATTTCTTTATTCCAGAGATTGATGTGTTTTATAATGGTAACAGAAATGCCTTTCCATGCAAATTCTAGCACTGACACACTGAACTCAACAGATTTAAACGAGGAAAGAATTTGAACAATACATCTAGAGTAGAAAAATCAAAAACAGAAAAACGGGGTGGTTTTTGTCATTTGGATTCTTCTTCATTTCATTTTACTGTTTTATATGCTGAGTTCCCAGAGTTTCTGGAAGTTTGAATGCCTCTACCAGGGAAAAAGGCCCCAGCAGAGGCATAAACTGGGTGCTTTTGTATACCTGGTCCCATGTTTTCACCTAATGCATATATGACAGTTGACATACAGCTAACTACGTATACAGCTACACAGCCAGCTATCTGTGCAAGCAGCATTGCGTGAACATTTTTGTTTTCTGTGTTTATTAATGTTTTCCACACCCTTCCATCACCTGTGGGGGCTTGAAACAAAGTTACAAAAAGCACTACAGCTGCATGAACACAGCAAAACTCCAAAACAGAGAAAAAGCTAGGTTACTGCCCTAACAATTCAACCAGCTGAAACATTTTCTCTGTGTAATCAAATGTGCCTGTCTCATCACCACACTTAAGCAAACAGCTTAATAGGTTGCTTAGTCCAAGGGTGTACAACCACTATAAGAAAATCCTGATTTGTAGCTTGTCTCATGAAAAGCAAAGCAAAATGTAGATTATGCTCTGGAAGTTGTTTACAAAATTGCTCTTGGTCTGACCTGAAGATCAGGTTGGTTTTCAGCGTTATGAGCATCTTGGCTTAGTCGCCTGTTCATGTTTCTGTGCTGCCCAGAGCAGTTTTCCTGGAGAAATAAGAGTGTCCTCTGGTGGCTGATATCCTGCTGCAGATCCCACGGGTCTTGCACCGAGAGAAGGGGGGTCTGTAGACACCGTAAGCTGCTGAGCCAAATAACCCTTATTTTTATTTTGTAAATCAGATAGTCTTTTTTGCCATGCAGTATCTTCTTTTCCTTGCAAGTATCCTTGTTATTCAAAATGCCCTATGATTAATGAAAACACTGGAACGGATCCTACAAAGCATGTCTTCTCCTCATGAGTCTGTGCAGTGGCCCTGACACTCTCACTGGTGCAACCGTGGCATTCGTACCACTGTAAGGGGGCATGACAGGACGGGTTAAATGACTTCTGCCGTGAGATTTTCGTAACGATAGGTTGTGTCTGTGAAAGCTTGTAACTCAGCTTGCGTGCACCCACATCACACAGTGCTATAGGAGCTGCTTTTGCCACGAGGGCTAAGATTACAGAGCAGTTTCCTTCCCAGCCTCGTGACTCCACGCACACACACATGCACATTTCCAAAATACTCCATCCAAAATACCTCCGTATGAGGGGTTTTTTTGGTGGACTTGTTCTATGCCAGAATATTCAGCAAAACCTTTTGAGCTTTTTGGGGGTTATGAGAGGATAGCAATGATGCTTTTCCTATTAGTCGAAAAATTCCAACTTCGGTTTATTTCAGCAAGCAACAAATAAAACTGCTGTGGGTCCCACAGTGTGTCTCTTCACAAGCCTCCTTTTCTCCAGTCATCCTCCTCTTTCCAGAAAGCATTGCTTTCACTTTCCCCACTGCAAAAGCAAAAACTATCTCACTCTGCTCTCTCTCCTTTCTATCAATCAAACCTGTTCTTCCTTTTCCTAGAGAATCCTTGCTTCTCATTTTCCCCTCAATCTTTTTAATACCAGCTGCTCCCCTGCTCGGACCATACCTATTCCTTTTGCCAGCGGGCAGAGCCCGCAGTGTCACCATCTGTTGGTAAGACCACAAATGAGCGGAATTTGGCCCCATATCGATCACCTGGACAGGACCCCAAACTCAGGGTTCACAGGAGTGCCCCTCTGAGGATTTCAATGCAAAAGGCACTGTTTTATTCTCTTCCACACCATTTTAAGCAAAGGGCTGGATTACCCAGATACAACAGTATTTGAGCCCCAATGGTCCCATGGTTTCCGTGATGAGTTGGCTGGAGTATCCCTGAGAACAGTCCTTTGCTAAAGCCCCTGCACTGATTACTATTTTCTTCCATTAGCATGATATTTTCATTCAGTGGAGTCAAACCCTCTCTCTTCACTCTGCCTGTCACTCAGATGAATGGAGTCGGCCCATCTGGACCTCAGAGCAGGATCTGGTCCTGTTACTTCGTAGTGTCTCGCTCTGTTTGTAAATTTTGTCTTCTATACTTCAGCCTGCATGAAGTGGTGGCATCTGACATTTTAAGCCAATTTCTTTGTAACATCTCTAAATTAAACACTCTGTCTTGTTTGTTAGTTTGGTTTATCTTTACTATCATCTACCATGAAGCTCCAAGCTCCACATCCTTTCAGAAAACAAACATGACTGACAGCAATCGTTATGCAGAAAAGCTGAAGCAAACCATGCTTTGATGGATTTTCTGTTAGGATTCATAATAGCATGGAGTTAAAAGAGAGAAAATAGGTGCTTTGGAGCATAAGATCGTAAAATGCTAATTTCAGTGACACAGTGGTGGACTGAGTAAATATAGAAAGGATTTATTATGAAGTTCTTTAGTGCTGTTGGCACTGACAGCAAATTGCTGGGCAACATTATATCGCCAAAATCCAGGAAATAGCACAAACATTGAACCACTGTATTTTCAATGACAATAATGAGAGAAGCTTTGGTATTGGTTGGCATCCCCACAAAAGGCACATGTTGGCATGTTCAGGAATGTAAATGATAGATCTGCTGCTTGAAGTTTATAATTATTTAATCAAACCCAGACTGCAGAACCTGGAGGGACATCATGTATCCTTAAAGGAGAAGAAAGAGGGAGAGAGAGAGAAAGAAAAGAAAGTCATACTTTGCAAATGACAGAATGTATCAGTCCCCTGGGTGTGCCTACCATGTATTTGTGATTGCTGCAGAATTTGTGGGTGATCTTTTCTGCTTGCTGCGTCACCATATATTTAAGTAGTACTGCAGAAAACAAATTGCCGACAATCTCTTTTATGTGCTGATGGAAGTCAGATCAATTATTTCCACTTCCTTTCTTGGAAGAAAGAAAATCTACAGATCAGGACAGGAAACCACTCATTTGATGAACTATTTCTACACTACTGTACACGCACACATACACAACCTCCCCCTTTCTCTCCTGCAAACAGACATGCAGGCAGCTACAAGCCCTCTCTCTTCCAGACACACAGAGAGGCACGTTATTTTCAGCTCACATTTCACGATTAGGTTATTATTACAGAATTTCAAGAAGACTTATTTTGCTTCCATTTTTTGTAAGGGAAAAAAAAAGAGATAATGAACATTCCGTTTTCAGAAATAAATCTCCCAGCACTGTATGTTCTGGCTGGTAACAGGCTGAGTAGCAGAGGTCTGCTACATTCCCAGCCTGGGCTTTGCTGCCGACTCAACTTTCAATTTAGTCCTATCGTGATGGAAAAAGAAAAAAAGTCTTTCAAAAGCAGTAATTGTGTGTTTCTGGGGAGAGAGAACAAATTACTAAATCAAATTAGCATTACATTTCATTCCTGGACCCTAGGAGGTTCAAGGATTTACATAAGATACTTTCTTAAATTACGTTGTTAGTGTAAACATTAAGATTCTGCACAAAATCCCTGAGAACTGATGCATCATTAGGTGATGTCATCATGCAATATTAAAAAAAAAAAAGTAAGAAATGCCTTAGCTGCACATATCAACACGATTGCACTATTTTTAAAAATAAAAATGCAGGATTTTATTATATTCTGAAGGATTTAATACCATTAATCCATTCACTGTGTGTGCTAGGAATACTTGCATTGTTTTTTCTTGTCTCTCCTCACAGACAAAAATATTTGCTGTAGGGTATTCATGGCTGTAGAAGATGAAATCCAGGCCCCACCCAAGTCTGTGGAAGAGTTACCATAGATTTCTATGGGGTCATCATTTGACTCAAAAAGGCTAAATAAGGATCCTCAATATTACTCCTTTTCCCATCCCAAATTTCTTTCTCTAGTGACCTCCTCCTTCTTCGTATCACCAAATTCTCTGTAATTCTATCTCAGTTTATTGATTTCTTTTTTGCAACACTGAGGTAGAGCAAAGTTTCCATGTGGGGCCCCGCAGCTCATTACTGCCCTATGGGCAGCCGCGCTCTCACGTGCTGCTGCAACCAGCTGCGTGGCACATGGCTGCTTCTCGCTCAAGTTTTAAAATTCTCTCAATCAAAGACAATGGTGCAATGATCAAAATAAAAAGAGAAAAATTGGCTTCCATGTCTAAGGCATGTGCATTTGATAATTAATCATTTGAAAATTAGTCAGAGTATAATGCAGAGAATTTTATTGTTAATGTTATGAGTTTCAGGTCACCTCCGAAGAGCTGCAAATGTTAAAAGGAGAAATGAAGTAAAATTGTATTTTGTCCTAGCATATATAAAGGACAGTCAGTACTGTTGTAGTTGTTGAATTAGAACCACCCCATTTGAGGAGCTAAGGCACAACAGCATAAAGAAATATGCAACTTATGTTTAATTCTTTTAAATTTAAAGATGACTTAAAGAGCCATATGAAACAAGGACAGCATTAAAACATACGCAAGTCAAAAAGCTTCATAACTGTAAAAAATTATTGTAGTGTTGGGGTTTTTTTTAAGTTGGACCAAACAGTTCTGTTTATCCTAGGACTCTCTGTATATGTTTTCTGTGTTTCAGACAATAAATGCTCCCCCCAAATTTATGCAATAACATGTAATATATTCAGGAAAACTAATTACTGAAGCAACTTATGTTTGGAAAGTTATCTCTGAAGCCAGAGGGATAGAAACATTTTGCATAATGAGAGCTCAATCCCACACACAATTCCTTTTATTTAATCTACCTGTGCATAGAAACCTATTATTAAAAAAAAAATAATTGGTGGAATAAATTCAGCAGTTGAAAGGCATAAGAAAAAATATGCAAATTGTGAAATAAACAGCTAAAATTACAGGTATTTAAAAACTTCTTTATTAAAAATAATTATGAAGCTAAAAACCGAATGCATATCATAATATGCTACCACTCTAAATGCACCCTTCCCCTACCTCACAAATGGGCATTTATATTAATAGAATATTGGGAAAAAATGAGCAATGACCCCTTCTTCTTATCTCTTTTTTTCAGGTTTCTTTTCTTGACAAGGAATGTGGAATTTACATTTAAATTTCCTGGGTTTTGTCCGTTTGTCAGCACTAAGGCCATCTCTGTGATTTACAATTTTTGCATTTAATGATTTTCTCAAACAGAATAAGAAACTCTCTTTTTTAGTTCTCCTTTTAAAATCTCCAGTATCGTTAACAGGTTTTAAATAAGATCTATGATTAGAGAAAGATGTGGGTTAATTTTACAGTTCAGGGTTCTTTTTAAATATAAATAATTTTAAAAAACAAAAAAAAAAACCCCAGGACCACTTGGGAAAGCCTTCACTCATTGATTAATCTGTAAGGATCAGCCAGAGAGGTGAAGGAATATCTACAACATCTAATTATATTCATCTGAAAAACATAACCCATGCACATTTTTTGATCTGTGTTGCAAAAAGTTTCATTTCCTGCTAAAGTTTCCAAGTGTGCTGCTTAGCTGCTGGTCTTTCTCAAAGCCTGAAATTTCAAATGAGGCAGATCCGTTATCTAAATACATGTGCTCTCTGCAGCTGATCCCAAATCCAGCGAAATCAAGGGGCCATGCGCGAAGATCAGACATGCCAGCTGCTCCACGCAAGCACGGCTTCACTGAAACCAAAGGAGCCACATCACTTCACACCAGAAGCAACACTATACAGAGGCTGGTTTTAACTGATATTTTAAAACTGGCTCCATTTCTCAATACACAGAAGTCTCGGTATTTGAAACATGTAAGACATATATTTTGTATGTGAATAGGTTCATTGCTAGTAATATGTCAAATTGTATCCCTAGGTGTGTTGAAGACACTCCCTAGATATGACTAGGAGTCATGCGTTAATACAATTGAGAGAACTAGATTTATTTATTAACTCACCTATGCTCCAAGAATGTGTTTCCACCTCAACGCTTTCCTTTTTCTTTCTTAAATTTTCCATCAGTCTTTCCCCCAACTATATGCCATATTTGTGATTTTTTTCGAATATCATCATTGGGACTATGTCAGCTTTTTTATCCTGCGGTTGGCAAGTCCACACAATTCCTTCCTGATTCTCCAGGAGAGCTGTGTGCACCAGCAGTCTGTATTTTGGGAATTAAGAGAACGTAATTATATGCTTAGATATCTTGTATCCCTAACTCATTTGCTGATAAGTAGCTGCCAACTTTTAGCCCTGTATTCTCTGTCCTCTCTAGCACCCGGAGCTTTGTGCGTGTCAGGGGGAGTTTTGGCACGTTCCTGGGGAGGTGCCAGCTGTGCTTGAGCCGGCTGCGCTTCTCCCTTCTGCTTCTGTATCACTGCATGCATCTTCGGACACTGAAGTTGTTGACAGCAAATATGTGGTTTAGTTTGTCCTTCAGCAGCTTCAGTTAAATTATAGCTCCTCGGTTAATAGCCATCTTCCTTTTGCCTTTTAGGATAAAATCTGTTCTTCAAAGAGCGCTGCTTGGTTAGAACATTTGTGTACGATCATTACCCAAAATTTTGTCTTAGAAGATCTCATTTTGACAGGCACACATAGAGCACGCAATATTTAAATGTGGTGTATTTATATCAGATGTATACATAGTTATTCATTCATATCTCTGTATATCAGATAGTTTTGTGTGTAATGTAAATAGCACATCTTTTCCAAACAGCACTTAGGCTTCAACAGCCTAAATCTCCATTCATCCTATGTTAGCAACATGAATAAATTTCTCCAACCCTTCAACCCAGAAAGCTAAACATGCGGTTGAGCTGTGAACCCCTAAATTAATGACATGGTCTATGCTGATGTCACTGGGCATGACAGTAATTCCACAGCATAAAACTCACCCAATATAATATCAACACACACAAGACTTAAGACAAAGTTTAAACTGAACCCTTTTCTATGAAAAAAATCAGTGTTTCACAGTTGAAGTATTTTGCAGAAATGTGCTTATATAAACAAAAATGTCGATGGAGAAAAACCTACACATTTCATTTCATTTCTTTAGTAAGAAATACATTACAACAAGAAATGTTTCATCATTTTAATTAATCTTATTTGATTTTTATACCATTTTACTAATTATATCTGTTTAACATCATAACATAACACAATGATGAAGAACACTCAAAATAGAATATTTCAGTGGCTGTAAGCTACAATGTTTTGCAGCTTTCAATCCTATGTCAATATTAATGTTTCAGCTCATTTTTATGTCTTGCAATAATTTATTTTTGATTCCAGAATAGCCATGGAGTTGGAAGTTCTGATCTCTGATCATCTTTAGAAAGCACAACATCAATGTTAGGAGGAAATTCTTTTCAAATTTGAAGAATTTAGTCAATATTATATATGTATATTAATAACCTTCCTCTGTGCCTCATTTTCCCCTTTTGTAAAAGGGAGAAAGATAGGTCTTCCATTGTAAAGTATTTTGAGATTGACTTATGATGAATTGTTTATGAAAAATTGTTTTGGTCTTTCTTACCACACTCCTTTTTTTACACCAAGTCCTCTAGGACCAGATTCTCTCTCAGAAGCATGAAGCTACCCAAAAGCTGACTCATCCGCTGTACCTCGAGGCTTCTTCCTGCCTACAAAACTCTTTCCACCATTTCACCTCATCTTTCTGACTGAGCATGTATCGTGCTTGCATTCACCTGACTCAGCTTCTCCAGACAGGGCTGTAAGTACCCTCATCGGCTGGAGCAAGAGGCAGGGCATGCACCTGTCTGTTGTTTCCCAAATGCTATTGCAGTGCGTGCCATAGGACAGATGAGATCAGGATCCCGGGCTGCGTTCTGAATCAAAATGGCTCTTGGCTCTGCACAGTTAGAAGTATGCCTTTGGTAACAAAAGTGTGGGCATTGGGCAGCCAGATGCACTCATCTACTTAGGCAAAACTATGCAGATGCACCTGGCGTTACCTTTCGAACTCTCTCAAATACATAGCAGGAACTAACTGTGCCGTACACCAGTCCGATTGTGCATAAACTTAATGGGAAATGCTTTGCTACGTGCTTAAATGAGCCCTGTAGAGAAATAGAGTGCCACTGAATGAACTTGTTTACACAATCAAAACACTCAGCAGATTTTGGCTATCCTCTTGCTTTGGAAGGTAGCATTGTATGGCAGTGAGCAGAAGACCCAACAGTGCAGTGCCAAGGATATCTCACAGGTAACATCCAGAACCCTGGGAGGACAGGATGTGCAAAGCATTTAAAAATCTTATAAGGTTGCTATCAAAACAAGAAAAATAGCAAAATTGCCATTAAAGTCCTATTTAAATTCTACTCTGCACTGTTTTCCATTATGTTTGAAAACCTGGTAATAGTTCAGCAGCCTATCCAAAAAAAAAAAAAAAAAAAGAAAAAAAGTTTACCTTTCTGTAAGTGGGAGGACTGACAAGATTACAGCAGCTGGGTGTCTATTACTCCAAACTACATTGTACAGAGCTAAAATGGATCTTCCTACAGAAAGCTAATCAAGGTGGAAGAGAAAAATTGGGTTAATTAACAATCCCCGTCACTGAAAAATCAAATAATTTTTCACTCTTCAGTTGAGTCCAATTACAGAGATATTACTAGAAATTGTTTTTCTGTGACAGAGAGCTTTGATGGTGGTTTTTCTTTTTTGGCACTTTGCTTATTGCGCACTTGCATTGCACCCATTGCTGGGTGGAGATTAACACCTGTTACTGTTTTAACAGAAAATGATGAATGGTGCCATTACTGGCACAGCTTTATGTGAACAAAATTAAGCTTGTGTGTGTTAACTTTTGTAGTTACAGCAACTACCACAATTACTTTCAAATTATAGTTTGCACAGACCCTGCACCAAAGCTGAACAACTGAGAACAACCATCCTCCCATTTTCTTTGAGAGGGCTGTAGGCAAAATGCAAACTGCAAGCTCGTTCCATGCCTCCCTTGAGTCAAGGGAAAGCTATAAAGCACCACTACCACCCCCTCCCCATTTTGCCCTCTCAGCTAGCGATTTTCATAACACTCCTCTCTAATATATGTATAAGGTTCTCACATTTCAGTTTATAGCTACATTTGACTCAAATATGAAATGGATATTCATAAAGCTTGAGTCAAATCTCAAGTGCTTATCTGGATTTTTGAAACCTGACCCACGTGACTAAATTAATGGGCACAGTTGTACTTTGGCTTTAAATATATGTATCAGTTGTACCACTCGTTATAATTCACCTCATCTGGTGTTGACTGTCAAAGGTTTGAGTTCCAGTCTAAGCTGCTCAACGAGGTTCCCTCTATAGTCATCGGGGATCAAGATGTGTCACTCCACCAAAGATAGATGGCTGGTATTAATGAGATCAGTTGCCATCCAGAAGTGCCTATTTCCTACCTTCAACTATAGGGGGAGCCAAGACAACTGGCTTGGACCAGAAGCCCTGCTTTTATTTAGGATTAAATTCAAAGCCATCTAGATGAGGTGAAGGAAAATTGCCATCCTCAGATAGTCACTTACTGCCCTTCAGCTGGACCAGCCAGTTAAGCAGCTGCCTGTTGCACAGTAGCATGTTCTGCTGGGTAAACTTCTGTTATTAAAATAGAGATGCCTCTGAGCGCAACTTTTCTGTTTCTCTTGTTAGCAGGCTGAGTTCCTTATAGTGAGATGTACAAAAATCATAGCCCACACTTTCTGAAATGCGATACTTAAAAATGTAGTTGTTAAGAGATCTAAAAATCTTTTAGATTATTAAACCTATGGCTAATAAAAACATTAATGACATTTCTTAAAATTTTCTTTCCTGCAGCTAACCATGAAACTCAACATCCTTTCTTTGTTTTATGGTGAGACCAGAAAAAATATCTTTGTGTTTTAATCTGATATAAAATGTTCTCTAAAATACTTTACATAAAAATTGTTCATACAAAGAAATATGTTTTCCAGAAAGAGAAAAACCAAAACAATGTCCCTATCACATTTCTTGGAACTAATTATCCCCATTCATACAAACCAACCATTATATCTTCCTGTTGACAGCACTGTGTTTTCTTTTCTTTTCTTTTTTCCTAGTACATTTGTAGCATGTGGATCAAAGGTTTATGGATTTTTGTCTTTTTTTGAACCCACAAGCAAAGTAGCAATACAGCCAAGTTTTAAAATTTTGCAAATCATTAAGAAACAAAGCAGACAAAACATATAGTGTTCCCAAGAGACTTGAGACATGAAAGCATCTGTGTTGTGATGTACGTACACAAAATCTGTTGGGACTAGACTTAGTTGTTCAGTAGGACTTGGAATGCACTATGGTTCAGATCTCCTATCGTAACTTTAAGGAATCAGTCTATATATTTCACCACAAATCCCCTAAACACTATGTCTGTAATGCAGTTGAACCTGTCCATTACTCTGGACTGAACCTCAGATTTTAGGACACTCTGATCTCCATCCAGATTTTAAGTACATGTCTCATAATACATGTTCTACTTGAAGACAAACTCTGCAGAAATTTCCTACGTTCTGGTTTCTTTACAAACCTTATATGAAAAATTATCCCTATTGAAGTTAGTGGGGCTTTGCCACTGCCTTCAGGATTTCATTCCTGTTTCTTGCCATGGTCCTCTGATGATAGACTGTTTCTCGTCTCCTTTCCTGCTGGCTTCACCTGACAATGGTTAGCCTGACTCCACACAGTTAGCAAGAGCAATATCAGGCAGGAAACTGGCAAGTGCTACCACGTGCAGGTATTACCCTCATTCTCCACTCTTCACAAAAACTACTTTTCTCAGTGCTAATGCTTTAATCAGGCTATAGTGAGGTACTAAAAGTCAAATGTCTTATACAAGTCTTATATCTGTGTAGTTACCTTCATCAAATTGTTTGACAAGACTCATTTTTCCATAAAGCTGTCTTGACTGGCACCAATTATACTGTCATCCTTTAATTTTATACTAATTGAATCCTTTATCAGCTTTTCCATTACTTTGCTTGGGACTGATGCCAGACTAACTGACCTGTAATTACTGCAATCATTCTGCTGCTTCTCTTTGGCTTTTGGCAACGTTGCATATTTCTACTGTTCTCTAGTAACCTTTGGATTTATAGTGCATGGGCTCTGATATAAAATTATTCATCTCTAATAAAAGGATTTTAACAGTGACTTCCTGGGCAATGTGACGCAAGGGAGTTTATTATCATTGTGTCATATGAATGTATCATCTTTTTTCTCTTCAAATACTAAACAGTAGAGTGTGTGTGTGTGTGTGTGTCTGCGTATATCTATATACAATATATATTATTTCTGTCTTTTCTATAATATTAAAGCACTGCTGATTTAAGCAATCCAGTGACATGTTCATACCATTTTAAGGAATTGCAGTGGAGACAGTATAGTCCTGAAAAACCTTCTGATTATTCTTAGCAACATATATTTCCTTAGCTTTCTTTATCATATTTCTATATTTTTTCATTGCTAATTTATGCAGACCACTGTCTAATTTGATATATGTATATGTACATATATACAAGCGAGAGAAAGTTTTCCATGTGATGCAGCAATGTTGTGTTATGTTTTGGTGTTTTCTGCCAAAAAAAAAGGGACATAATCACAAACACTGCTCATATATAATCAAATGATCAGAAAAGATGTTCTGATCGAATTTAGTCCATTCTGTGCTGAACGGTGTTATTTTACAGCTCAGAGCATTTATTCTAGTACGTTCCACTAAAGATGATAAGACACCCTCAACTCAAGCTCCTCTTTGTTTCCTTTTCCATTGTCCTTTTTTTCCTTTGTTTAAACATTAATTGTTTGGAAATTCTACTTATTCTCCTAAATTTACTCACTCTTCCTTCAAATGGTCAATATACTTATGTCACTGCACCAATGCATAACAACATAGCAGTTTGAAGCTTACCAATGACATCTTGACAGCCAAAGCCTGCATTCCCGATTTACTGGGTTTTGTATCTTTCCTGTTTACTGTAGCTTCACAAAAGAATGATATTTTATAAACACCTGGTAATTTAGTTAAAATAAGGAGCTGGACTTTTAACAAGAGATTGCTTTTTTTAAGGTTTGGCATTCAGATATAAAACAGATGTTTATTGTGCTTTTTAAGTGTCTGGGAGATCTTGTCAAAAGTGTCTGGCATGTACAGTTAATTTTATGTTATATGTAAGTGTATATTATTCTTTGTTTTCATGTATTAACACATGTATATTATTTCATAAATGAGTTTTGTTTTCTTATTATGGAATAATACTTTTGGTAATTGCCCACAGCTCTGCATATAAATGTGCTCTACAAAGGTGTTTGGATTAAGGATGTCTGGCTGTAACTTTATTAAACAAACTGTTAATTAATCTCAAATATTATCTAGCATGCCAAAGGCTGTCCCTTTGTAGACAATGTAGGTTTATCTATGGAATCTCCAGTCACTTGGGCTTTCTTACCTCTTACATGCCAAACCCATTTCAGTTGTTTCCCCATACAGAACACTGGGTGTAATAATGCATGTGCAGCCAAGAACTAAAGTTTTGATACACAGCTTTGCCTTGCCAAATCACATTACCAACCTGGATTGGACTATTGTCCTCACATTGTGGAATGCAGATCTCACCTTTAAAGTTGCATCAAAGAAAAACACAAGATTAACTTTTTTATGGCAATTTCTCTTAGGACATCAGTCCTTTTCAAGTATTATTCTTAAAGAAGAACCTTTGTTAAGAAAGCAAAGTGCTGGGAATAGCAGCCACAAAAATGTTCCCACTAGATTCTGCGGAGTCCACCAGTTCCCGAGCTCTTGGCTCAGCTTTACTCCTGAATAAGGACTGACAAAACCAAGAGGGATTAGTTCTTAAAACCGCTTAGAAGACACAGTTTAGGGCTAGACTAACCATTCAGTGTGCCAGTCTCAATCTTAGTCAGATTCTGCCTTTGTTTATGCTAATTTAAATCTAGTGCAAGACTGTTGACTTCAATAATGTTCTAACCAAGAAAATGAAATTCTGAATTTTGACCTATTTTTCTTTATGCTGCCATTTCTGTTCTCTTTCATCTTATCTGTTTTGTCTCAGCCTATGTCCTCTCCTTTTGCATCAGCCAGTGAGTCCCCTCTGCGGCTTTATTTCAGCTTTTGTTTGCCTCTGATCTTTTTCTCATTCTTCTAATGAAAATACATAGTCTTATCCAAAAGGTGGTGGAAAGGTGTTTTTCCTGGACTAAGCATGCATATACATGAGAGGGGTATAATACTTCTCTCTGTGTCTTCTGACTCAAAAAAAATGCTAATTATGGAGCAGTTAGTGGAAGAAAAGGGACAATTATAAATCAGCCTAAATTTAGAATTATGAGTTTGAGTCAAAGCCACTGAAGACCATAAGAGTCTTTCCACCAGCTTCAAAAGGATGTGAAGCACACCCTGTCCTACCTCACTAGTTAACACAACTTTGGGTTAGAGCTGTATTAGCAACCTAGGGAAACTGCCTTGAAGGTTAAGCCTGCCTTTATTTTCAAAGGGAAAGTTTGACAAATTTTGCCAGACTCTGTAACTTAATTAAAACACTGGAAAATTTCAAGGTGACAACTACTTTAAGACTTTTTTTTTATATTCCTTCTTGGGTGGATCAAGTAAAGTAAAAGAAAAAAGGATGTCTTTGATTGCTGGGAAGTTTTCCTTTCATTCAGATGCCTATCCAAACTCCATTCACAGAGAGGAAAAAATACTGCTTTGACCTCCTAGATATCTTTTGCAGAAATTGAGTTACGGGTTATTTATACACGTTGCCCTGTTATTACACCAAGATCACGTTTGCTGTCTTTAAAAAAAAAAAAAATCATTACCAGTCATACTGTTCCTGTGATGATCGTGTGTATCAGAACTACGTTTACAAGTACCTTTTGCTTTAACTGAATGCAAAATGAGTATGTAATTACAGGTTTTAAAACTAATTTATTGAAAAATTGGTTACTCTGATCCACTATAAAGATTTCAGGCCTATTCATGTTCCCCTTTTGACGGGACCAGCCACTCATTTGCTGCACCCATAATGCAGAGGTGGAGCTCCTATTGGTGGTGTTGGGTCTCTGGGGTCAAACCAATTGGAATTTCCTGCTTGTATGAAATACCTTTTTTTTTTACTTTGAGGGTTGTTGTGCTCCATAGCAGTAGCCATTTTTCAATGTTTCTGAAGAAATGGACATTGTGAAAAAATATTGGCTTGAAAGCAATGCCACATGGTACTGCCAAAGCACAGCACACACTTGAAGATCCAGAAGGCACCGAATGAGGTGACATGGATCATGCTGGCTGTGCTCATCTCTACCATAAACAGCTTTCCCCTCCAAAGTTGTAAGTGTGTGTGTGTGTTGGGTTTGTGTGCACAGTATGCTTTAAAAATGCTGTGGTATGGTGGGCCTCCCGGGGAATCGTGGGGAGTTTTAGCCTCCAGCTTCTTCCTAGTTCAGCAGTCAGCGTGGGATGCTGTCCCATGTGTCTTTGAACTTTTTAAGACACGTATATGAATCTTGCGTGTAGAAATGTATGTAAATGTTGTAAGATTTGTATACAATAAAAAAATACTGTTGTGTATTTAACTTTGTATATTTAAGACTTGCTTCTAGCATTGATCTAAATTTTCAAGCATTTTTCTGTTTAGATTCCCTTTATCCCATGTGCAGATTCACTATTTTCTTCAATCACGAAACCAAAAGAAAAATCAAGAGTAAATTGTTTTCTCATCTCAGTTTATAGCATCATCTGATAAAATGTAAGTTTCTTCTCCAGATAAACCGTACAAAAAGTTAGCACTTTGCCAGAATCCCTAGAGCGCCTGTTAAATACTTAAAAAAAGGCTTGTTTTGACAAAGGAATATCACCCCTAATTGTCAAATCCATTCCAAACAAAACTGGGAGAAGATGAGTGGGTAATATTTTCAGTCAGCAGTCAGGCCTTTGAAAACCTAATTGTGGACAGTCAGAGCTAATGCTGCATTTTTGTCTTATCAGTCACAGTTTCATGGATTTCATTATTTTCACGGGTTGCTTTCGTTCGATACTTTAAACATAATGTTTGACACGCGGGGAAGATGGACGTGACAGGACAGTGTTTGGAAAGAAAACTGAGCTGATTTCCTCGTGGTGTGTGCTGGTATGTGTTAGCCCAGGCTGCAGAGCGGTGGGAGCTGGGCAGCAATGGCATACCTGACCGAAGGGTCCAGGCCCAGGAGTCCAGGTACAACAAGGTTTCCTGGGTTTTTTGGAGTAATATCTGTTGAGAATGAACTAAGTTTCTCCTCCATTTCTCACTGTCCCACAAGGGTAGCATCTTTCAGGCTCTTTGTCTCAACTCTTTTTCCCTTTGTTTTGTAATCCCTTTGAGGCCTGTTCCCCACCCTCTTTTCTTTTTCCAGTACTGTGTCGCTTAGAGGTATCGTTGTCTTCCTTCCTCCAAGGTCTTTGCACTTTTAGCTAGAATTAATGACGTTTGGGTTAGAGAGCCAAGAGAAAACTGGATCCTTCCAGTTTAGGGACCAACTTTGTTGGCTTTGCAGAAGGACCAGCCCTGGAAATTGTTGAAATAAAGGGAGGCTGCACACTCATCTCTGCCTGTATATTTTAAAGGCTTTATTTTCAAACAGGACTGGGTTTGGAGAAAAGAAAAAACAGACGATACTCTTAGGAGGAAAATAATTTCTAAAGCCACGCCAGATCCTCAGCTCTTTCCTCTGGCCTGGCACTGAGAAGCAATCTTTAAGCTGCCTGCAGAGGACATCTGGTGATCCTGTGGTATCAGGGAGCATTGTGCTGCTTAGCCACTTTAAGACATCTGCTCTTTTTAGCTTCTGGAGAGTGATGGGACACAGCCAGAATTTGCAGTATTTTGAAATAGATCTGTCAGCAGAATA
>NW_008824111.1:586823-603086 GCF_000699105.1 Pygoscelis adeliae | reverse complement strand
CAGGTTGGTTCTCTCTTTGCTATTTCCAAATCAACCAGAAAAGACCCAGTACATCTCCAGATGAGATATCGAAGAGGTGTTTTAAAGCAGCTTTTGCCACCTCTGTGGACTCTGCCCAAAAAGTAGGTTTCCAGACAGGAGGGACCTGTTCTGAATACTGAATGTAAGTTTTTCCAGGAAATATCTTAGCCACTAATAAAGACAAGAAGTGTGTAGCTTTATAGAGTCAGCATGAATCAAGAGCTAGGGATCGTATGAAGCCGTTGAGAGCACGAGGCAGTCGGTACAGCTCTGAATTTCCCTGGACCTGTCCTCAATGTGAGACGACTGCAAGTGCCTGCTGTGCTGGTGATGTTTGTGTATGTCAGAAATGCTGAAGCTCCAACTGCCAGCACTACCTCTCCAGACCCTTGTACCACCTTCTGGCCCACTATTCTTGGATTCAAAATATCAAAGACTTGATTGCATGGAGTCATGCTTTATTTGCTACAAAACAGATGTACATAGACTTGGTCTTACTGTTCCTACCTGAACAAAAAACAGAGTAAATCATTCACACATCCATCGCGATAGAAGAAGGCTTAGAGGTAAATCTGCCTGAAAGGTGGGTGGATCATGAATTAGTCGCCTTCTCCCACTCCCTGCTGCCCCTTTTTTTGATAAAGATGGCCCAACCTCCATCAAGAAAATAAGATAATAAAAAGATAACGTAAGATAAACTCATTTGGTCTGAACTCAAAAAGGATGATATAGAAATTTCCATCCTCTCCCATGCTATATGTGGTAGATGTGTAATTAGACAACTTATTCTGTCACATTTCTAACACATTATTCTGTTTCATAAAGCAAGTCTTATAAGTGCTTAAAACATAATGTGTTTATCTGGATTGATCCTCTGAAAAGTCTGATGTTTTTGACTTCTAGACAAATAAGCACTCACAGAGTACACACTGTAAGGACTGGGACCTATGGAATGGTATCATCCTTCTTAGCACAAAACTGAGTTGGTATGTACTAAATTATTTTTACTCTTTAAATTTTATAAGCACTTCTTTTCAAAGCTCTAGGTAGAAAGCAAAAAAATAAAGCTACTTTTATATTTACATTCTAGAATGCCAACAAGGGAGACCTAGGAAAATCATTAGGAGGATTGCATCTAATGTATAAGATATCCATGGGAAGTACAGATATTTTTAACCCTGTCCTGAACAGACACAAATTCCTTGGTAAAAAAAAAAAAAAAAGTGTATTTTGGTCATTATGCAAAAGACTAAATTATTCCCATTAGGTATCAAGATGTCTGTCGTGTTTGGATTCGTGAAGTTAAGACATTAAAATTACAAGGAACATCACTGTTTATGTAAATGTGAATTCCTCTTCAAGCATCTTAAGCACTGAGAAGTAAACCGAGCTGTGGAATAAGCAGGTGTAAAGACTATTGCCTTCAAAAAAAAGATTTGCATTGTTTATGCTGTCACTGAATTTGGTGCAGAATCATTTAATCCAGTAGATCTGATCTCCTGAAATCATCTTTAGATTTAAGCCTTTTCTGCAGGTCTTCCAGAGACAGACATGTTTCCAGAGGAAGACATAAACTTCAGAATTTTAATCACTTTTTCAGACTGCTGGCACCAGTGATATGCATAATTCACAAGTTTCACATTGCAGACATGTTAAGGCAAATGAACTATTGCAAACATGTAGCTACTTACTGTGTACATACAAATCCAGAAGTAAATATTGTTCATACTTCACTGCCCAGTGCAAAATGCCTTTTTGCTATTGAAATATAGAGGCAGCATTTTATGATTTCCATGGCCACAAGGAGATATGAGGGTGAATAGGTGGTTTTCAGTATTTCTGTCATGATGGAGAATGGCAACACATTTTCCTTTCCACAAGTCTTAATTGTTAAAATACATAAATGTTAACAGTGACTAGAATTTTGATTAGAAATGCACCTTTTAATTAATTTTCTCCTCTGCTTTCATTCTTCAGAATCCAAGAGCCCTTTTCGGAATTCAGTTACAAATACAGTGGAGGGTTTTGAAGCAGTTCATTTGGAAATCTCAACCACAAAAAAGAAGCAGTCACCTCTAAGATACCTGAACCACCTTGAGGAAAATGGCAATGTCAACATTTACTAGTGAGGTGAATTTTTTTATTTAGGGCACCCTTAACATTATTAAAAATCCTTTTGTGTCTTCAGTGCCTGTGAAGGGAGCCAAGATGCTGGTTGCTATTCTTTGTTTACTGCTCCTTTGTTCATTCCCATTTATCTTCTGCATAGCATTAGCTGATACGTGAAGCAAAGCGCCCTTCCAGTACTCCCCATGTGCTTGACACATCATGAAAAGCCACCCATGCTTCTGAGACGTGCTCCTGGCTTCTGTAGCAGTTCAGGGCAAGGAGTGGAACAAAAGGGTTTGAATCAGGAAAATTAAGAATGATCTCTAAGATAAACATGTATTATTCAGTAACCTTATTTAAATTCCAGGAAGTCTGAAGTCCATACCTCTTGCTTTGTGTTGCCCAAAGCCTGCTCTTTGTCTGCTGTCAGATTTTCAATGTACGACTGGGGGTGACTGACTTTTCCATGCATTTCCAGGCATAACTATTTTCTCACTCTTCAGCAATGTCTTCAGATGTTTGTCACAGTCAAGCTTTGTGACTGTTGGCATGAATTCCACCAGGTCTAAGGAGGAGGAAGATATTGCACATTTTCACCGAGACAACTCAAGTCACCCTTCTCCTATTTCTGCCACACTCCGCTGTCCCTGTCTATAGCAATCAGAAAAATTTACCTTTTGCACCTGACTTTATATAGCCTCAGTGATACCTTAATAGGTTCAGTATTTCTGATCTTTTTTTTTTTATTTTTATCTGTTTACATGTACTGTCTTCCTGTTTAACAAAGGAGGTGAAAGAAGGAAAAAATAACTGTCATTCTGCTGGGACTGAAGACGGGTAAGCTTTGAATTTTACATACCAGTGGCATGAGAAGGGTGCAGGGAGCATGCATATTTCATGTCTTGAATATGAAAACATGAATGATGGGTATAAAGTACAAGTTTGCTGCAGTCATTGCTCGAGTGGAGCTCACTTTCGGCAAGGCTCAGTGAGTGAAGCAGGGGAACAATTGTTTACCCTTTGGTTTTTTCCCATTCATAGTAGAAAAAGATGCAAATTAGAGCTCTGTCAAACATAGGAGATCCATCTCATGCAAGGTCTTGAAATATGGCTTTGTTCCAAATTGGAACAAAGATCCAAAATTTCCAAATGTTCAGTGAAGAAAAATGTCAGAGAAAAATAATTCACGCTGGGTTGGCTGAATCATTTTACTTTGTCAAAACTAAAGTGTTCTATGTTGACTTTGCTTACTTTATATTTTTTATACGATGCATCTAACCTGGTGCAAAATAAAATACCTTATTCAAAACTTTTAAGTCCAACGATACTGGAAAATGACATCTGCTGGGGATACCACTTTGAAAGTAGAGTTATCAAAATCTTCACAGATGTCTACTGAGATGGTTGAGAAGTGAGTTTCAGTCATTTATTAATTTGTAATTGCTTGTTTAGAATTGTTCATAACCATTAATTCAACCATGTTGAATGAGTCACCCATCATAATAACACCAAGAAGCAGGGAGTCCACCTGATACAGACCCAACCCTCCCCACTAACGCCATTTGAGTATGGTCCCAGCAGTGCCTAGGGAAGGCCATGCAGATGTGTGTGTTATCACGGCGTAGGCTGAGTGTATGCCTCTAGCCAAGTGCAGTCACCCACTGCTTCAGGTCACAAACCTTTTTAGCTGAAGGATGAACAGTCCTGGTAGACAATGTTAAGTTACCTTCATGATTTCAGTTAGGATGGACTGTAGGTTGGGTTTCCATAACCTCGGAAAATACTCCTATGAATTAGCCTTGATTTGGAACCAGCAGGACCGAGGTCAGCAGGTGTGCCCAGACCATACAGGTGGGTTTTATGTATCCTAGAACAGCCATTGGCCCTAATGAAATATTTAATGGCTGCATTATCCCTTTTTTAATTATTTCCAGTACCTGGCTAGAACGCAACCTGAGAGTGTAACTGGGAATACATGTTTTGAAATGATCGAAGCTAACGCTGGGAAAAGGGCTGACCCGCCCCTTCTCAGCTGCCACGATGTTGATCCTATGGGGCTTGTTTGGTTTTGTTTGTTTAGTAATCAAGCAGGGGCCTTTTTACTCATTCTTTAATCATCAGGGCATAACTTGTTCATATAGCTGTGTGTCGTCATGACACACAGCTCCGTCACAGTTCCTTCCTACTGACTATAAAAGGCATGACGGCAGCATAACCTAGAAGGGCATGTTCACCCCTTGTTCCATGCTGCACTCGCAGCTTGATCACCACAGTTTAATCACTGGTGTATAACAATGTGTGAGCTCAAACCACCACGTTTCTCAGAATAATTTGTTGGTAGAGAGTAGACTTCTAAAATGCAAAGCTTTAGGTTAGAGAGTTGGTCTATTCCTGTCATTCATTTATTTCCTTAGTAAGCATTGCTGCAGTGAAACTCCCATCACAAAGAACTATCATTAACTAGTGGACATTTATTTGCTTAAGGAGTCTAATAATCAATCATCAAATTTCTCCGCTTGTTTTGTGGCATTGTATTTCATCACTTGGGAGGGTATGAAACATTATCATTCTTTACACAAGTTTGTTAACGGGATATTTATTTGAAGAGGTTTCAATATAAATAAAGCTTTTCTACATATATTTCTTTAAAAAGATTTATTTTTATTTCAACTATTTGCTTTCCTATGAAAAATTTACCTGAAAAAGTAATCCAGAAATGTAAATGGCATGAAAATGGAATTATCCATCAGATGGAAGGGGTGATCACTCCAACTCAGGTATGCCGGTTTGCGTGGGGTACAGCAAATGGCTTCATCGGTTTATATGTTTGGGGGATTTCTCTCTATGCCCCTCTCTCCCCACTACTGTAGATCATCCACCCTTTGAGAAAGAAAAGGAAGGCTGGTATAAATTAGGAATGGTAATGTAAAAGCTTATACCCACTGCATAAAAGTTTTTCAAATTAATACAAGCATTAAATTGCCAAAGTTTTTTCCATATACTGCCAATATTAAACATGACATGCCTGCTAGGGTTGGTATAAAGTTTTGTCAACATTTTTGGCATACAAGGTCTCAGCCTGGGGTCAATATTTTCTTGACCAAATTTTGTTGTTTCAGTTGCCTTTTTACACTCATATATTGTAACTCAAACATTTCCAAAAAAATGAAATTTGGCAGGCTATTAGTCCATAATGTGGTCTAATGCCTTTGGGTATTTTTTTTTAAATGTAAATCATTGAGATATTTAAGGTTTGAGGTTTAAGAACTGTGCACACACTTTAACAACTTTTTTAAAAATATTTAGTATGCATATTTACTACATATGTATCTTATAGAGACTAGAGATTAAACTGGAGATTACTTGCTAAAATATGCAAACTGATGTCCATGAATAAACATCCTCATGAACCCCTATTGAAAGTTTCTTATTTAAAAAATGTTGTTTAAAACTACAATAAAAGCAAAAGGAAGTAAGAGGGGGGGAGTAAAAAGCAACATTTAAGTAACTTTAATGGTTTAACTTGGCCACAGAAAATAAAGAAGTTCATATTTTTCCTCCTGGGATCTAATCCAAAGCCCACTGAGGTCAAAAGAAGGCTTTCCACCTATTCCCATGTGCACCGGATCCGGTCTCTGCTCTGTTGCTCCTTTACTGTGCTATGCTGATGGGCTGCAGCAGCAGCCCATATAACACCGTAGCCCGCTCGTCTGCCGTATGCGTTACATAGGTTTGGGCTAAGTTACCGGTGGCAAAGGAACTCTCCTCTGGAGTGTCCTTCCTCCCTCTGTAAATTTGAATCAGATTTCCACTTTTGCTTTGCCATATCAGTGCTTACCGGTTATTCGTTATGGTCCTAACGCAGCAAAATATGGGAGGAAAATTGCAGAATCCTGCAAATGTACAAATGTCCCACTGTGCATGTGCACATAACAGTGTTACGTACTACACAGCATTCCTCAGCCTGAGAGGTCTTCTAGATATTAACCTCATTTCAAAGTCATTTTTAACATCAGCCCAGGAATACATTCTGTAACTCTTGTTAGTTACAAATGACAGGATTTGTGTAATTAATGAGCACTGGCGCCATCGCATGCAATGCTCGTTAGAATGCAATTCTTGCAGTTCGTGGACAATGCGTTCCTTATGGTGATTTCTGGGAGCTTGTACACCCTCACTAAGACGCTGGCAACATCAACCAAACATCTCAGGCACATTGTCTTTCTGAACCTGAACTTTTTAAATGGTGGTTAAACATGTTGTCTGCTTTAGTTTCCTGTCTATCTTCATCATAAGCCAGCACCTGTTTCCAATAAATTATACACAGAGCTGTATCAGCAACACCTTGGCAGCAGCTGCCACCCTGAAAAGCAGAAAGCCCTTGAGGACAATACACCTGTGAACACATACAGTGTTTATTTAGCTGAAAGGCAAAACTTTAAGTTACATAAAGCAATTATCTAAAGCCTAGTGTATGCCCATTATTAACACAAAATAACCTTGTTCTTAAAAACCAATAAAAAACTATTTAAAGGCTTTTTCCAAATCCCACGGAAACGTGTCTTAGCACTGTGGATCTGCTATTAGCCTATGACTTAAATGTCTGATGGTGGGAAGATGTGTGGGGGAGGCTATGTGTGCAGAGTTACAAAGTAATAGGGCACAGATTTGGAGTTCATTATACACAGAGATGAGAGAAGCAGCCAAATCGTTTTCAGAGAGACTATTGAACAACAGACTTTTTTTCTTTTTGGTTCCGCATCATAAAGTAGCATTTTGTTGCCGAAGTATAGAACTACTGTGTTTAAGACAGTGTTTGATCTTTCCATCACTGTGAGACAGTAGGAAAAAGTGGTCTTGAGAAAAAGGTTTTCTTATTACTAGAACAAACCTTTCATATCCAGTTCACTACCAGCGCTGTCCTTTCATGTAACAGCGAGCCTATTTTAGCAGCGGTAAGTGGAGTTGGTTGTTTGCAGCAGATCACAGGATAATGGAAATGAAAAAACTTATGATTAAAATAGAACACAAATCTGAGGTAAGTTCTCAAGTTTTGGTAAAGCAAGAAGTAACACTAGGAACTCTGTAGTTCAAGTAAATTGTAAAATACCTTTTCAATTCAATATGCATACTTTAAAGCTTATTTGGCATGCGAACCTTATAAATCACTTAAAAGGGAAGACATTTCCTACTTGGTGTTTCCAAAATTAACACTAAATATGAAAAGTTTATATATGTGTGTGCATGTATGTATATATTCCTGTATCAAATGCTCATAAAACTCTTACATTTTTAAGTCATACTTTACAATACTTTCATTCCCTGTCTGATGCCTCCTGATGCCATTTAAGTGATCAACACGAATGCTTTTAGGTGAAAATGTGTTTTAACACTTCTGTTTGGCCAGACCTGAAAGCTGTGGAAGGACTTGCTAATGAGTATTACAGCTTTCTTAGGTGTCATTTTTTTAAACCTCTACAATGCTGAATACAAATACATGTAGTGTGGTGATGTCAGCATGTAGATATTATCCCATCAATAACTTTGTACAATTAGATCCAATAGGTTATATTTTCTGAAGTGCAAAATAAAATTCTAAAAGAATAGCATTAGCATAATCTCACAATAAATACCTTGTCTTTCAAATGTTGCTAATAAACATAACATATATTTTTTTCATATTTTATTGTCAGATAGTGTGAAGTTTAACATAGCTATGTTTTTTCCAGTTGACTTTCTTAAAACTGCTCTATTTTCATCTCAGAACAAGCATGGTACATTTCAGAGATCCGAGCTAAAACATATGGATTAAGTAAATGATTCAGTTTCTAAACCTCCAAATGACTGTTCTGATTACTCATGCAAATTTATATTTTTGCCAGGTTTCCTTAAGACTTCAATAAAAGTAAAATTAATAGGAATATATTTTCCTCTCCTGATGCACGTGAGAATATGATAGAATGATGGTCTCCATATACAGATACAAACCTGCTTCTTGATTTCAATTTTCTTGCCTGTGTTTGATTCTAATTGAATCTAAATGCTAGGAGCACCCAGCTAAGATTCCAACCAAAAGGAAATTCAGCTATGGCTACAGAATAAAAACTATTTATTTTCCCCTGGAGTGTTTAGCTTTTATTAAAGGTCAACAAATCTAAAAACATGCTTTACTCATCTATGGTGTGTATGGGAAATAAGTCACAAGCACAAGTCAATGAAGATAATATTTGCTTTGGTTTAGATAAACAGGTTCCAGAGAACTGAAATCTCTCACAAGCATTTAAAACCTACCCCTTGTTTTCCATTAACATTTGTCAGATCCCCCACTGGTGATCAAAGAATGTGATACAGCTGTGATATAGTGAGGGGGCTGAAAGCAGACCTACATTTGTGATTGTTCACTATCCTCTGTAATAAGCTTATCCATTCATTTCTTTCCTGTTGACTTTCATGCACGCTATTAACCCAGGATGTTACATGTTCTCAAACAGAAAATGGAATTACAAGTGGAAGATGCTGCCTCCTGGAAGGTCGGCCTCTGTGCTGCCCATCGGAGAATCACCTTGGGATGGAGGACCACAAAAGCAGCTTCGCACTGGGACCTGCGGGGACCCCCACCTTGCTGCAGTGTAAGCTGGGTTCCTCCTGACCTCACACCTGTGTTCACACAGGTTTTGATGAGATTGGGACATTAGAGTGGAGGTAAGCGCTGGACATAGGAGAAATGTGGTAGTTATAAAAGAGAGCACTCAACCACCACACTTACTCAGGCAGCGCTTTTCATAGATTCAAGGAGGGTAACAGGAGTGCAGGGCCAGGTGGGTCAGTCTAGTCTCACCCAAGGGATCCCAAGTTTGGTTCAATTTGTTGAAGAGACCGCTAAGGCTTTATAAACCTGAGTTGCCTTGTGAGGGAGTGACAGGGAAAACAATTACTGACATTGGCACTGCAGCCAATATGTCCAGGGCAGAAGTGCTGAGCCAACAAAAGGAAGAGGGTAGAGCTGTGGAAACCTGTTACCCTCTCAACAACATCCTTGCTGCAGTGTGGTCTCTTCTGTGCATTAGCTGTCATCACAGCATGTCATCAACATGGTGGTGTTGGGTTGACGGTTGGACTCAATGATCTTGGAGGTCTCTTCCAACCTTAATGATTCTATGATTCTATGATTCTATGATCACTGGGTTTCTCATGGTGTGATGTTTGGGCCAGGTAAATGTAGGGCTTGGCTTTGGTCTCCAGTCAGATGCTGTCCAAAAACAGGTATCAAAAGGCACCCACCTCTTCTTAAAAAGCCAAAGAGAAGAAAGTACAAATGCAACATATAGTTTGGGTACAGTAGACAAACAATAACCAATAAGGCTGGGTATGTATCAGATCGCCTTCTTGGAGAACATTTTGTCTCAGGCACAATAAGGTGGGAAGAGAGCGTTTGGTATGAGAGTTTCCTTCCTTGCAATGCTTCTTTATTGATTTAATTAAATTTCTTTCCACTCATGGAGATACACAGAACAATAAAGAAAGCAATATGAAAGTTCACAGCATGCAAGATTCATCTTGTATTCACAGGTTTTGTGTAATCCATTTTAAACAGATGTTTGCTTGTTTAAGAATGCACACCTGCACATTACCACTTGTGGTAAATAAGTTTATTAGCCGAGGAATGTCTGAATACTTACTGGAAATCACATGTAAATGCAGTTATGTTTTCTGTTAAGATCCCTCTTTGGTAAAATGTGCTATCCCACTTCCATACTCCAGGGGAAAAAAAAAAGCAGTAAATGATACACAAACATGCAGGTGAAAAGATTTCACAGTGCTTTAAAACATCATATGCCTGATGATTCAGTGTGTCTTTCCATGTACAATTTAAGCATTCTCTTTCATATTATATTTATGTCAGATCAAATGTTCCGCTCAGAGACTGGGACTTTATTAGTGTCTCATTTGTCTTTGTTTTTACTTTTAATTAAAACCTAAAGGTGGTGACAGAAGAAATTCTGATGCTTGGTATAGGATTAATACTTGAGGGCCATTCAACTTTGCTAATCATCCATTTGAAGAGAATTTCCTTGTGCAAAGAGAGTACTCTACTTAGGACAAAACCGTTTTATTCATCCCTGAACTCCAAAAGAGCAGAAGGGGGGAAAGAAAGTGAGGGGAGGAAAAGGAGCAAAGGGAGACGGAGCAAAGTGGGAAGCTTTGATCCTTTCAGTGAGGGGCTGAGGCAGTTCAAAATGAAAGAATCTCTCACCACCTTTAAAAAAAAAATGAAAAGGGAAGAGAAACAGAGAGAGCAGTATGACAGGAGACAAAAAGTGGAGCAGGAGGCAAAGCCTCAAATTAAGGGCTGATGCCAGGCTCTGAAGGAGAAGCTTTGCAAGGAACAGAAGAGAGGAAACATCTTGGCTTCTTAAACCAAAGGAACTTCCAAGAGAAGTAAAGAAATCACAGGAATAAAATACATTCAAGTGACTTCTGATTTTGCTTTGCTCATTACATTTCTTGCACTATCTAAATTATAAAATAATTGTGCCATAACTGGACTGAACAGCCTGGAGCTATGGAAAAAAAAAAAAAACACATGCCAAAGCTATTGGGCAATCTGCAAGAGGAGCACTGGCCCCAAAGTCTTCAGCAGTAGGACTGAGAGACCCCATTTCTAGAACAGAGAGACGCAGCCTGGGTGTGTGCCAGGGTTTGGGGAAGGGTCAGTGCTGGAGCCCACTTGGGTCAGGGTAAACTTGAGAGAAGAGGGGTCTACCAGCAGGACTATCAGCTGGTTCACAACCCCTGTGGGACAGGTCTACTACAACTGTGTCTCTGATTTAAAATGACCAGAAAATTAATTAATTTAGCATAGGGGCTTAATTTTGTCATAGCAAATTTGACTGGTACTTTATTCCAGCCCAATGAAATGAATAGGACTTCCCACAGAGCAAAGCATTATTACACTTGAGGCAGGATCAGTCTTCTAATCTGCTACCCTTATACAGCCCAGTTTTCTTTGTTTACACCTTTTAAGTTACAATGCCTAAATCATCTGTCAGTAAGCACCCTTTTGGCAGGCCAACAGATTGAGATGGATATACAAAAAGGCCGATTTATCTGTGCCTGTACTTTTGCCAGGGATCCTAATGGAGTATGAACGTACAGCCCAAACACTGTAGTATGCCAGCGCTGTTCCTGGCAGTATGTAGTTAAGCATGAACAATCTGTGACTTGTTGAAGACCAATAAGAGACTTGAGCCCTTCTTAATCTGTAGTAAGATCATTTTTTGCAAAATAATGATTGCTATATATGTGGTGTTTAGTATGCTTTTATTTTTGCATGATGGTAACCTCTACTGTCATAATTTATTCTTAAAGAACTGTAGTGTATAAGTAATTATAAACAGCACATGAATTCAGTGCCTGAATAACTGCCATCTTTTTTTTCCTACTAACAGCAGTCACTATTCAGACATTTGAATGATAGAAACAGAATACACACCTACTCACCGTAATTTATTTCAGTCATTTTCAACAAGATGTCCTCTTTAAAAAAAATCCCTGAAAAATCCACGTCAATCCTTCATCTCTCCTCTGAGGAATGTGTATTTATATTATTCTTGAGCCAAGAATGGATCGTCATTCACATATGCAAAAGAAACTTTAAATTTGCCCATTCTTATTTTATTCTCTTTACTTCACCTTTGTGCAGAGTTATACATTGAATGAGCTCCTCTGCTGAGTGTAATAGGACTACCTGGAACCTTACATAGAAAGGAGTGCTAAGAGACTGGGTGAACATTGCTGCTTATCTGCTATTTTTATAGAGAAATAATACGAGGACAGTCTTGGGCAAGCTATAGCAAGGTACCGGTTTTCTGAATCATTCTGGAAATACTATTTACAAACATACCAGACCTTTTCTTTGTCTCATTCAATGTCCATGCTCAAAGAGAACAGGATTTCATATTAATTTAGCTGTATATGTTTGTTATTTCAAGTAAAATTCTCAAAGCATCAGAAGGCCTCTATATATGAAGTATTTCAAGAAAGCAGACACAGGCACACCAGATCAAAGGTACAGAATACAGTCTGATTAAACTAATTTTTAAAAATTCATCCAAAGAAATTTTATTTGATTCAGGGAACATGAAAACCAAACTACCTTTGAACAAAAAGTTCCAATGAAATCAAGTATTTTTTAATAACTTAATTTCTTTGCTTTTGCCTTTTTTTATGTTGAGTGGGACAGAGCTATTGCATGAAATATATATGGGGTCAAAGCCTAAAGTAGAGCCATCAATAATAATGTCTGCAGAACAGCTGAGTTTTCTTTGAATTTCATGCCACTTTAGAATAAAGATGTTTGCAAAAGTCTCAGCAAGTAGCAACGATTTACATTGTTTATTAAAAAATAAACAGAGACCAAACCTTTGAAAAGCACACTATAAGTACATTTACAACTATCCCTGTTAATAAATTTGGAGACTTCTTTTCTGTTCAGCTTTTATCCTGTTTAGCTATCACATGGTTGGTCTCATTTCATGCCATCCTGCCAGTCTCACAAGATGTGAAGCATCCCCAATATCCAGGACATGAGAAACATTATGGAAAAATTTAGGAGCACATACAGATTGTGACTTATGGAAACAGTTAGACATGAGTCTTGTCTATATCTCATTTTAGGTAGAATTACAGTGTCTGTTCACTGTATGCTCAATGTTAAATTTTAGTTAGCTCCATCCCTACATCTTCATTAGTTTTGATGCTTTGGTCACCAACTGACATGCTGCTGTAGATTCTTACCCTTTTTTAACTGAGAAAAATGAAGAAACATGTCTCTGAAGATCTGAAAGTTTGGGATTTTTCTCATTTCCATTGACAAGAATTTCTCCAGCTCATGGCATACATCTAAATAAGTACCCAGCCCTCACAAGCTTTATTTCTGAGCTCTGCCAACAGCAGCACACTTCTTGGTCGCGGTTTCAATAGCTTGTAGGTGGGAGAATCTCCAATAATATCTAGTTTCTAGTCAGGATTTGGAACCAGTCTGGAAAGTAAATGTTGTCCTCCTGATTTATCATTTTTCCCTTTTCCTACAAAAAATTGCCTGCAAATTTGTTGTCTCTCCATCAGCTTTGGTGTCCCGACTGGCTGGTTTTTTTAATCCTCTTTTTATACTGTTCAGTTGTCATCCCTTTCACTTCCTCTAGACTTTCGTCTTCAAACTGTCCTTCAGAAGCTCCTGAATTCTCTGAACAGATCAGCCTTCCTTATGGCATTTGTACATTCCCGAATCAAACTCTTGCGCTCCGGTGAAGGCACCTTCTATAGAGACTCTGCTTCTCCAGGATGAAAGGTACAGTGCCTGTTGGAAGTACTGCATATAAAGTCACCAACTCCATCTATTTTCCTACTTTCTATGGATGCCCAAATCTTGTTTTGAAAACTGTTAGGCGAAAGCCAAGATTATGAAAAAGTTTCTCAGTAGCAAGTAAACTTTACTAGTTATGCTTATAAAGATGTGATAACTATAATCAGCATGAAGGCTATGAGCTTTCAGCAATGGCAAGCACAAAAAATGCAGATAAATGGGTATCAGTGGCTGTTAATGTATTGCCTGGCATAATGACAGAAATAAGAAAATGTCTGTTTAAAAGTATATTTTACCTATTTGATAGACATCTGACGGTCACTTTGACCACCAGTCGCCTGGTTCTTGCTCATTTTCAGGATATTGATGCAAACATAGGCTTTGGACTGTGATGATAATAAACAAAAACCTAAAGACTCACCGAGCGATTGAGTGCAAAGCGACTGAAGAAGCTGTCAGACATTCTCATGTGTTGTCTGTGCTGTAATTGTTTCCAGTGGTCAGCAAAAAATGAAACAGAACCATAAGGTTTTAAAGATTAGGCTTAATGTCTCCCGCATAGTCTAATACATGATATGGCCCTTTCCTGGAACACTGTACGCACTGAAAGAGAATGATGAAGCAGAAGAATGGGCACTATGCCATTGCATCAGATGAAAGGGACGTTGGTGGATATTTGCCATGGGAATACTTGACTGTTAAGCACTTGATCTACTGTCTGTTAGCTCATGGGAATGGAACTAGTAAACTTGGGAAACCTCAAATAAATTCCCATTGTATATATAATATAATCCAAAACAGAATCTTCTCGGGAACAATTGCTAGTGATACTGCAAGTCATCCTTGCTTACTGGAAGAAGAGACAATTTTCTATGATCCATTTCAGTACAGATTTTTATACTGAAAATTTTTACCCAATATTTACAAGATGGGAAGTCTGTCATTAGTGAAATCTCCATTTTAGGCATCAGTGTACTAGGGTACTACAAAGTATATTTTTTCAAAAGCCGGTTTCTGCCACCCTTGCAATGACGTGAGGAACCTTTAAAATTACCTAGATGATAAATTACTGTTTCAGAAGAATTCTTGAATGAGCTCATCTTTGTACCCTGTCCACCATAGTCATGGTTTCTGTTACAAACCAGATGAGCTGAACATTTACCTTAGATCTTTTTTCTAATTTATGAAACAAATGTGTAACAAAGACAAAGTTAGTTTCACATACAAACATTTTCACTGACATCTAAAACAATCCATTGGTTTTGTCACTGTATGTTCGGAGATGAAACTATTTTAAAATTCTTCCTCAGCCCAAAACTGCTAAGTTTTTTTTAATCAATCATCTGCAGATACCTCACACTGAATAAGTCATGCATTTCTAGCTGGCTTCCCTAAAGGGGTTTTATTCAGTGTTTAATAGAAACCATGAAGTCATTGGAATCAGAATACACAGCTAACATAATAACAAGCCCAGAATAGAATAACTGAAGTCAATCTGTAAAGAATTTCTCTTTTAATTACTAGACCCCAAACAATGAATCAACATAGACTAGTGAATGACATATCAAATATACCTGGTTTATAAGGTACATATAAATACTTAAATAGCATGACATCGGAGTTGTGGACATGAAATATAATGAAATCTTTACATACGTTCTTTTAGAAAGTAAATTTACTAGTGTCAGTTTAATAACAGTTTTCTGTTATAATAGTTTAATAACAATTTCATAAGTTTTCTTTTTTTCTGCCTTGCAGATCTGTTGTTGTTTTAAGTTGCCTTCTCTAACCCTTGAAAGCATGTTTCTGTATTCACTGTCTAAAACCCAATATGTCCTTTCAAATTTTATCTCAAAACATCTTTATTGCCCGCTTCTTTTACTTTCACAAGACATAGCCAGAGAATAATGTGTCTCAGCTGCCACAGAATGCATTCCACCAAAAGAATGCACTCAAATTTGACCCAGGGAACAAGATACACCCCACAGTATATAAAAACCTTAATATTAAGTTGCCAGAAGGGTATCTGGCAAGCTCCAAATTAAACGTCTTTTCAGCCGGCTCTTAGCTACTCTGTTACTCCATAACCTTCCCATGGCCCATTGCTTGTATGTACTTAAAAAAAAATCAGTTTGTTGGAAAGACAAGTCTTTTCACAATAACTCCAAGGTGCAGGTGAAACTCGGTTTTCCTATTTAAATTATGCTCAGTTTTCATTCCCCTCTTTGTCTACATTCTTCTCCCTTTCAGTCTCTTTTTCTGTCCTTATTTCTGAATGGATTAGAATGAAATTAAATTCTTTAGAAAAAAAAGGAGAAAAAAGACACACACATGCATGTCTTCTCAGCTGTTTTGTTTAAACTCTCACAGCTCTAGTAAAAATACTATATACCTAGGCATTGCAAACCAACATTATTTTTCCTGTAAAAACACCACGTGCATGTTCTTAGACATGAGTCCTCTGTGCAAGATCTTTTCACACGTGCAAAAACAGCTGACATTTCATCACTTTCATGCAGGAGTAAATAGAAGAATCGTGGAAGAGAAATCCACTGCTGTTCTTGTCTGTTTTTCTAGTTACAGATGCTGCTTCTTCAGCATCAGGACTGTGCATGTTGATATTAATTACGAAAGCCATTTTCTTATATACTGTCTACTCCAGTGGCTGTTACTGCAGAAGTTTGAATTATTTCAGTATGCCCTGCAGTTGTCACAAACTTCTTGCAAAATGAGAAGAAAAACTAATTTCCTGGACCAATGTCCTGCTG
>NW_008824111.1:582302-586780 GCF_000699105.1 Pygoscelis adeliae | reverse complement strand
TTTGCTATTGTATTTCACAGAATCACAGAATGGTCGAGGTTGGAAGGGAGCTCTGGAGGTCACCTGGTCCAATTCCTCTGCTCAGGCAGAGCAAGCTAGAGCCAGTTGCCCTGGACCATGTCCAGATGGCTTTTGAATTCCTCCAAGGGTGGAGATTCTACAACCTCTCTGGTCAACCAGTGCTAGTGCTCGGTCACCCTCACAGTAAAAAATGTTTCCTGGTGTTCAGATGGACCCTCCTATGTTTCAGTTTGTGCCCATTGCCTCTTCTCCTGTCACTGGGCACCACTGAAAAGAGCCTGGCTCCATCTTCTTTACACCCTCCCTTCAGGTATTTATATACATTTATAAGATCTCTCCTGAGCCTTCTTTTCTCTAGACTAAGCAGTCCCAGCTCCCTCAGCCTTTACTCATATGAGAGATGCTCCAGTCCCTTAATCATCTTCATGGCCCTTCCCTGATGTCTCTCCAGTATGTCCAGTATTTGCAAGTAAGGCTGGGTTTAAAGCGAAACAGAGCCGAGGTTAAACATGCTTGACTAAGACAGTAACACAGTCAGTGAAACAGAAGATAAAAAAGCTGAGCAAATAAAAAATATCAAAGATAATCTGTTACACCCTGGATTTTGTACATAAAGCCTTAGCACACAGGAATACAACTTGCCTGGGGCACATTCTGCTTTGTTTCTGATGGGGAGCAAAGAGGGAAAACCGGGCATCACAGAGAAGTAGGAGATGGGCCAGAGCAGAGATGTTTAGAGGTAATGTGCATGTGTGGATGCATATGTCCGTGTGTCTGTCTGTATGCATGCCTACAGATAGTGGTCTGCTACTGCTAAGGCACTGTAATCTGATGCAAACTGTTTCATATATTAAAAATCTGCATTAGTAGAAAGATCTTTTCAGAAATAGACAGATGTGGTATCTATGCCAAAAAATGACATTGCAAAGGGATTAACTGTTTAAGTGGTCAAATTAAACAAGACAGAAATAGTTAGCTTCCCTTGGCCTGTAGCTCCTCTGCATGAGGCAGCTTGTCTCAAGTTGCCAATACCTCATTGCTACTAAGGCGAGGAGACAGTAACGTTAGGAATTGGGACATTTCCCAGCCTCTCACTGTCTGACCTTATGCCTTGTAGTCTTATCTGTGCTAGGGCAGGATCTCCCAATCTCCCTCTGCCTAAACCTGGGCCATAGCAGCGTGCTTTCCCGGTGTAGCTATTTCTAGAGAACTGTCCTAGCGCTTGGCGTAGACATGTTTATTCTGGCAAAATTGCACTTCTGCTGCGTAATATGGGTGAAATAAGCTACCCTGGTGAATATACAGTTTTGTCATAACTAAGTCCACAGCAGGGACTTTTGCTGACAACAAGGGATAATACTCTGACTGATATTGTAGTTTGTAGTGGAAGCCTGGCCTAAGTCCAGGACCAGGACCTATAACCTGCTTATTATTATTCTTATTAGCAGTCTTATTTAGATTAAGGCACTGGCTTGATACTCAATTCAGGAGAGTAGGAATAGCGATGTGCAGATGGAAGAAAACACAGGGGCATGCAGAGGCGCTCCGGCCAGACCGAGGGCTATTGCAACACAATTGTGGTGTTCCTGGCACTCAGCTTTACTCTTTCAGAGCAAGCTCAACTATCTTTGGACAGCATTGCATTCTGCCATAAGGCTAATAGGTCTTTTAGTATTAGCTGGTGTGAGAGAGCATCAGCTGTTTTTTATTTCTTCTTTTTTCTTCAGTAGGAAAAACCCACTATATAAATACCTATTCAGTTGCTTGTTTTAGTCTCAAGTTCCATAGCAAAGTAAATAAGTGAGATGTGTTTTAGTCCTGTGTTAGCAGTATCAATTTACAGTATAAAATGAAGGAAGCAGCTCTCAAAGTCAGTCTAGTCCTTCCAAAGACTGTACCTGGTCCCTTCTCCTTCCCCCTTGCCCAACTATTGTAATTTTCCCAGCCTCTGTGTGCACAAGTCCTGTCACTTCGCTGCTTATTGCACCAATGCATGGCCTCTTTTCCTAGGCTTAGCAAATGCCCACACTGCAGTTGTTACCTTCTTTAAGCTTGGATAACATCTCTGCAGCAAACCTGAACTGAGCTGCACGTTGCTTTGGCTGCTTCTGCCAGAACCCAATGCCATGAATTTTGAACTGGTGTCTTTGTATCTTATCAAAAGTATGTCCTGGCACAGCTCTTGGAGCATCTTGAGTTAGGTTATTCAGCCCGAGTTGCTTAAAAACACAATAGCTTCGTAACCATGGGAAGGTGTGCTTCTTCCCACTCCCATTTCGCCTATGAGTGGCAGCGATACAGTGCAGTCATAGTGTTTTGTGATAGATATGGGCATTCCCCATGTGAGACCCCTATTTCTCACACAAGGTATCCTAGATGGTTCATTGACCCTACTCTGGACCACGTATAATTATCATGCCAGAGAGACCAACTTAAATCTGCCAGACTCTTTACTACCAAAGCATAAAAAAATAGATTCTGCAAACCTCCTGCAAATCTTAAACAAAATGCCAGAGATTGTTAAAGTCCCTAACTAAAGAAAATTGGCTTTGCAACCACCATAAATTGGAAAAGGAATAACAAATGAGTTGGCAACGTTTGCTACTGATACCAGGTCCTGAAAGATAACAAAAACATTTGCAGAAGAATTGTATGGCACCGGCTGGCTGGATGCTAAAATGGCAATGAACACACAGCCCTGCACAGACTGAAAGGGAGGCACTGAGGTACCTACTAGCACTCCCAAGGAATGAGATCTGGAGCCATAATAGATGTGTTTAGGAGAACATCAGTTCACAGTCAAGATAGACCATAAAGAATTATTAGGAAAGAAAAACAAAACTGAGAACCACCCTATACAGGTATTTTGAATACCAGGTACCATCCTGGTGTCCTACATTTCAAAAATAGTAGAACCAGAAAAGGTGCAGAAAAGGGTACCAAAACCCAGTCAGTCCTGCAGAGTGGCAGGCACAGAAGGATGGGCTGGGTAGGGCACAGTCCCCTTGCTATCAGCAACATCAGAGACAGAATGCAGCTCTTGATGGACCTCTGGTCGGCCTTTGCCTGTTGGGGTTTTTAACGTGTAAATCCTTCATGGAGCTAGATCTGCATGGCCTTGAGTAGCTGGAAGTAAACCTGAAGAACAGGCCAAGTAGGGAGAAGAAAACAGACAGAAAATGTCCACAATCTCTGAAAGAGCCAGTCAACACAGCTAGAAAAAATCTTCTGGATAAAGAATTGCAGCCAGTAGAAGTGCTGAGGTGCAGTTAGATTAAACTAGAGCAGTTCTGAGCAGACTTTGTCAAAAACATGCTTGCACAAGCAGTATCTTCAGTATCATTCACAAAGCTGCTAGTGTCAGTGAAGCTGACTTTACCCAAAATAATTATGTACTTTTCTACCTTTAAGTATTCTCCAGATTTACAAAAATAGCAGCAGCAGTTCCGATCTTCTACAGCGTCTGTCTGGAAGTCAGCTGGACGTGCGGACGGGGATTCACACATGCAGCCACCAGAGCTGCATCTGAAGTCTGGTGAGCAACAGCAAACACAGCAGCTGTAGAGCCTACAATGATCCAGGGGCTGCCCCAGGTGTCAGATGACCAAAGTACTAATAGAGCAAATGGAAAAATGCTGAGTACAATGCATCGTCGATTCTGTATTATTTGTGCCACATTTCTCATTTATGGTGTCATGTCTGACTATCGCTATAGCTTTGATCATAGAGGGACCTGGCAAAGGACCGTTTTAACTACATTTTGCATCGTTCTTTCCGTGAGCAGCCTCAGCATGGTCAGTATCTCCCTGTGCAGGTTGCCTGTTTGCCACATGTTATCCTTATATATACAGACATATGTACACGCCGATTAATAAGTTAATTTAGCGCAAGAATTCGATGGTGAGACAGAAGACCCCAAGAGAAAAGTTCTTTCCTGTTGAGATAAAGCAGCAACTCTGTTAGCTTAAGCCAGCAGAGACTTTTTTTACGTTACCCAGAATTGCTTAGACTGAGATTTTCTGAACATCTATGCATTTAAAAAAGACTAAACTATTTGAAAGTAGCTATTAGCATGCATGCTTTAACTTCACTTCTTTTTCATGTTTGGCTCTTACGGAAAAATACCAGATTTTGATATGAACATCTGTTTCATGTTTTTCTAAATGTAAGCTTAGTATGAAAATTAACCCCTGAATTTTTGGTTTCAGCAGCCTTCTAGCTCCCCAGCATGGATTGAGGAGCCTTGTCTTCCTCGTATTGCTAGGAATTCAGCTCAGCCTATGGCTGCTTTGTCTTCTGGAAATAACTTGGCCAACACTGGATGTGTTCAAATGTTTAATGAAGATATTTTTCACATAGTCACCATTAGCAATTGTCACTTCTTTTTGCTGAGGCACTCCAGTAGAAGTAACTCAACTCTCAGTCTCATGCAACCTCATTCAACTTTTTTCCCAAAG
>NW_008824111.1:551159-581695 GCF_000699105.1 Pygoscelis adeliae | reverse complement strand
CAATCATATTTGCTCTTTCCAGAAATGTGTTTTAGTTGCTAACAGGCCCAGCAGATGTTTAGCAATGGTGAAACCACTCTACAGAGTACAAGTCTGAGCTTGATTTAGTGGGGAGTTTCTTCTCCCTTACCAGAGGACTAAGGCATTAGACACTAACATATTTTCACCTACCAAAACAAAGGCAATTTTCTTTCCTGTCAGTTTAGGGTACATTAGCTAAAGCTCGTGACAACTAGCAAATCTCCCCAAATGCAGAGTTCCTTTCAGTGTGAGTGAGCACCCAAAATGCCAGACGATTTTCTGAGTTACCCAAACTCCCAAACCAACAAAACCAGACCTTTGGGACCTCCTGCTTCGGGCTGGCTCAAACGTGATCTTTCTTTTTGACAGATTGACAGTTCCCATCCAGAGTTAAAGGGGGACTATACAAGGAGGAAGAAAAGAACTAAATTAAAAAAAAAATCTTTTATGCATTTTAAACTCTTCAGAATGTTTGACCTTGACCCGGGTGAGTTTCAGATACAATTCACCTGTCACCAGTTTGGCTATCTGTGGTCATAACAAGGTTCTGCATCAGCTTATGGAAACGATAGGTATTTTATTCTGTTACTATATAAAGAAACCATTTTTCTTTTACCACAGTGAGGAAGTTTTGCAGACGTTTGCAGCAAGGACTTAAAAACTCCAGCGGTAACATCTTTCAAAGCTCATGAGACACTGTTAAACTCCCCTTTGAATGTATAGATGATGTACAGGGTTTTCTTTTAATACCTGTTAATTTTTTTTTTTTTACATACTACCATTGTATTTCTGAGGCCATCAGTGACATCCGGTGGCCAACTAGATTAAGCCTAGACATGTTTTATAGACATCTGCCTACTGCTTTCCTTAGTAAAAGAATCATTAAAAATGTTAACCATGCAGTTGACTTGTTTAGCTTAATTCTCTCACAGGTGTGATGGGAATCTCCCTGGAGAAAAGCTCGCAGGATCGGACCCTCACTCTATTCCCTCCCTTTGAACTGGTGAAACCCAGATGTTTCACGGGAGGCACAAGGATGTGATTTGGGCTCTGCCTTCTGTGCCAGTATCACTGAGGTGAATCAAAACTGAAGCTGCAATCTCTCGGGATTTGAGTTGGTGCAAAACTATAACTAGATTTTTTTCTTCTTGATGCAAGCAGACATGAATCTCAATATAAGCACATCTTGTCCTCTTTGTTTCATTAATGAGATTTCATTTTTACTAATTTATTTTAAATAAGCTACTCTAAAAGCAGTTAATAGGAAAAGCAAGGGAAATACAAATATTTATTCAGCCCAAATCATACATCTGGATAAAAAGTGTGAAACACTACAGAACAGGTAAAACTCATCACTACAAAAATGTTAGTCTTACTGTATCTTACAGAAATGTGAAAAAAAATCAGGTGCGGTAACAAATTTCCAACACTGAATTTTAAGCTTGCTTGCGGTGAGTGACCATGTTATTAACTCTGTTAATAGCCTTCATTGGGTAAAAAAGTGGTGTTCTGGAGAAGGTGGTTGATGATGTTCAACCCCTTCAGCAGTGACAGCAGGGCAGCACAGGGGAGCCATACCTGGCCCTCACAGTGCAGCCCTCGCTGCTGGTGGTGAAAGTGTGTGTCCGCCCCTGGGCACCCCCTCCTCCTGTCCGTCCCTGGGGGCAGCCAGGGCACTGAGTTCAGCTGAGTCTTGTTGTCCACAGGTAGATATGCCACATGTGGTGAAGGCGAATGGGGGTGATGTTTGCCCTCACATGGTTAGCTCATGCAGAGTATAAAATGTTGTAAAAGACCTCTTTAAATAGAAAGGATATGAAAGGAATAGAAGTTAGGGACCAAACCTTTTGGTGTGCAGTTCCCAGGACATAGGGACTTAAACTGCTGATTTAGCACTACAAAGCATGGACCATAGTACCAATGGTTCCTACCATTGTATTCCAATAGCAGTAGTAGTCATTGTGCTACCAACACATCTGTTTTGTGGTGCCTCTCATCTTGTACTAGACAGTCAATTTTCCTGTGACCTGTTCAAGGAAGTATTATGTCTGCACTTTGCAAAGAATTGAAGAGCTAAATGCAGTACATTGGAAAAGCACATTCATGCCAGCTACTACCATTGTCATATTTGTGATTTATTTTCCCCCCATTATCCTTTCTCCATAGCTGGCACAAACTAAAGAAATGGGGCTGCTTATGAAAAAAAGTTGCAGTCATCAGAAACAAGAAGAAAAAATAATAAATTCCAGCACTCTAGTTTAGAATAAAGTGTTTTACTTCTGGGAAACTAAGTATAAGTATTAAGTAGCAGTGAACAAGAACTAAATGTCTGTTGTTCATTAGTCCACCAGATAATGAATTAACAATACCTCATAGATTATAGCATGTAAAGATGGAATCTGTGCTCATGTATACTATTGATAAGGGGAGAGAGCATCAACAAAAGTGAAACTTACTCCCCATTTAGACTGATACTGCCGGTGAAGGAACTGCCCCTTTGTTTACAGTATTTTAAATTCCTTTAAATATGTAAATAATATGCATTTAACTGGTCAAGAGAGGCCAAAACCAAACCCCTGGTTTCATACTTGAAGTGCACTAAATAAACTTTAAATTAAAAGGTAACGGATGTTTACTAAGCTTTCTTGATTCTTGCCAAGGACAGACTGACTTACAGGGCAGACAGCCATAGCAAATATGCCACCTTCTCATTGTAGGCAGAAATTTTTCATCATGCCTTCATACAATCACAGTTCCACTTTCGCCTCTACCCTTTCCACAGTAGCCAGCAGCCACTTAAATGTCAGCCTTGTGCACCTGGCTCACAGTGAGCCATGGTGAGGCACTGCAAATACGTACGTATAAATACTTGTAGAGAATTTCTATTTTTTATATATAATATGTATATTATATATATTTAATATACAGAGATTTTTTTTCATGCCAAGCACTTGTCCAGAAACAGCACTTTAACGAGTCTGTTGATGGTGTCATTACAAAGATCACCATTCAGATGCAGAGTATGAGTGCCTTCATTTTTTTCAGTGGGAGACCAGCAGTTTCCTCCGATTTCACAGCAAAGAGAAAGGGCAAAGCTTGCGGAACTTCTACAAATGAAATACAGAAAAATTGTTGTGGATCATTTCTGTAGTAATTCCCCCTGAAAGCCAGTAATGCATTTAGAAACTAGCAATTATACATGCAAGGCATCATTACTGGCAAGTAGCACTGCAATGAAAGGCTGTATAGTTGGTATTGCGGTTACTGACGGTTTGCTCTGTTCTGCTATATGGTTTCCTTTTCATGTATCATGTAAAGATATTCTGATGATGTTTCACCACTGTAATATACAAACATCATTTTCTATGAGGCAGAAAATTAAAATCCAAGGTGGATACCCAGAGGCATTGAGAAAATATGTTAGCTACTTTATTTATGCAGTTATTTAAAGAATCTCATAAGAAAACTGGCATAGCTAAGTCAGCAGTACTCATTTGGACAGGATAGTTGAGCTCAAGATCTTCAGCTCACCATGATCAGCTACATATTCAGCTCATTGCATGGAGCTTTTGCCATATGTTTTCTTTGCGCTGTGCTGATAACACACGGTTTAAAAATCCCAGTCAAAGCTTTGAAAATATCCCAGTGTGAGAGGATACTTGTGCCAGTTGCCTGTGCCTGAAGCCCTCCCTCTATTCCCAGAGCTAGTCAGCAAGAGCTGCCCCATACGGGTGGTCTGCCAGCGTCCCTGGAAAGCTGCAGCACGAGAGCATCCTGCAGGTCTGAAACAGGGGAAGGTACGACCCCACTGATACTGCTTGTCTAAATGAGAGGCCTTGAGCTTCAGGCCTATGCCAGAGGCTGTGGGTGTTATTGCTGGGATATGCTTTTTACAGCAATGAGGACTTGCGCAGCTGGATCAGAAACCATGCACAAACCACCTGCTGACTTTAGTCCATTTGGAAGCAACTTTGGCAGAAACATCTAAAAAAGAAGAAATACTGAAAAACATACATCTGTTTCTTGGTGCGGCTCTGTCTAGAGGAAGTTCAGTCTCTGTTGAGGGTCTGGTAACATCCAAGCAGTCTGCATGAAGGAAGCATCTAGGCAGAAACTATAGAAGGAAGACATTTGTATTCTCCACTAGGCTTCCATATGCAAAGGATGGGCAATAGCTTCTCCCAGGAGGGACACAGCTGTGAACGTGCATCTCTGCCTTTCACAGCTTCTTCAGTCAGTGGGGAGCATTTGCTAACTTTTGCAAGGAAACTAATCACACCTGCATTTTGGAAATCTTACTTTTAAAAAGCCCTGTTGCACTTCAAATTATGGGGTTCAGGTCTGCTGAGCTCTTTCTTGATGTTTCTGAACCTATTTTGTTAGCATTTCCCGGCTACACAGACAGCTGATCACAGCATTAGCAGCACTGTGTTTCTGTCTAAGGTTTGTCTAATTTTTGGTCTAGGTTAAAGCAATTATGGAATTAATTATTGGCTGTACAGCTATTCTCCCCCGCACCCTGCCAAAAGTCAGCTTAGCATACAGTCTCCCCTGCACAAAATGCTGTGACAAAGCAAATCTAGTGTGCTTAGTGTAGTACAGAAACAGCAACTCCATCTTACAGCCAAACCAGAGGATTACAAGCAAATGCTTGCCATGAAAGCTGCCACGCATCCGGCGTCTGTCACTCTGCAGCCTTTAGGCAGGTGCTGTGAACACACCTCTGGGATCTGTAACGTGTAATATATGAGAGTCAGAGATGCAGATTGGTTTGTCCTTAAAAAGCATTTGCCCCCTGTTTAGACCACCAAATCCTCTATCCAGTTATACTAATACCGAGCCTGCTTCATTAGTTGTAGTAGAATTATTTTTCAAGTACGTTCTTTGTAGTGATTGTCCCTTATGTGTTCCTGTGCATTTCAGTATGCCGATATAGAGTTATGTTTGGTCCACTTCCTTTATTGACATGGACACCTTTGTTCTCTAAGAACTAAAGGTAAAATTACCAATAATCCAGTCTGATTGGTGGTACTTTCCCCTCTCCCTACATCCTGCCCAACCACTGGCCCACAAAAACACCTCCCATGTGCTTCAGAAGAGGGTAGATTATTGTTATAAAATACCTTCTTTAAAAGAGCCCAAATAATCATGTGTTTCCTTGGAAAGTATACTCTTTGCCCCAGCATGACTTAATTTCACTTGCAAGGTCTGATGCTGGGCAACTGCTGCTCTCAAAGCCACCTCTTGCCTGCTTCCCAGCTTGGCACGGAGATTAGGAACTAAGCAAATGAATTTAAATGTTGGTTTCACCTTTGAGGATTTAGGTGACTCCCAGGTATGTCATGCTTCAGGTTAAATGGAAACTGAAGTGAGGTGCCAGGAGGAGAAACGAGGGCAGTCTGGGACAAGCGTATGGTGTCCTGGTGGCTGGTGCAGGCAGGGTGTGTTGGGATGTATGGTCCTCTAAACTGGCTGCCAAACTGGGACCAAGTGAGGGGTTTCCCCAGCCCTACAAGCTGCCTGTGGCCAAGAGGAGGGACAGCAGTGCCTGCCCCATACCTGGTGCTCCCAGCATAGTGGGGCTGCTGTGGCCACATGCTGCCTGCCCCTGCCCTCAGGACAGGAGCCAACAGGAGCACCCAGCTCCTGCAAGGTGTGGGCACAGACCTAATATGTGACTCTTGATTGCATTTGCCTTACTTCTTTGGTTCCTTTGCTTTAATCAAAACAGCCAACATGCACCCTTTTCTGCTAAGACCCTATAAAATTGCCAGGCAACTTTGATGCTCTAAGAGAAATTTAGGAGCCTGTGGGACAAAACACAGCTGCCATGAAGAAGCAAACTGGGCTGAATTCAAAGCTGCAGCTTAAACAAATGTCATCTGCAAGTGCTGCAGTTCAGCAGAGCTCTTCCTGATGGCTCTCACCAAAGACATCATCTCATTCAATAGTCCCCACAGCATCCCAGCAGAAAAGCATATATCCTTCCAGTGTGCTCCACAGTATTATCACCACTTGTAAACAGAGAACTTGAGGTGTACAGGGATGAGAAGTCAGACTTTCAAAGATAGCACTAATTCTCCATTGTTTTGTTTGCAATTTGCAATTCATTGGATTACATAAATCACCCGACCAGTGACCAGAAACAATACCACATCACTTCGGAAGCTAACCACACTGAGGCTTCTGACATTTGAATAGTGAACCCTTACAGTGAATCGCTTGTGTACTGTTCAAAAAGCAAAACAATAATTTGAAGAAACAGCAAGTAATTTTGAACAAATGGACTGGATAATTTTAAAAAAATGTGTGAACAAAAAAAAAGAACTTCTTGTTAATTGTAGTTCATACTTTCAGTCTTAACCTCACAAAAACAAATCATGTAGCTAGGTGTTTGCACTCTGATTATCCTCCTCACGATAGCTCTGCTCAACAGCTAGCAGAATTGCTGGGTTCTTTTCTCTTGAGGATTGTTTTCATCTGGAAGGATTATATTAGGTATAGAAGTGCTAATAGGGATCTTTTTGGAACAATATATTTATTTTCTAATGCAGTGTGGTTTATTATTATCCTCATTCTCCTCTGTAAGTGAAATCTGAATTGGCCCTGTAATATCTGTGAAATTGTGCTTCCACATCTAACCCTCACATCGCATCTAGCTTTCAGTGACTTTCAGTGAGTTGTCCAGTGGCTCCCTGCCAATCTGAAAATCTCTGTAAATGCAAAGCAACCCTCTGAGGATCATTTTGGAAGCACAAATGCTTTTGGTTTCAGTAATAGACAAGGCAGAATCTAAAAAACATTTTGGGATATTTATTTATACAGCACAAATGGGCATAACACTGCGTATGGTGCTGTTGGAGTTTTAATTCCCAAACCACATCTCAGAAATTCAGAGCTTTTCCCCTCCTACAGTGAAGCCTGACTGTTGCAGAAGCAGAGAGAAATGAATGAGATTTTTCTAAATGGTATGAAAATTATCAATAACTAAGAGACCAAATTTCAGCCCTCTGGTACATATAAATCTGAAATGACCTGAGTGGTTTCAGCTGAGTCATTTCCAGTTTGCACCGACATATCTGACACTGGAATTTTGCTTCTCAGTGATATTCATCAGCTGCCTTTCCTATCTGTGCTGGTCATTTTGGGCGCAGGGATGGGACTACACGCCTCCACACGCTGCATTGTACCTGCAACCTGAGCACATCTGCTGTTGTCCAGTAAAACATAATAAGCTTTTAAATAAGTATGTGTTCAAGCCTAAATTTGTAGTCCAACACTTATCAGAACAAGCAGCCCGGATTACAGGTGAGGTCTGTAGGTGGTAACACCTGCTTTCAGTGGGTGTTTGAGGTGGAGGACTGGACAACCAGACAATTAAACCTGGGGGGTTTGATGTTGTGGTTGGTTGGTTGGTTGGTTGGTTGGTTGGGGTTTTTTTTATATCTCTGAAGAATGACAAAAATTTGTAAAGCAGAACTGGGCAGACAGTTTGCTGGCAAAACAGGAAAATAATGGGAGTGAGCAGATGTTAGGACTGAATTTTTAGCTACCCCAAAATAAGCAAGAATTAACTTGGATAAAGCTCTTTCTTTGGGGCCAGACAAGTATTTCATTTCAACTGAAGTGTTTAGGGTTTAGTTTCTTTTTTGAGTGAAATTATTTCTGGCTAGCTTTTGTTGACCTGAATAGATTTTTTTTTTGGTAAAACAAAGTGTCCAAAAACTTCATCCACCTCAGCCGTAGAGGTCGCTTTTACACAGAACTGCTCATTACAGAGCAGTGGAAGTTAATCTATCATTTCTCCCCACCAACACAAGAGAAATAGTGGACCCCACCATGCTCGGGACGGAAATCACCACAGCGTCTCTGTGTGAGTCCGAACATGCAAGAGCACAGTTACTTGCAGGGCAGCCGGGAGTGCTGGGCATCCCCACCTGCCCATTCACTTGCTTTTTCAGTCATAAAATACCATGCCATTTGCACTGAGCTCAGATCAAAAATAGCCAAATTAAAGAGGGGAGCAAATAAGTAGCAGTAGTTACGTGAAGTGTGTCAATGAAAACAGGAAGGATTTAGATATCTATTTTAGGACTATTACATTGCTTTCAGTGGTTTAGATTAAGCAACTCTAATCCAGAGAGAATCTGGGACTGAAATGCAGAGGTAGGGATTTGTTTGCTTTTTTTTTGAGATCCACACAACCACTCCTTTCTCACTAGTATGCTTAATTAAGAACACTATGTCCTCTGAGGTTTATTGATTTAGTAAATGTATGAAACTGCATCATCAGCTTGAGTAAAGGAAGATCTGGCCCAATATGTTTTTCCTAAGAAAACTACTATGAGAATGTATGTACAGCAAATGCTAAATACACAGTGCTTTCTTCTGCACCAGATAACATAGTGTCCTATTTGGTCACTGTTGTAACAAATAATGCAAAAGCAAGAGACATGCAGAAAGGGTTCATTCTCCTGCAATAAAGCCACTCATTTAGCACCTGTTAATGCTATTACTAAAGACAGGAATGAATTCTGATTGGTAAACAGGAGACAATTGCAACATACACAAAAATAAGATACGCCTTTTCTGCTGCTGTTTTCAACAGCACTATTTTTATAATCATCTTGGAAAACTCCTGTGGACTTAAGATGAAGAGTTGGCTGAAGTGCATTGAGTATCCAGAGGATACACAAGACCAAGTATATATCAGACCCCAGCTCTGACAAGCAGAAGGAATCGGGCTGACAAGGTTTTCTCATTCACTCAGGACCCGAGTCAGCTCTGAGCAAGGAGTGAGCAGCCAGCAGAAATGGCCACAGATGCCCATGGCCATACTTCGGTCAAGCACCCAGCTAAATAACATACTGGAAGACCTGTCAGCTTGTACCCAGTCCTGGCTCTGGGGGAAATGGTTTAAAACCAGATAAACTCACCAGTTCAGTGAATAGGAGAAGTGCCTAAACCCTATATTTTCCAGCTCAGAAGTGGGGAAACTTTGTTCAGCTGAATTTACTCTCAAATACATCACCACTTAGGAACTAAAGTGAGACTAGCTAGAGAAGAAAGAAGTGGGAACAGAGTAAATAGGATGCCCAAAGTCATGTAGTAATGCTGCCACAGCATCAGAAATTGAGCCTAACCACACCATGCCAGCTAGCAGATGCACTTTAAAAGACAAGTAATTATAACCTTCCAGGATTATTAGATTAGATTAGCAAAAATACAGCTGCAATACAAAGTAGACACGAATTTAATTACCATGCTAATTTTCTCTTGGTATGAGAAATACTGGCTATACTCCTGTAATTACTTGCTTTATACATCAAACCTTGTTAATACTACTGTTTAAGTTACTAAAGCACTTAAAAAGATGAAAATCGCATTGCAGTTGTGAAGTATTATGCTGAAACAGCCTGTGCGTATTATGTAGTTCTGAGATCTTAAAAATGCAAAACTTAACTTTCATCCTTTTCGGGGGAAAGAAAACCTGGAGCTGCTAAGCACTAGGGAAAATACAAATATATTTGTCCAAAATATGTCCTCTCTTCTATTAAGAACTTCTGAAATTTTTAATAATTGGTGCAAAATGAAATAATTTTGTGAAAAATCTGGGGATTTTCTCCTCCCCAAATTAGCATTTTAGCATTGATTATGAAGGAGTCTTTCTAATAAAAGGAAAGAAGGAATCAGTGGGACATTCACCCAGAAAATGCTCAGATTGGACCCAAGCCCCGGACATTACTGACAGTTTTACTCAGTCAGGAAAATGAAAAGCAGAATTCGCCACTGAGACCTGTGTGATTTTCATCATACGCATTTTAACAACGAAAACCCACAGTCCCCTCCATCTTCAGTTTCAAGAGATCAAAGTAAAAAAAAAAGAAAAAAGGCAAGAAAAGAGTGTCTGTGCTGGATTTGCTGCCTGATAGATGTAGACACTCCTGCTATTATCATACAGAAAGAAACAATTCATGCCTGAATACTTCCTTAAGGGCCAACAGCAGTTAGTGGGTGCGTACAGCCAGGTGATGGCTCCCTGGCTGGCTGGTGACAGCCCCAACGGGCTTGTGGCCAGGGAAGGTCATTGCGCCAGTGCCTGAGGGTCAGAGGCTGGCACAGAGGGTCCGAGAGCAGGAGCCCGCTGGGGGGGGGAGTGAGCCCAGGGGGGTTGTGCTGGTTTGCTGGAGCTGTACAACGCACATCTGCTTCCGCTGCTCTCGAGGCTGACTCGGCCCCACTGCGGGGGAAGGGGACAATGTGATGGGAGATTGGAAAATGCCATTGCTCTGGTGTCAAAGGATACATCAGATCAGCTCCCCTAAGAGACACAATCCCATTTGGACATCAGAAATACCTGCCATTCCTTTAGAAGAACATACTTTTTTTAGCCATTTTTTTTTCTTCTTATTCTTTTTTGGAGATTAATTTCGGTGCTTCTTGTTCAGTTTACCTTAGATAGTAACAACTACCACTTTTTCCATTTGGGAATATCTGCTGTAGCTGGTATTGGTATTCAGCAGCAAAGAACCGAGCAACGTGAGCCTTCAGGAAACAGTCTCTGCTCTCAGATGTTCATGGACAAGTCCCATTGAACCTGGGGCATAACTTCACCTTATAAATTGTTTTTATCAGCAGCATAATGTTTCTCTGGATTGCTAGAGTAAATGTAAAGTGCTATTTCTGAACAGTAAAGCTATTTCCCCCCCAGAAGTAGAATATGCTTCTATTTTTGGCAAGAAACTCACTCCCTACCCTGGGATAGCTTGAGTGAGTAAAAGGAACAAACCACTATGAACTGAAGACTTAAAAAAGAAAGAAAGAAAGAAAGAAAAATCTCCTCCTGTTTGCGAACAGAAGATCGGTTCATTTGTGCATGCTGTGTAAAACTCGCCACAAAGTCCTTTGTGCCATCAGCATGAAAAGAATCCTTTGCCCAGGCGGGAGATTAGGGTGACCAGCGGGAATCCCTGCACCCGAAATTCAGATCAGAATGGGTAAGTTCATGGGAAGTTGGGATTTTAAAGGGATTGTTCTGATGATGCCAAAAAACCAGCAGTAACAACAGCCAACTCCAGGGGCCCATCCAAATTTCTGTTTTCTCTCTCAGTAAAGGTATACTGAGGAGACAGAGGGCGAGGGGCTGGTTTTGCTCACCTTTAAGGGTGCTATACAAGAGTCAACCATAAAGGTGATAGCAGGTACGTCAGGCATCTCATTTGAGACCCCCAACTGCAGCCTCTCCCTCCCCTTTGTATTAGCAAACCCTGAGAGATTGGTGCTGGTGTTAAAAGCCCTGCAAGGAGGTAGCGGCGGCAGCTGAACACTATGGTCTCGCACAGCACAATCAATGCATCAATCTTCCTTACATCGGTGTCTTATCTTGGCTCCGAGAGTCATAGTCAACTCCAGAAACTATAAGGGCACAGGGGAGCAGGTGCTGAGACGCGGGCGCCGCAGCTGCCACTCCCCTCCTGTGCCGGCAATTGTGCTGCCACCTCGGGAGCGCTCCCGGCCACCCGGCGTGGTCAAAAGACCTTTGAATTAACCTTTTCACTAGAAAAGAGATTGTAGCCCTATAGAAAAGTATGAATTCAGAGCAAAGCCTTTCTGCAGGATTAGTCCATTAGAAGCAAAAAGGAGAAAGGTTTTTTTGTTGTTCCGCAAAATATAAGTGATTACGGGATTTAAAGAAAAAAAAAAATCTTCTGTCTATAGTGGGGAATATCAACGCTGGAACAATGCACGCTCTTATCCTCTGCCTAAGTCCTTGTACTGCCCTTATCTCCATCACATCTGACTGCCTGCCAGGAGTGTGAGCTAAGAGATATAGTGTAACCGGTGTCCTGTGTGGTCCGTTCCTCCGTCTTCTCTTGAGAAAAAGGTGTGTGTGAGATGTAGATCTGCTTTACAATAGGGTTTTTTTAGGGAAGGGGGAGGGCTGTGCTAAGATTTTATATCAGAGGAAGAAAAGCGAACTAATTCCCTGTCAGAGTTTCTTCTTTTTTTCTTTTTTTTTTTCCTTTTTTTTTCTTTTTCCTTTTTTCTTTTTGGTAGCCTTTTCTTTTCCTCCCCTTTTCGAGTTTCTCCTAGTCACTCATTTGTCCCGTAATAGACAAAGCACCCCTACCAGCTAATCTCACCTTTGGGAGAAAAGTAAAAGACTGTGGACTGCAAAATACAACGCTCCCCTCACCGCCTTAGAAACAAAGGACTGTTTTGTATATTTTTAATATGGTATCCATACACATGTTCTTAGGTACACAGGATATATTTTTTAATGATCAATTATTTGGGAGGCATTTTCAGTTTGGTGACAGAGTAATTTTGAAAGAGTGAGATTTTTTTTTTTCCCATTGGTTGTAGAATAGCACTTACTAAGAAATCTGTTCCCTATACAGTATCTAAAAGCTGGTAGAGAGCAAACAGTGAGCACCTCTGTTTTAATTCAGCATATAACCTTAAATAAAGCTGGGGTCTTATAGGCCCCATAGTAACTAAAGGTAAAAGGCTTTTCAAACTTCAGATCAGGCAGTCCTTATGTCAAAACTATTTAGTGTGGACCTCATGATCAGACTTTCAAATAGATTCTGATCTTTGTTTAGAAACCATCTGGCCAAAGAAAAATAGCCAACTGTTTCTTTTTTTTTTTTTTTTCACTCCATCCCGAAAATATGTTTTGAGATCAGCATTCCATTTTTCATCCCTTTTTGTCAAATGTGATAAAGGACTTTTAAACATCCAGTGCATGTTCATTACACATAACAAAGTTTGCGTAATCGCATGCTTGTAGCAGTAAAATCCCATATTCCTTCCCTTTGCAGATGGCGCAGTAATTATAATTTAGCTCTCTGAATATAACTCAGGGTGTGGAAAAGATATGCAGTTTGCACCCATGCTAGCCCACCCTTTACAGAATTTCAAATGTAACCAGTTTTTTGGTTGTATGGTCACATTAAAATTCCCCTTTTGCAACACTTTATGCAAAAAACAAACACCTGGATTCAGAGTTTCCTAAAGGAGTCGTCTGAAAATAGGTACTTTCTGCCAAAATGTCATGAAGATTTATGTGCTTACATTCACGGATTAAATTGAGGACAGGTGGGAGAACACTCAAGTATGAGAAGGAATGATAGCAAATTTATGTGTAAAAAAAAAAGGGGGGGGAAGGGGTAGTTATTATGATTTCTGGTGGTTTAGATAAAACAGACATAGATTTTGTAAAAGGGAAGGTACCATGTCTGGAAAGCCATCCTTCAGCAGTGAAATAATTATCTATGGGATTGTATTTCCTTAAAACGAAAATAGAGGCATTCTGAAATTCAAAACATACTGTCTCGACTACAACCACGGCACTGAATGGCACTTGGATGCCACACGGTGTGTCGGAACAGATGTTTATGGGGAGGACTCACAGTGTGGCAGCACGGTGCAAGCAGGCGCTGAAACATTGCAGCTTGCTTTCCTTCCCTGGCCGGGATGACTGTCCCTCTCCCAAGGACACCCCCTCCCACCACACAGGAGACAGCGACAGCTGCCGCAGAGGAGGACTGGATGGTCACCGCCATTCCCCGGAGCACCTCGGACACGGTGACCTCTCGGATCTCTGCAGAAAGCCTGTGAATCAGTGAGCACTGGTCACGAAGCACCAGTGCAACACCTTACGTGAGGATGAGAGGAGACTCAAACCAAGTAAGCTGAAGTCAAAGCAACAAGGACACCAAGTTGTATGTGAAGGTTTTTTTTAAAATCTGATTAGTATTTCAAACACTTTTTTAACACCTAGGCAATCTTAAAGTACGATCACCTAATGACTGGCCTGCTAGAAATGGATGCTGGAGTCTGACGAATGTCCTCTTATCTGGATTTGGGAGGGAGGGGTGTCCATTGAAAGTCCTGCTGTGTCCAGACCCTATATAAGATACTTTCAAACTAAATTTTACAGTGAAGAAAACTGTAACATAGCTCAATAGTCAGCCAAGCTGGCTGTAGTTTTAGCCTCTCTAAAACACCATCCCAACTATTATCAACATCCATAGCTAAGATACATTGTAAATCAAGCTGTTCAGTGGGCACTAAATTCCTTTTAGATTAAAATTAACATTATTTCAATCCATGCACCAAAAGCTGGCTGTGTATACTTTATTGTTCCTTTAAAATAGCGGTGCAATGAAGATCAACATATTCCCAGCTGTTAAATCACAAAAGATGATTACAGTGAGGCAAATGAAAACTGAAGCATATCGACAAGCTCTTTTTTTCCCCCCCCTTTGTAGGAAATGACTGTAGAGGTAGGCAGTCTAGTGTTTCAGAGAAGTACTGTGTTTTATGTAAATAAATATATAGCTAGGAACAGTCATGAAGGTTAAAGGGCATCTGTAAAGAGAAAACTATGATTCCCAGACTCTTTGTTAAGTTTACTTAGTAGAGGGACTAGAGAAAGTTTCAGTTTGGGCTGTAAGGTGCTAATAGTCTGACTAGATAAATGTTAGCTTCCCAAGTCTGGATGCCAGAAGAAACTGTAGCATGGTTAAGAGCTGACTCAAAATTCTTCCATCCAAGAATAACATGTTATTCTGCACAAAAATTAGGGTATAAAGTATTATATCTCAGTATAACATTGATGTATTATTCTTTTTCAATCTCTAGTCTTCAGGACGGTGCAGTGTTATTCTTCTATATTAATCCTCCCATGCATAAATTTATTTTTAAAATTGTTAAGTGGAAACCATCAACCTATGCTTCATAATTTAAAATTTATTTTTATTCACTCTTGCCTATAATTACTTCTCAGAAATGTAAAGCTGAAATATGTTTCCTCTCTAAATTTATTTTTCCTGTATCACACATGCATAAAGATTTATCAACATAGATCACTTGCATGAATTCTGAGCCACTGGAATTGCTCTTCTGTCCGGAACTTAATTAAATTATTTACACAGGGACAGTGACTGCAGGATTAGGCCTTAATTACAGCAACACTTTTGCAAGCAAAACAGGTTGAATTTAACAAGTTTATCACTGATAATCAGTAACAACAACTTGCTCAGTGAGTATTTCATAATTAATTTAATGACATGCATCAGGTAATGCTCCAAACACAGGGGCATTTTGGACAGTTCAGTTACCCTGTACCTACAGAGTTTGATTCCTGACCACGATCAGGGTAATGCTAGGCCATCTGGACCCATCTGCTGTCTCTGAAATCTGAAAGAAGGGTTATTTTTAAAACTATATGTCTAGTCATTTCATCCTGCCAGGTACAACTGAAGGTTCTAGGAATTCATTATTCTTCAGATAACACAGTGTTCCCTGTCTAAGGCTTACCAGTTTAACACAACCTCTGGAAATATTTAAGTTAAGCTAGACTGCTATGTCATAGCTACGTTGTTTGCAAACTCTTTGAAAAGTGACAGATTCAAAGCATTCTGTCTCCCCAGCAGGATGTTAAATTTTGTATCTATTTACGGTGGGATCAAATCGTGTCCCCATTTCCACCTGTACAGTCACACTGAAACCAGTGGAAACAGGCAAGTGAAAACGAAAGCAAATGTAAAGTGAGGTCATTGTTCCTTTTTTTCTCACAGATAAGAAGATTTCACATAGCAACACCCTCTGGGAAACAATCCATTTTAGATCAAATTAGTCCCAGCGGTAATGTTGATTTTTAGCAACTGTGTTACACCAGGGATACATTTAATCCCACTGTTCTTTGTTGTTCTCATTAATAAGCCACATTATGTCACTCAGTCTGCATGCAAAAATATCATTACTGTTATTTAATTGCTTTGTTTTTGTAAGAAAAACTACCAGATTCAGTTGCGTATAACCAGTAAATGTCGCCAAATCAAAGCTGTGCACTCCAACCCAAATATGTTTTACTTTGTTTCTGCACATATAATTGCATGTAATTGATAGTTGTGTACAGAATTTGTATGATAAAGCCTCATTAATCACAAATTCATCAATGCAGCAAAAATCCATCCAAGCAAACGTGGTATAATGTTACAAACGTAAGACATGTTTTAGGATGGAAAGAGGCCAGGATCCCCATCTTCATCTATCCCCTAATGTTACATAAATGACTAAGTCATCATATCAGTGGTTTTCACATGGAAATATAAACACCACTGAAATTCCATACGCTATAAATGGCTATGACTCTAGAGTGCTTAAAATTACCAAGAGTACCATAAGAATAGTGTACATAATATCCATTGAAGGATGAGAACAGCCGAGGCAGCGCTGGCAGCATGGTGCAGTTGATACGGGGCATTAATTGCCATCCAGGCGTCTGCTCCCGGGTGTGTTATCACCTTCCCCTGTGCCCTCACACGCAGGTTGCTCCAGATCTCTGGCCGTTCAGTTCCTTCCAGCTCCTGAAGTGTCTGTTGTTATACTTCTGTCACTCTGGTTATTTAGCTCTGAAGGCCTAGCATGCATGTGCATGGCTCCTGAGAGAATAGGGTCTTAAACTTTATTTAGCTCCTGAAGCCCTATTCTAGCACTAATTAAAAATAACCTTTCATGTAGGGCACTGCGGACTGAGCTTCACACTCTTCTGCAGCACCGAGGAGCCGCTGTAAGCCAAGTTGCTCCTAATTTCCAGCAGCATCCAGGTGAGAAAAATTTTGCTCCATCTGTGCTTCTGCAACTAAACCAAAGCCAGGCTATATTCTGATCTAATTATAGTCCTTAAATCAGCAGCCTGTTACCAGCACAGGGTCTTCTTAACTTCAGAGCTTTGAGAAGACAATTCACAAACAAGTGGTGGTTGTGAAATCCAGTCAGGCAAGACATGCCTCGATTTTGAAGCAGAAATCCATTCTATGTTGATGGCACTATTGGCTCAAATATCATATTTACATTCTAGTTTTTAATGGCTTGCAGTTAGGAATCAGACAAGCTGTTCTGTAGGTGGTCTAAATTATATCCTGTGTGCATGCTACATGCTGAGAAGAGTTTGCTGATCTAACAAATGATAAAAGACTGAGCAAGCACCCACTGTAAGTCCAAATCTTTACCCTGGCAAACCTTACACTGATTTTTCACGGGAGTATTGCCTGAGTAATGACTGTAGAATTTGGCCCACTTTGACCACACCAGTGATTAACAGTCCAGCATCGGGACCCCTGTCTCTCCGGTCCACTTTAGGTATTTAAAGCTGGTTCACATTATTGCAATAACCAAAAATCTTAGTATATTCTAGCCTTTTTAACCTCAAATTTCTCTGTGATGAAGATATTTTCCCCATTTAAGAGAGAACTAATACATTTTTTTAGCTATATCTAATTACCGAAATATGTAGATGCATGCCTTGTGGGATTTTCAGGAGTATCTTAGTGCCTGTCTCTCACTAAAACCAATGAGAATTAAGTCCTAAATGTCTTTAATGAGTCATACGAAAATGACTGATGAGAAAAATGACATTAGACAGCTTTGACAAACCAGGAGATTTATTCTGCCACCTATATGCCAAACCACTACTCAGGTCCCTGCACTTGACTTCTGCTAAGACCGTCATCCTCCTTTCTCTTCAACTCACTTCATTTCATGTACTTTAAAAAAGGGATCTCTAAGATACGACCTGGTCTTTCTCTCTGTACGTAGCTCAGCAGTGAAGATCTTAATCCTGACTAAGACTGGGAATTACTGAACTGAATTAATTTAATTCAAATAAATGATAAAACCTAGAAATTGTAGTGGCACCGGTGGAAAGCTACCACTTTCCATTTTTGTTTTTAATTTCATATTTGAAATAGAAATGCTTGCAAAAGGGCTTTCTTATTTGGGAGGGCAGGTGGGTAAAATTTAAACAACAGTTCTATGACAGGCCCCTAAATGGTAACAAAAACTAACACCTTTGTGCTATAAAAGGTACAAAAGTTGCTATAAAAGCCTCTGATGCTGCGCTCCCTGCCCAGGAGCTAAGCAGCTCAGGCTGCAGGCTCGCCCCTGGGTGCAGGCACATCTAAGCCCTTTTACCTGAAGCTGCTGAGGGCAGAGCAGACTCTGCGGGACTGTGGCTCCTACCCTTTCTGTATCGGCATATTCATGACTATATCTATGGCAGCAAGTAAGCACTGCAGTCATGATGGATCTAATGTTGTGGACCCAAAATCAACACTGGGTGCATTGCTGGGGTGAAAGGGGATTAGCTCCGGGCCAGTCCTGTGGCCTGGGCTCCTAGTGGCGGCAGCAGCCCGGGAGGTGTTTTGGAGCACACCTCCCAGGAATTTGTACTGTGAAAACACACTGGCTAGTGGGAGCAATTGGGAGATTTACCTCCTGATCCCAAGTAACACGAGACATCATGTAAGAATAAGATTAAGATGATTAATCTGAGGCAATTGCAGGAGAAACAGCCCTTCTTTATGTTACTTTTTCATAATCCTGAAATAACCCCTGGAAGAAGGCAAATTTCAGTTTCCTTCAACACCTGCTAATATGTTTGAGATACATGTTGTAAACCTTATTCCTCCTTCCTGAATCTTGTTGGACATTGGGTTTTGGGGGAGAGATTTCTGTAGCTGTTTCTCTAATTGAGTATAGTTCTGTTTACAGCCATGAGTTACCAACACTGTGAAAGTCCCTACAGTGTCTCAGCTCTCCATCAGGCTTAGGCACAATTTAAATAGCAGTTTAGCAAATAAGGTACTTGCTTGCTTCCTCTCTTTATGCCATCGCCTTCCTACAGACCCAGTAAAGAGCAGGGAATAGGAACACCTGTCCTACCTCTTCATGCTCAATAAAATGCTGCTACGCTTGTGAACAACCACGGAAGGACAGGAGGAAATGCTCCAGCAAGTCCAAATCTGCTGCCAGCCCTGATGGTCAGGCAGAGAAGGGAGCTGGTGGGTCCCCAAGCATGAACCCTGTCTCAGTGGGCAAGGGGAGCAGGCAGCAAACCCTGCACAGTCTCACCTGCGGGAGCTGCTGCCACAGTTCATGGACAGCCCATGGAAATGCAGCTCCTACACCTTCTTGTAGTAGTTATTAGCAGTATAATAGTTAATATTTTCATTCTTACAGGCAAAAATTCCTCTTTTTTTGCTGTTTTGCATGAAGAGCACTACTGAAAGCTCATCGGTAGTATATTCATCTGGATGGTACTTTCAACCTGAGTGCAGCAATCTGTTATTTTCCTGCCCAAGACCTTGGAGAAGGCAGGACATCTGCACCATGCCTGTCCTGGAAAGCCAGGTGGGTGCTGCCCTGCAGGAGGTCAGAGCCTGCGGAGTGGCAGCTTTTACTCAGAGAAGGAAGAGTTTCTTCTTCCAGGAGCAATGTCCTCATCTTCATGCCTTGGCAGCAAAAACTACAATTCTCCATGGTTGTGCTTCCCCCACTTTCCCCTCCCGTGGAGGCTGCCCACAGCCCAGCCCTGCCAAGAGGCTGCAAGTTACTGCCTCCTCCCCATGCCCCGGATTGAACTGCGAGCTGTTGAACTGTCAAACGTGCTTTTTGGTGGGTGCACGCAGTGATGTTTTGTCTGCTACTCCTTCTACCTCAAGTTCATTTGTCTTGGTGTTTCTCACAGATGGTTACAATAAGACTGCAAATGGTTTCCCTGCTTTAAAAAAAAAAAAAAAAAAAAAAGCAACAAAAACCCCCTCTCCTTTTTGGTTTCTCAAGTGGAACTTAGATATCTTAGTTAGGAAGTATACTCTGGATATTACGTTAAACTATTCAGTGAAGTCATTTTAGTTTTGCTCACCTGGATTTTTAAACAGTCAAATCTCTTTGGGATGGAAATGTTCCCTCTGCAACCCAGGAAAGAAGAATCTTTTCTGCAGTGCCGAGGTGGAAAAGGCTATATATGATAAATAATAACATGGTAATATTTTCAACACGATCCTTGGTCATTGCATTAATCATCCCTATACATAAATAGTAGTAGGATTTCTGATCTGTTTATAGTTCTGCATATTTGTTTCACATTTATAGCTTTTTTTTTTTTCATCTAGCTTGCTGGATCATGATGGGATAATTTCAGGAAGCCTACAGCTAGATTCCCTCCTGCTTGCACTGACTCTCTGCTCTGAACAGCAGGACATCTATTCCACAATAATATAAGAAAAATAAGAACAAGTTTTCACTGCAAGAGGTTCCTCTCCTAATTCATTCAGACTTTCTGGGAGAAGGGATGAAAACGGCTTTTGAAATATGAAAGACTGCTATAGCTGATTCTTCACTAGGGTTTGTCATATCCCATTAGCAACGATCTAGAAATATCAGTGTCATAATGTGTTGGCAATCACTCATCTTTACTAGTATCATATGAATGCCTATTCATGTTAATGTGCAACCTGTCACTCAAACAGCTACAAAGACATATTGTGTAACAGGAAAAAAATTACTAATGCACATAGTTTTCCACATTACCAATACAAGTAATGCAATAACATGCCTTATCCTGTAGAGACTGGTACCTATGTCAGTGTACACTAGACAAAAAAAGTCACCATCACAGGTGCTTTCACCACGTTTGCAGATTTTACATTTTAGATATTCTTTTAGCTCCATTAAAATCCCTTGCTATACATGTATTTCATGGCCATAGTGTTTGTTGCAGTTCAGATGTAAAAGATGGCTCCTTTGCCTAATAACACCATATTTTTTTCACTTGCATTCAATTAGGCCCATTTTATTATAGAAACCTCTATGTTCAGTCATTGTAAGGGATTGCTATTACATATTCCTATAAATAGTTGTTCACTTTAAGGATAAAGTGAGTAGGAATTTGCTTCCAAAGCATTTTCATCAATATACTGTCAGCTTACTGCTGATACCTTTTAATTACATGGGCTTTTTTCTGGAGATTTATCCTTAAATCTCGATAATTCCAGCAAAATCTTGATGTCAACTAATGGACCACTCCCCTTACAGTGCAATCATATCAAGCAAAGAAAAGGATCTGAATGGTTCCTTTCTTTTTTCCTCGATTTAATAATATAAAATTGTTAAATGGGAATAGAATTTAGGAAATGCCTGTCCACAAACAAGAAAACTCCCAGTAAAACAGACTGGGTTACACGCCCTCCTCTGAACAGAAAAAAAAGTCAGCTTAAAGTCTGTGGCATGCAATTTCATCTTTTATGAATTTTATTCAGACTCACAGACGAATATGCATTATTCAGCTTTTGTCCACAAATGAAAAAACAAAGCCGACTATGCCTACAAGGGTTCAGAACAGGAAACAGAGAGAAGCAACAGAATAGTCTTGAATTTTGAATAAAATTTAGATGTTAGGTGGCTGAGCTATTGGAAATATAATTGTAGTTGCCAATATTCTAGGGTTGCTTGGTGAAATTAAATAAATAAATAAATAATTGGGTGTGAACACGCCGTTGATCTGGGCATTCGGCAAAGTGCCATCTCTTACAGACCTACGGAGGTTTTGTGCACATTTTTCTGATTGAATGCTATTCTCCCAGTCAGTCAGAGCGCAGCACAAGTTGCCAGAAATCATTCATCAGCCCCTTGCAGAAAAGGCTGTCAGCTAAGGCTACAGGCCTAGCGCCAGGCTGTCAAGTTTTGGGCTTGCAGCCAGTCTGTCATGGTTTGAGGCTGGTAGCCAAGCAGTAACTTTGATGTTCAAGGGGTTAGCCAACTGGTATGTGAGGGTGGCCTATCAGCTCAGAAATAATATACCGCACTCAAAGGTCATGAGTTCTGAAACTAATCTGGCTGTTATAATACTTCTAATAAAAACTGAGGTAGACATTTTATATTGTAAAAAGTGTTCAAATTATTTCAGTATTTGTTTTGATTAAAATTTCCATTACACGTGCTTTTCATTATGCAACTCAATTAGTATATAAAAGATTTTCTGTTTAAAATGTTCAAATGAGCATAATTGTTCAATTTGGAAAGATTACAATGCTTTTATTTAATTAACACTGCAATAAATACTTCATTTTGTAATGAACCCCATACTTTGGGCCATTAACCATTCAATAAATTTACAGTATGGAAGGTTCTTTATGGGGAAGAAGATAAATAAAGCTATTTAAATGAATGTGCAACAGCTCTGATGCTAAGCAGCAAATTATAGCTTTTTGCTTCCCATCCACTAGAGTTGTACCTCGATTACAAACATATGGGCGTGTAATAAACACTATACATTTCAATTACTATTTTGAACATGTCTTTCAAATTTGCTACGTAGAAATGCAGTCCACATCCGTGGCATCTTCCCAGAAAAAGATGAAATAAATTTTCATCTGCCTTTCGCCTTCCCTGTCTCCCACACCATCCACAGCTTCTTCAGTTCTGCAAACCCATGTTGGAATTTCCTCATTTAGAATGGATCATTTGTTTCTTCATGAGAATAAAAGGAATCAAAAAACTCCCAGCTATTCAATAGTTTATTATCTGCAATAGCAACATGATGAAGGAAAATCCCCGGTAGTGGTGCAGCAGGGTGCACTCATCTACACACCAATGAATGAAATAACAGAGAACAGGGGTTCTAACACAGTAACAGGAATACAGTGCAAACCCTAGCACTCCAGTTGGATCATGTATTAACATCCCTCCATTCTGAGGCCTACGACAAGTGTGTCTAAATCCATAAATCGGAAAGAGCCTCGAGCCGTAAAAGTGTCTCTTTCGGGTAGTGGAAGCACTGCGCAGAGTCAGACGGAAAGCAAGAGCCTGGAGTCCCCACAAGCAGGGTGATCTGCGCCCACAGTGCCTGACGTGACTGACCGCAAGATGTTAAATGCCTTCAAATCCCAACAAAAATCAGCAGAGCTGGGAGCTTGCAGAAGCTGTTCAGCATCCTGTTTCATCCCAGGCTGCCTGGGAACTGCCGCCAGGGCCACAGTGCCATCCACCTGCTGGGTAGCTGTCATGGAAAAGGTGTTCACTTCTGTCAATATTTTGCGTCGTTTCATGGTTGTATGCAAGGACGTAAAATGGAGGGCAACGCTCTTTCAGATTTACAGGGCGGCTCAGCCAAAAAAGCTCATAAAACTCTAGTTTGCCAAAAATGGCAACATAACCAGTAACAAAATCTAATTTGTGAACTTCACTGGGAAAAAGGCCTCTTTGTAAAACTATGATATCATCTAGGAATATGGATTCAAAAGATTTTATTGTTTTATTAACCAAACCTCCCTTCGTCTAATCCAGATGTTACAATCCAGAATCTTTAAATGAAAACCAAAAAAACCAAACAAAAAAACCCAAGAAAATACTTTGGAAGTGTATTCGACTTTCCTTTTTCACACTTCTAAAAAAGGCTGGACAGCATTTTTCTACAATGGCCGCTGGAGTCCTTTCAGATGTTGCGCTGTGTTTACAGTATCAATTGTTTACAATAATTATGAAATTAAAATAAGCCACATAACCATGTATTTAGGCATTCCTTCTGAACTGTAACCACTGAACAAACTACTTGAAAAACATTACCGCATGCTGTATTTCTCAACTGTTATTTGAAGAATTTTTTTCCTAATCTGAAAATAACATATAAACAGCACAGATGTAAAATAAAATAAGATGTAGATTTAGACAACGTTTAAAACTACAGGTGAAAAGAAAAAATACTACTGAAACTCGACTTAATAAAAAGTTTCTATTAAGAGCATTTAAAAATCCTCAGTATACCTTAAAACAAGTAAACATTTAAAATAGATTTTTTCTCAGGAAAGCTAACCACCTGTTTTTGTATATTTTCTGGAAAGGGAAAAAAGATAGACTCGTGTTGTGCAAAAATAAATTGTGCAGTTTGTGGTAACTTTATTAAAGATGAGTAATTTTTAAAGCTAGTAGTGAGACATAAATGTTTAACACAAGAGCCTCTTTCTTATGGAAGCTTTGAATAAGGACATGCCTGTTTTAAATTGTAGATTTACAGGGAGAGAAGGAGCAAAATATTTTAAAATATTGACTGTATAGTCTGGTCAATGAAAGTGTTAAAATCAGATTAAAAACTCAACAAGCCACGTCCTGTCCTATACAAGCTTCTTAGTCCCTGGCACTTGCAAACCTAGTGAACCAGGATATGGGCCTCCATGTATTTCAGTGAAACTGGTCTCACCGTAATAAGTGTAATAATACACTTAACATTGCTAGGAGAATCCCTTAAAGTCTATTTTGAGGGCCTATTTCAAGGGCCCGATTAATAATCAATACACTTAAGCATGTGTTACATTTCATGGTACTTCAACACAAGTATATGAAGTAGTTTAGTTTAAATCCAAATGTTTCTCTCTAATAGTAATCTCTATCTGATTACTAGGGTTTTTTTCAAACTTCAGACTATGAGAACTGATCTTTTCTTGCCTAACTGCATGATTTAGGGTCAACTAGATTGAGAAACGATAAAAGATTCCTTCATAATTAACTGATGTTATCAAACTCAGACATAAAAGTCAAATATACTGAAAAATCAGGTCCTCCAGTTTAGTTCTGCAGTGTTGTCTCTGAACTCTCCACCTAGGGAGGGAGACATCTCTGTTTTAGAGCTCAGGTACCAAGGAAATATGACATCCCTACCTTTCATTTATATGGCAAATGAGAATTTAAAAAAACAGCCAGAATAGTCTAAAGGATAAGCTATTAATTTCCTGCTTTTGACTGTTCTGGCAAAATGATTTCTGTTTACACAAAAGAGGTTGCTTTTGTTTTGAAACATTATTTTCTTTACCATTCTTTTCCCAGTCCTGCAAAACTCTTCATCCTTCTCTTTTTATGGCAGTATAAATATTGAAAGTAATAATGACACTCTCTCCAGTGCTGTCTTCCCTTATACCTGAACCTTAATCTAGCTACTTACAGCATCTTAAGAAAATAATTGAAATTATCAGAATTTTTTTTTCAGCTAATTCAGCACATGATTATGAACCAAATATACTATTTTAGGAAATGAGTGTTGTAGGACCCTGGCACTGCCCTGAAGGGTAAGCTGGGAATACAGTCAAGAATGCCAATTTTTTGACCAAGCTGTCTCATAATGGCAGTAGAAAGGGCTGGGATTTTCTGGGTTGGTTTTTTTTTTTTAGCTTTGCAAAAGTCTGAAACTATGCCATTAAGACACTTCTGAGTTACAAGACCAACAGACAGTCTTGTCTGGTGCCTTAAATGAATGTCTTGTCCTTTATTGTATGGATCAGAAGTTGAAGTATCACACGCCTCATATGCACAGCACTCGGCACTCAGTGTGAGCTCTTCTGAGATCCTTATCTCTAAACCAGTTTTTCTTCAAAGTCATAAACATCTGGAAATTGCACACTATTCTTGCTATAGAAATCAAACACTCGAGTCCTTATTTGATCTCCCAGGGAACATTCCCATTGCTTTCTTCTGTTGTGTAGGTGCCACAAGATTTGGCTTTCTATTTGACAGCTTCTTTTCTTAGGTGACTGGGAATTAGTCAGACAAGGATAAATTAGGTCTTTTTTTGCCAGCTGCATTATTTAACTGACTAAATAATAAAATGTTCAAGAGACAGTAGGAGGTTTTATATTAAGATAAAGTTGTTACAAGAGAAAAGTTAAAGTCTCATTTTCCCTTACCAGGCACAAAGTGCCCGGTGCCATCCAGGCTTTACCTGTCCTAGAAAGCTGTGGGCCATTATGAAATCCAGACTCTTAAACATGCTCCTGGTTGTAGGTGAGACATATGCCCAACATAATGTTTTGCCTGGCTAAGGAAAAGAAATAAATAAACAGGGTAGGTATACAGTGATTTCTTCCTCAAGAAGCCCTTGCAGCTTCTGATAGCATCAGACTTTGGGACTTCCTAAGTTGTTTTCTAAGAGATAACACTCAATACTGTCACATAATTGAGACATCAATAGTTTTTCCAAAACAAAACAGATCTTGCTTCATCTGAATGCGGCAAGAGTTGAGCTTGGCCTGATGTTTAAGAATGGAAATTTCCATAGCAGCTTCTTAAAAACAGGTTTGCATAGAAGGCTCTCGTGTGTGGCCACGGCTCGGCTTTAAAAGGAAGATCTTTAGAGGATTATTGGAAAGTTTTTACTATCTCATCCTGATTTTCCCATTTTCTCTGTTACTACTATCAGGTGATCTCAGTAGCTTCATAAGGAACTGAATTTAAGATTTTTTTTTTAATTTGTCAAAAAAATATCAGTGGTATGTGTTACATCCCTGATTTATCTTTAGAGCTAGGGAATACAGTGCCCCATATCATAGTGATCCTACTGGCTTTATGGTTAAAATCCTGTTCCCATCAAAGCACAGCAGCCAATATTCCCTAATAATATTTTATCTGATGCTCTTCATTCAGAGAGATTCAGGATGTCTCACATATCTCACAAAGCAATGAGCATGTGCTAGGTTTTTCATGGAAAATACAGTCTGAATAAAACATCATGAAAATAGAAGCATGAACTGCACATTGGAGAAACAAATCTTTTTCATGTCAAACACATCGATTTCTTGTTGAAAAAAAAAATGAAAGCTTTCTGTCTGGATTTTCTTTTCCCAAAAAAAATCTGTGAATTCCCTCCCCCTCCTGTTTTGATTTTTATTTTCCTTTAATATTTCCTTCAGGAAACAGAACAATTCTGACCAGGTCTATTTTCTGAATGCTCAAATATAAAATTTCCTTGGCAGCTTTGCGCCTGCAGGATGTGGCCCCTCGCATGGAGCAGGAGCTGCTGGAGGAGCTGGCCCATTAGAGCAGCTCATAAATAGGAGAGACCAGCAGCAGGTGAGCAAACGCGCTATGTCTCAGATCTCAGTTTATCTTTGTGCCCTAAAAGCCTGAAGCTGTTTCATATAAATGTCTTAATTGTAAGGCTGTAAATAAGGTGCACCAGATTCCGAAATGGAAGTTATGAAAAAATACTTTTTTTTTAACAGGTTACCCCACATCATTAAAATTTCTGAAGGACTATCTGTATGTCTTAAACTTCTCTTTTTGCACAACCCCTTACAAAACATTTAAGTCTTAAAACTCATTCAGAGGATATTTATAGTTATGATGAAGGATAACAGGTTTCATGTGGGCATCTGAATATTTGAAAAAAAAGCAGCAAGTGAGTGACTATACACTGGCGAAGCATCAAATATGTATTTACTTTCATGAGTTCAGGATGCCAAGCTAATTTAGGAGCAGCTGAATGAAATAGAGCCATAAGTGAGTTCAAGTAAGTGGTCATCCCAGATAAGTAAAAAAACCCGAAGACTACTACCCTCGCATTTAACCGCTGGAGATGTTGCCTGTCATGTTGGACCATGTATATTATCTGTGCAATAAGGAAAAAGGGGAACTTAATGCTCTTCAAGGGGTCTAAAAAGTACATTTAGTGGTATTAGTAAGCAATTGTGCTGCAGGAATCTTCATGGCTGGCTGTCTTGTTCTGGTCTGGGAATTGTCAATCTCTCTACAGCACGTGAGAATAACATGTTGGGATGCCACAAGTATGTGGGTAACATTTATGTAACCTTCAGCCTTTGTGGGAAAATAAAAGACTTTGTTACTTGGATTTGACTCTGTACCAGATGGTATGAATAAATGTTTGCAATGCCAGTGTTGTTCAGCTTGGCTGATCGATTCTGTCATACTCCCAAGGAGGTAGAGAGGGCTTAAATAACTGATTCAGGATGTAGAAAATATTTTCCTTTTCCTGTTGCAGTAGTATTATGTAGAAGTGATGCTATTCTGACTGCCAGCTTCTCACTCGGTGGGATGCATGAATTACGTAAATATTGATCAGGTTTTTAGCAAAGTTCACACAGTTCATTGCTAACCCTTTCACATATTTTAATTAATTCCCAAAGATACTTAAAGCACAATGGTCACTTTTTTTTTTTTTTTTTTTTTAGCATTATTGTTGCCTGGACTAACCAGAGCTGAGGCAAAACCTGTGTTCGGTTCTTGATCAAATTCTCTCTCATTTCCAGCCTGGCCAACAAATGCATTCTTATGGCAGAACAGTTTGGCATACCTTTCCTTGGCCAGTACAAGCCTGATGACAGAAATCACCTTATTTCTTATGTGTGGAATATAGTGCCTAGTACACTGGCCTGAAGCTGAGTCAGAGCTTCTAGGTGCACGCTATGAATAAAAACAACAAAGCAATTCATTTATGGAGTTGGCATAACACCTCTTCTCCTTTAAATTTTCCCCCTTTCTTTTCAGGATCCAAGGTGGTGGATTTGACAAACACAGGCACCAGAGGTTTTTTTTTGGAAGGGTTCAATCCCCTATGCCCCACATCCCCAAAAGGCTTCAGCCCTTAAAGTTTGATCATGTGCCAGGCTTTATGTGGACCCTGCTAAAGCTGGGCCACAGAGCCCAAACTGCTTTTTTGTGCAAAACTGCAACCAAAAAACTCACTGATTTTTCATAATTACCAAAAGCATGTGCTACTTTCAACTTCTGTGCTACATACAAAAATTTGCTGCAACACCTACTGTGGTATCAGGCAGGAAAAGTAAGTTTCTGCATGTTTCTGATGCAACACCGTTTTTATTTTGGTGATGCCACATAAACAGCTTTATGTTGGTTTTGTTCTTCAATCTCCTGGTCTTTTTTAACCCATCTCCTCCATTTATGCTGCACTGTGTCATTTAGAAAGCTGTGAAACCTCCAAGGGTTTTTCAGCCCTTTTGTATCCTTACCACAGTACGTATCAGACCTGCTCCTGCAGAGAATGCCTCATTGCTCTTATCAGACCACAGCAAAGTCTCAAGATAATCTTTCTCCATGTCTTAAAGTGGGGGAAATACATAAGTATTTAAATATTGGTGTCTACAAAACGATTATTACAAGGAAAAGAAAACCCTCTGAGACAAATTCACATATGAATAATTTCATTGATACCAATAGAGCAAACCTCTATTTACAATATTGTAACTTAGAAAGAAATTCCCCTGTCGCTCTCCTACCTGAATTTATAACAGATGCATAAGTACTCTTTGGGATATATACATTATGAACACAGAACTGTCATCACGGCACTCAGGACTACATTCAACCTGTACATGTGGTGTACACCTGTGCTTTTTCTGACAATGCACTTGATTTGCGGTGTGGGAAACTCCCAGGTTCAAAGCTAATCTAGTGTCTTTGTTTTCTCTTATGAGATCTTTTTAAGCTTTCCTCTGTAATTCTTACATAGCTTCTGGGGTAGCTGCATCTTTAGTTCCACCTCCTTTAAGAATATGGAACTTATTTTCACTAATACAGAGTTAACTACAAAGAAAAGAAGGACCCGTTGCAGAGCACAAAGGATTATGATGTGTCACAGCAATGTTGTTGTTCAAATGCCCTACTCCATATATTTTCTCTCAAAGTCAATAATGTTCAAGAAGAAATCAATTTCATCAAATTCAAAAAAAATGACAGAAAGTCAAACCCCACACCTAAAGGTAGAGCTTCTTCACTGTTTCACTTCAAAAACCATAATCACTCTCTCTGCTGTATTCACCCTGCAAACAACCCTCGCGCTTTCATGTGATGACCACTGTGGAGACATTATACAACTACTTTTCTTTCCATTTTACTCATTCCAAAAAAAGATCACCGACCTTTTCTCTTTCTCATTCTCCCAGGCCAGATTGTTTATGGACGCAAATGGCACTGTCCACCTCCCTTTCCTTGTACTTCCCTCACCCTCCCTTGCTGTACTCAAGGCAGCTGCTGCATCCGAAACTCAACGATAACAGAAGTTGGCTATCTGGACTTTTACAGGCAAAATGGCTATATCCTATATATGGCATATACTAGCCTCTTTGTAATTCAATGCTGGCATCTTTGACAAGGTAGCTGCATTCTGTCTCACAGCATGTTGTATATTTTAAATGCTGTTGTACAACTGCTAGCCAGACCGCACAGTATAAAGTAACGGCTGAACAAAAAAGAGCTTCAGTACTAACAGGCAAACCACAAAAGTTTTGGCTGAGCATCCAAAACTGCTAATGCTTATCGGGACCTCCTGAGAGCCCCCCTCCTTCCTGCAGCCCAGAAAACTCCACCACCAAGTGTCCTGATCCTCATTAACTTCACATCGCTGCCATTTGCTAGTTTTTTGCAGCAGCAGCCTCTGCAAGCTGCTTGGCACTTCCCAAACACAGTGAGAGACATGCTTTGCTATTGTTTTCCCCTCATTTTTTATTTTATTTTTGGGGATGGCAGGAGACATGAGCTGTGCTGGAGAAATTGCAGAATTAGTGCAAACCCTGCTCTCTTTCTGTGCAGCAATGTGGTGCCCTCTGATGAGAGCTGGAATCTGGCCTCCCCAGCCCTTCAGGGATCCGTTATTATTTGTCACACCATCAGGCCTCCAATCCTGCCAGCTTAGCCTGAAGCATGCAAGCAGCTCCATGAAGTTCAAAAAGAGTTGAAAGTTGCAAAGTTATGCCCGAGAGCTTACGACTTAGCAGGGACAAGGACTCTTACACACATGATGTGAGAGTGCATCAAAGTGTAGTGAAGGAAAGTTTAAATATAGCTCTTTACGTAAATGCCTACACCAAGCATTTACCTGCCAGACAGCAACTTCTCAAGCTTTTCCTTCCCCTCCCCATTCC
>NW_008824111.1:540257-551138 GCF_000699105.1 Pygoscelis adeliae | reverse complement strand
TGTGTCTGCGGGAGCAGGACCACAGCTGCCATCCGCAGCACAGCTGTCAAATGCAGTGTTAAGACTCCATACATATTTCTTAACAGAAATACAATCACTGATCCTTTCCTTTGCCAATAAGCACTACTGCAAGAGCGCTTGGCGGTTTACATAGTTTCTTTGAAATGGCCTGGACCACAGATGAGCTTCAGGATGCGCCATGTACTCACAACTTTACCTGAAAACTGCAGTTACCCTTCCAAAGGACAGAAATTAGAGGAAGACAACACAGACTCTATCGCAGGATCAACATCTTCTTCACTAATTCTCTTTTTCTTTCCTTTCTCTTCCTCCTTATCTGACTGTTCTTCTCCTACCGTTATTTTGCCCATTTGGCTTCCTGTGGCAGACTGACCTGCTTCCTGCCCCTCTCTCTCCTCTCTGTGCTTCTCCTGTGGGATGCAATGCTTTACTCCTATATTACAATTTATGAGTTATATCTGCAATCACGAGACCCAGTGTCTGAGCGGCCAATCAGGTACGATGGCACATGTGTGACCTAACACCAGCAAAAAGATTAGCAAAACTTATTTTTCTACAGATCATTAAGAATCACGGTTTTACAGGAAAACAACTACTCCAAGTCTTAACAAATCTGTGACCTGCCAGTGCCCTGGGGAATATCTGTGAGGTGTCACCAACACTCAGATAAAAGCACTTGCTAACATAATTTCACTCACTCAGAGTGTAACAATATGATGTTATCCCTTGGCTCTGATCTGCAGTGCCAAAAAGGGTGAGGGTTTTTTATTTGTTGGTTTGTTGGTTTTTAACAATAGCGAACATGGCTTCTGGCTTCCTTGTGGGTGGTGTAGTAAATTTGAATTCCCCCCCCCCCAAAGAGGTTCAGCTATGAATTTATTTTCTCCCCGCCCTGCTTGAACCATAATATTGTGCTAATATTAGTTACACCTTGAGGTTGCTACAAATCAGATATGCTGATTTTAGGATTTTCTTCTTGTTTTGTGCCAAGAGTTAGAAAAAAAATTAATTAGCATGTGATGTAGCACCAGAAAAATCCTGATTCCCAGGATTTTCATAACATGCAATGTATTCTTATAGACATAGTCTTGCTGTAGATAATAAATCGGCATATGTTCAGTAGTTGTGGTGATATTCCTTAGCAAAGGGCAGCAGTGCAGACTACATATAAAACAGGAAATTGTCAGAGGTATCATTAGAAAATTCTCATGATCCCCCAGACACGTCTCCATGGGAAATGAAGTGACACAAGTACCATGAAATGGCTCTAATTAACATAGTGCTTGTTGGCAGTTGAAAAATTAAATAATCCTTTATCTTAGGAAAGAAGTTGAATCCAAATAATAATTCTCTGAGGAAAAAAAGCCCACCATCAAATACATCCTTCATTGCTGTTTCATTTCTTACTTTGATAAAGAGACAGTTTTTTTCTTTCCCCAGCTGGTGAAGAAGAAAGTAATGCACAACTCACAAAGCAGATCTGTCTTTTTTAACTACATATTAGAATTACCCAGACCATCTAACATGCTGCATTATTAACAAGAAATTGAACTCATAGGTATTTCTGAGCAGGTGTGTTAAGAAAGAAGAAGCAAGAAAAGCCCCCTACCTGAAAACATACTATTAAAGGTTGGATATTGCTTGTGTGAAGCTGTGATCTTGCACTAACTGCTATCACTGGACACCACAGTTTGGCCTCGGATGACACACTGACTGCTTACATATTTCATAATTATATATTATTGCATAGATACTTCATATCAGCTCCACTGCTTTCTGGACATACTTCCCTCATCTGTGCCACTCGGCTGTATAACTGTACAGTAGAGGGGAACAAGGCCTTTACTCTGTGTTTCACTGAACTTCTGTTTTACTTAAGCTAAAAATATGCATTCAAAACAGCTAGCGAAGTTTCACGAGCAAGAAACTAGACACCCTGCTTTCTAACTCATCTCTCAGAACCATTCAGAAATAGTGACTTCCCACTAAGAAGTCCCCTCCAAGCACTTTGGCTCACTGGCTGGGCAGTGTAAGAGGAGTTTATATATACACTGGATTATATACAGTCTTCGTCTGGCTAAGTCTTTTGCTTTTAAGTTTGTTAATCCTGGTATCTTTGGGTTCTGACTCACAAGTCAGATAGTTATCTTAGGATGTCTGTAGTGATTCCTGCTCTTTGGTGCCTGGACCACCCGCCTCTTGGAGATCTCCCCCCAACCCCACCTTCCTCCCATTGCAGCGTGACTCATCAGCTCGTGGACCAGCTGTCACAGTCTTGCATCTTTAAGTAAGGAGGGAATGGCAAAAACCCACAATACCTCCAGCACAGTGCTCATCTGCAATATGGGCGATGCAGACTTGTGTTCTCTGACACTTTAAAGGAAGTTAAACTCAGTTATCTGAATTCTGGGCAAATGGCAAAAGGCCCTCTCTCATCTCCTTACCTCCCTTCCCAGAGGTTTCATCAGCACCATTTTGCCCCGCTCTGTGTGAGGCCCTTTTCTATGAGATCAGGCCACGCACCCACGTGTTCTTGGAGGCCGTTTTGAACAGCCATGTGCATAGTGCATCGGTAGTCAGGACCTGCGATGTCTGGCTGTGTCCAGAAGCAGATATTTAGGTGTTTAGGGATTTTTACAGTTAGAAATGTACTCTTGTAGGAACTCAATCAAACTGAGGTACAAGCTGCAGGGAAATTTTTCGGGATCTACAATTTAAAGTGCCCAAGTCCCTTTAGAGAGCTTTACACACCAGTTACTGTTTATTGCTAATGAGGAAGGAAGCAACAAGTATGAAAAAACAAAGTTTACTGAAACTTGGATGTCTGGCACAGAATTCGAAACACTCTGGTAAACGATGTAAGGAATGACGGGAGCAGAGTTTCCTTTGTGACAGACGCAGCTTTTGGGTGTTGTTTTTATGATGATGGAAGTTAATAAATGCAAGTTTGCATCTTGTAACTAATAGTGGACAACCCACTGGTTGTGAAGAGATGGGCAAATATAAATTTGTATGAAATGTTAGAAACTGTCTCTGAGGCCGATTCACACAGGCTGTATCAATTTATTCATTTTTATGTGGGGGAAAAAAAAAACACATTTGGGGGAGCACTGACCTCTCTGAAAACCTTCTTTAAAAGCTGACAGTGTTGATTTTGATCCCATGGAATAACAGAAAGTTTTATGTCATTTATACAAGTCTTCCCCTTATTTTTGTTTGGTAATGGAATGAGTATTAATACAAAGTCTTCCGTGTTCCCACTTGGAACAAATCACCCCTAGTACTGACATTCAACCTGGGAAATTCTATTAGTGCCTTGCCTAGTACCTAGAGATTTTCTATTCTTGACTTTTTGACTGCAAACTTTGTTTCAGTTTTTCATGTCATGGTTCTCTGTCACCTGTTGAAGCAATATTATTTAACAGGGTTTTTTTTATCCTCAGACAGTTCTTCACAGAATTTTGCCATCTGGCCATCATGGCCTGTTTTTCTGCATGTCATCTGTTTCTGATTTAACAATTCTAGTTTGTGGTTTAGAAACTCTCATCTGTGACCTCTGTATCTTGAATATCCTCTGTGAGTCACCTTCATCATCACTGTGTTCTAATTCCTCTCATTTCTTCTGATCTCCTCTTCTTACACCTGACTAAATAGATTTGTTTATTTTGGCCCTAGTCTAGCCTCTGATCTTGTGCTTATTTAATCCTTAATCCTCTTAACACCTCAGTTGAGATACATTTTTCTTTTTGGGCCATCTGTTCTTTCTAAATCAATTCTTAACTACAGTAGTGTCTCAAGCAGTCACTTAATATTTAGATCTTCCTCCTTCTTCAATACTAATAGCACTCAAAATTTGTTATTGATGTCAGTAATGCAGTGCTCAAGCGGTAGGTGGAACACAGGGCTCAGTTAAACCAGGGCTCCTGTAATATTTTCATTGTTCACATAAATGCAGCTAGACACATGAGCTTGGGCTCTGAGACAGAAATTTCACCAACATAAATTTTGCAGCTGACAAAAGGAGATACAAGGCTATCTTTGGTTTGACCTTTTGTCCATCAGTAACACTATGCCCAGGTTTCCCTTTATTGCTTGTGAAGAGGCAACAGTGTAGTAGACACAACTAAATTTTTTCAGTGCAGAACTCTGCAGACCACTGGCCACCTTTGATAGACTTTCCTGTTCCAAAAGGGATGAGTGATCCCTTATATTTCTTCATTACCCCTGTGTGCAGTATTAAATTCATAAAAATTGTATGTACACCTGCTGGAGTGCAAGAAAGATTGACTGAATTAACTTACGCATTGTTTCACCAATTTATGCTACTTCTTCCACTAGACTAGTGATCAGGACAAAACTTGGATCACCGATATAGCGACTGGAGCTACAGGAGACATCGTGCAGTGGACCGCAGTCAATAGTTTAGCAATTTTTTTGCTTTTTATTAATACAGCTTCTCTGGAAAGGTGACCTTCTCTGTTTGCCTAATTGTCTTACCTTGAGTCCATCTGAGGTAGCTGTCAGTCAGCCTGTGTGGTGGGAGCATCACTCAACACATCAAACATCTGTGTCATCTTTTTGTTTTTCAATTTTGCACTACTTCTGTTTGTCATGCATTCATGGAAACACAGCAGATGTTGGATATATTGATTGCTGCTGTGCTGTGCTGTTGTCTGGGGATCTTCCCACACTGCTGACCTGGCTGGCTAAGCATGCCCTCAGCCACACTTTGACACTTTGCTCTCTTCTACAAGGAGTTGCTCTTAGCACCTTCTGCATTAATCAGTGCAACTCTCCCAGAATGGCACCCTGTAACTCCCACCACCATCTGCTCCTGCCATTGGAAAGCATTTCTTCTTAAAGACTGGGCTGCGATGGCTGAAACATGACTGTGCAGTGGGCACAGGGAAGAACTGGGTTTGTGTTTCAGCTACGCATCTTCTTTAGTTTACGATAAACCCATTTCTGTAACAAGAACATGTCTTGAATAAAAATGACAAACCAGAGTCTTCCAAATGTACTAGTTTGGATGTTCTTCATTGCCACACAACTCTTTTAGCGATACTAGAGAAAATACCTGAGTGTTTGCAATCAGAATATTTCTTGTTCAACATTATGTACAATTTTTTTTCTGAATACACTGTTGACAAAACTGAGGCTATCCGATTTACCTGTACTTGTCTTAGAAGTGCTTTTCAGGGAAAGATGTTTAAGGGAAAACGTACGTAATCCAGCCTTGAACAAATAGCAGATAAAAAGTCATTAAAACTTCAGTCTTTGACTACACTGTCATTTGTGACTTTTCTCAGTTTTGGACCGTTTCTCAGTGTTCTTGCCAACACCCCCTTGTCGGTGAGCCTTTGGTGACAGCAGTATCTCATCTATGAGATATCCTGGGTAAGGAGAAAAGGCACACTTTTAAAATTTGCTTTCCTTTATATATATGCTGGAAAAATGATTCTATACCAAGCGAGGAAAATACAATTGAAATGGTATTTAATGCAGGTAGTTCTTGAATATTCAATATTCTCAAGAACTTCGAGAACATAAGCTGACAGTAAATTGCTTTGTTAGAGAAATGTATTTTTTAGCATTCCTTTCCTTTTTTAAGCTTTTTTTGTTCGTGTTTTCTAAAGGCTTCAGACAAGAATGTTACACATGGCAGAACATGTAAAGAGTAACAATGACTGAGCTCGAAAAATAGAAATTCTGTGTAATATATGAAAGCTTTTTTGTTGTTCTGGCAGTTTTAATCAAAATAGTTGATCAAAAGAATAGCTCTGCAAGGCTGCTAAAGGCACGTATGAAGTAGCAACAGTGTCATTTGGTAAATTCTGTCTTCATGATGGACATTTAAGAAGTTTACTTAGTTTACAAACACTTTCCACTCTTAGCTACATGTTATTAGTGACTAAAAAGAGTTTGTGCTTCAAGCAGATAGAGGTCTCTTTTTTTGCCTTGAATTAAAGTTGACACCTGGAACATGGCACCACTGTTTTTGCCAATGCAGTGGTAAAAAAATATGGTCATACACAGATCAGTGACTGTAAGCAAATATGCCTTACCATACCTGGGCACCATGAGGGGTGTATTTGCCGTGAAGTTGAACTACACAGACTCAGACCTTGGCTACAACTTGGCAGAGGGACAATATATAGAAATGTGGGGATAATTTTATTATTCCATCCTCTGTGGCTTTGGTAACGGTGATGTAAAATCAATGATAAATCACATCTCTGTGTGAAATTGTCACTGGGCTGCCTCTTGACTGTTGCGGTTTTGGACTCAGGCAACATAAATTCATTGCTTCTGCACAGACCTAACAGCTTTAGAAAGAATAGGACAAAACTTCTCCTGAAAGGCTCCCATTTCATACTTCAGTTGGCACTTGAGCTCTCTGTGAGAATACATTACTGAAACAGGTGTGTACAGCTTGATACTGCGTGGCTCTATCATATAATATGAAATATATATGAGAAATATAAATCCTGCTGGTCTCTTCTAGCTCTGGTAGCTTTACAGCAAGCTCCTGGCAAATTTCAAGTCTTCTACTTTGACTTAGGCTTTCCCCCCTCCCCAAGTAAGAACAATGAAGCACAGATGCTTGTCTTTGGACCTTTGGGCATTGGCTAGACATAAATATAGAAGTACATAACTACTCTGCCTTTAAGAAAGGAGAACCTCAACTTCTGTGTAGCTTTTCTAGAAGAGCTGCTGAAAAACTTGTCATGGTTTCTCTTTTCTGACAACTGCTTCATAACTTTAAAAGTATTATCTCTGTTCTCATCTCCTTTTTAGGTAATGTTAATCACTGTGCAGACATGGCAAATTCACCCTATTATTGAGAACAAAAAAAAAACATGCATAGTTTTCGCAGTTCAAATGACCCATGTTCAAGAACATAAAAGCAAATATTTTCTACAGAAAGATAATTTTTTATCCAAACAAATGTAATTAGAAGCAATCTGGTGAAATAAGACTCACAGTCCCAATTAGTGTATAAGAGACTAAGAGAAAACACAAAACTAAACAGTACCTAGAATCTTTCTTGAGTGTTTTTGTCTGATCTATTCTATTTCATCCATTACTCAAATTTTAGAAGTGAACAAAGCAATCATACTCTCTATTTTTAACCAGAAGCTTGAAGCAGTCTTGCCATCCAAATTACAGACCAAATCTGGGCTGTAATGACTTCTCTTCCTTGAAAAATATAGTAAACAATTTTGCAGTGTAAATGACTAAGTTTATCATTGCCCATGCTAATTGGTATATACTTTACCATAGCCAGCTCAAAGGAAAAGTATTACAAAAGTGAAAGATGCAGAAACAGCCCTCATTTGTGTATGTCATATACACAATTAAATGTACCAGTTTGTAGTAATAACAGATGCAACCTTCCAGAGAGCATTGAGCTTTTGTGAACTGTTCAAGCACTCATTAGCTGTTGACATTCTTTAGAAATGAATAATTTATTTGAGTTTGGGAGAGTAGCACATGATCTAATAAAATAAACAAGTGATTGTCATCTGCAGGTAGTGTGCCAGATACATGACTTAAGCCTTGGTGGAAGGAATAGTACTATTTGCATAGAATACTCACTTAATGCTAATGTTCGGAAAGCTCTGTTGACAGCTCTCGGCCTCTGCAGGGAGATATGAATCTTCACCTGCTGTCTGCTCCCACCTGCTATTGAGGTCTCTCGTAAACTTAAGGACAGCCCTTGGCTCCTCTAAAAAAAATTAATCATTCTATATATAACTACTCTACACCAGTCGTTTAAAGCATAACTAGCTAGCGTCAACTTTTTTATCAGTACTTATATGAACATGCTAGACTGTGTCTTTTGTGAAAATAAATATGAGTGGAGTGATTTGTGATCGGTGCCTTCTGCTCTACTCAGACTGAGGACAAGGGTTGTATACAACAACCTATTCCCGGGCAGCCCTCCTGGCTGAGCAGACGTATCGAAAGACTCCAACTGGCAGGTTCAGTGCTTCGTGGCGAAAGGGCGTCCCACCCGAGAGGCAGCCACTCCTATATTTCAATCCTTATCTCCAGAGACAACTGACTAGTCCTATGGAACCAAGTACGACTTGGCATAGATATCTTTAATATCTTTAATCATAGAAAACTGCATCAGCTCCCTCAAGCACATTACGGTTACTCAAATGCTCGCTATTTACCACACTGAAGGGTTTTGTTTTGCCCAAAGGACGTGAATAGAGAACTAACTAGAAAGAACATTTTAAAAGTTCATGGATTTGTAATAAAATTGCAGGTTTCACCAACTGTTATGCCATGGGAACTGATAAAATGTACAACATCGATTAAACAGACTTGCTAGTTGTCATACAAAAAAAAAAAGCATGAGTTTTTAAATGTTCAAAGCATCAGCTTACAGAGCAGGAATTAATTAAGCATGCACTAATGAGGCATGATCTTATGAAACAAGAATTAATGAAACTTCAAAGTGCTACCTTTTGAAGTACAAAGCTGGCAAAAACAGCTCCAGATAATTGCCTAACTACTCGGAATCCGGTCCCAGTCCAGGCTCCAAGACTGGCCTAAAAATCACAAGGAAGTGAACAATCAATCTGGACTAACTTCTGATAGTGGCATTTAAGGACTTGCTCCCCAACATATATATTTATATAATATGGACAAGCTCCATCAGGAAGTGAGCAATACCATCACCTCGCCAAGAGGAAACAGCTGGGGGCTAAACTACACAAAGCTGTTCAGTCCTGCGTCTGCAGGAGACTGTTTTGAAGTTAACAGAGAGAAGACAAATTCCTGATCTTGGCAGCTGGAGCTTTACAGCTTTGCTATCTGGAACTTTGTAAGCCAGTGTTTAGGAGTTACTCTAGCTAGTGTACCAAGGGAGTGACAAAACCAAGGGTTGGAATGTCCAACTCCTGCTGCTTCCCTCCCTGCCTAAAGAAGAGTTAGTTAATACAAAGCAGGACAGCTACAAAATTAAAATCAGGGACACATCCAGAAATAACAAATAGTCCGGTAGCTAAGGATGCTTGCCAGACATGCAGAAGACTCTCTTGTAGGTCCTGGCCGTGAACCAAGGCCAAGCAAGGACTCAGTTTTGGTATCCAGCACCCGTACCGGCAGGTTACAGAGGTCATAGGAGCACTTGTATGTGCTCTCCATCAGCAAAATATTTTACTAGGCTAGAGAAACACTGTGAAAAATCACTTGTTTGGGAATTTTTCAGAGCTTACCAGTGTAATATGGTGAGCAGAGAGTGAATTTGGAGATACTTTTCCAATCAGTTCGCCCCTATCTTCTCATCTGAACTTTCGAGGCTGCAGTAACAATTGATAAACTGTCATTTGCAACTGTCTAGACCCTTTCAAAATGTTCTTAATCCAAAAGATGCTGTTGCTGATTCTTTGCTTTGACTACAAATTGTGCTTCACAAGAATCAGTCCCTAACTGGTCTGCAGGACCATGGGAAGAATGCATGTAATAAAACAAAATATGGCTTATGCACTGGTAAGAAAAATACAACCGGGAAATGATGCATTCTAACAAGTTATCTTCCAAACATCTCAAAGTCACTTACATGAAACGTAACTATACCATTCAATATGTTCCCTTCACCCACAGTTCAGATTGTTATTGACTTTAATCAGAAAGACTTTAAGCCCTTGTGTCAGGCAAAGCCTTTATAGGAAGTATGGATTCTAGCCACTTTCACAAATATCTCTATAAATATGAATACAGTTTGCATACTATCAGTATTTAACATGTGTCTTGAGGAAGAACCTCAAAGTCTAACATATTAAATGCACTTTGTTCCTCTAGGTACTGCAGGAGAGCAATAAATGACATTCCTAGCCTCTGATCTAAAGCTTACTATTTGAATAGATCTCAGGTGACTGTGTGTGAAGCATGAAAGACATTGGGACTTCAGTCTAGAAAATGGTGCTGTGCAAAAATACAGTTCAAACTTCCCAAAGAAAATCTGCATACTGGATTTTAGATATAAAGAGATAGTTTTCACCATTTCATAACTTGTTCACACATCCCAAGTTTAGATTTAGAATATTCCACTCCTGACCTACTCTACTGTATCTTGTCATCCACTTTACCTTTTGCTGTGTGAACTGCTGCCTCCCCACCTTCTGCACTATGTCCACCGTGTATCGTAAAGATTTTGAGCCACACCTGAAATGTCTGGAATTTTAGTCTCTCCCAAATCATTGTGCCTTTAGCCTCTTCAACAGCTCTGGTTTTGATCTGATTTATTAGTACTTGTCATTATTTTTACTACACTTTCAAGGAAGAAAATAAAAACTGTCATACAAATTATTGTTCTCATACATATACTGGAAAGACAGATAAGGACACTGGATGTAGATTTAAAGCCCCTTCCTTTTATTTAAAAATAGTAGGATTATTTTCATTAGAATTACTATTAAAGTTTGCCCAACTTTTTTCATAGATATGTTTTTACCTTTTTTTTTTTTCCAGTGGAAAAATATTTTTCAAGGACATTTGGATATGTTTTAAACAGACAGTCAAGAAATATGCAGGACTATATCCTCAGCTGGTATAAACTGATGACAATACATTTCTTTCAAAGCTAGCTTTGTGCAACCACCCTGTTTTTCACCAGTTGTGGCTCAAAAACTATCTATCTGGAAAACAACCACTTTGGAAATGTTTACATGTGTGGCTGGTCTTATTCTATCCTCTTTTGTTTATATCTTAAATATTTTGGACCAGATACATGATTAATTCAGTGGAAATCTCACGAGTTGCTTTACAGCGGTTTGATTTAACTTCAGGGAGTGGAGAGATTGTGTTTACTGATGGAGGAGAAAGAAACAGCAGTCATAAACT
>NW_008824111.1:515124-540213 GCF_000699105.1 Pygoscelis adeliae | reverse complement strand
CCCTGTCAGCTTTGCACCATGCTTTCATACCTCTCACAGTTTACCAGTGAGATTCAAGATTCCTACAATTCCCAAAGTACCCAAATCTTCTAGACTGAGGCCAAAATCAAGTTATCACAGTAAACTTCGATGAATTGTTGTAGCTTTTCAAACTGTATTTGTAGGTCAAGAGGACTATTTGTTTTATTTTCCCTCTTTGAAGCTTCAAAACATACACTTTTTAACAAGATATTATCTTCTAATTAGAAAAAAAGACAAGGCTTTCTGGCCCTAAAATCTATGGTGTGCAAAATAAACATACAAGCTTTCTTCTTTCATGTTTCCCAGACCAGACAACTTCACGCTCCTGGGAAGCTTCTACCTCCTGTTCCTATCAAAGGAAGACAGTGAGGAGGGGAATAGGGGAAGCCGGGACTTTCAAAATTGGTTTATTGGGGGATCAATTGTAGACTCCGTGATGTTGCTTTTGTTTTACACAGATACCAGGACTCGCAGCTTCCTTCCTCCCTTCCTTCCTTCCTTCCTTCCACAGAAACCAACCTCCCTTGTCCTCCCCGCCACTTCTGTGGCTATCAGAGCTTTCAGCTACACAGAGATCTCTGTAATGAGAACAGAGATCCGATCTCTGTCAGAGCCCAGCTAGGTAGGGAAATAACTTTCCTAAAAAGCTAATTCAAGCACAAGCCATTCTCCCAGCTCAAAAAGACCTGTGCCACCGCCTACTCTTAAAAGACTGGGCAAAATCATTTCCTTTCCCATTTTAATGAACAATTTTAATGTCACAATACTGACATTGGAAATGATCTTGGGACAGATACTTTAAAAATACTTCATTGTATGAAGTATCTCAACACAAGTTGAGATACAGACAACTGAAGGGGTAGTGAGAAGATGAACATGTGAATCCCCACGCCCACAATGTTGTTGAATAGTACTTAATGCACTGTAATTGCTTATAAGGAATAGGGATACAGTGAAAGCACAGCAAGTATTTTTAGCTGTCATTTAATGAGAAATAGCAGGTGGAAATAGGGAAAGGAGAGAAGTAGCAGTTCACCACAGACCACCAGAGCACCACAGACCACAGCGACCTTCTGTCAGGAGGGATTAATTCTGTAAAGCTGAATTAGCTTCCTGGTATTCAGTATAGCCAGATCTACACACTTGGAAATTATGAATGAGATCCCCAAAATCATGAGACTGGCTTTAAAGTGAGATTTAAGAAAAAAGTGACTGTTTTATTTGCTTCCTGGGCGTTCAGCCTCTAGGGTTAACATTTCCAAGCTTCTGTTTGTAATCACAAGGACTAGAAACCCACTATTTAAAAAACAGAAACTGAGATTTGTACATGCTTCAAGGGCTGAGGTGTGAAGAAAAACCCTAAGCCTTGTATGAGATGTGATAAAGTCATCGTAGTTGGCAGTGCTGTGCATATTATATAGTTTGGCCTTATCCAGGAGAAAAATATTCTCTCCAGCTGCTGACCTTACAAATTCTCCTGGTCTCTACTGGTGAAACCGCTCAGTCTCAGGCAGTTCCTACACCTCTGCACAACTCTCCTGAAGTCTGAAATGTTTAGAGTTTATTCCACAGTAAACTGAGCTCAACCCTGAATGGGCTGATCAGCCAAGGAGGCAACATCAATCGCTTTTCACAGTTTAGTTGGCCCCAGGAGTGCCAAATATACCATAGCAGATAGAAATCTGAGACATATAATATTTTTCTAAAAAGAGAGCTAATTTTCTCAACATCTAATTGAATTCTCCAGTAGTTTCACTGAGAAGTCTTGTGCTGGTTTCATCTCAACATTTAATGAATATTGATTTTTTAAAGAAACTGTTTATTTGCATTAAAAATTTACTTCCCCACATTCCCCAAAGTATCAAAAGAAATTGAATGTTAGATTTATAATTAATGTGGTTTGGATTTTAAAAGAAATTTTTTACAGTAAAGAACATTTCCATAAATCATGTCCATGATTGAAAAAACATGGTCATAACTGAAGACAAAACTGCTTCATTTTGCATCTGTTTCACATATATAAATGTGTCAGGTTTACAGAAAACACACTGATAAAAATGAGGAAGAAAGGAAGAAAATGATAAAAATAGCCTAGGTTGTATCAGTAACACCTCTTTTATTATAATTCTCTCTGATACTATTGTGACCAAACTCATTACTTTTCTTGCCTGGTTTAGTCACTTAAGCTATTAAAAAGTTAAAAGAAAAATAACTTTTATGGAATTAAGCTCTTAGTTCAACCCTAGAAAAAAGCTGGCATGCGCAATATGTCATTACCTTATTTTCTTCTGACTACTTCACAGATAACAGCCCTAAATTAGTTCATCGCAGAAATTATTTCTTTCTGCTCACACCAAATGTGGTCATATTGATAGCTTTGATTTCAGACACTCGCCTGGGATAAACTAGCCCTATTTTGTCAGTGTTGGCAGGACAATGCCAGTTTGCACCAGGGGAGGATTTGCCCGGTGCTCCCATAACGCAGCAGAAGTGACATGAAGCAGTTTGCCAACAGAACCAATTATCACATGCAATGTCCTACTTGTAGTATTATTCCACAGCATAACATACGTCTTCCGAATAAATAACTTTGCTGCCTAGTTGGCCAACAATCTGCTATTAATAAAAAAGGAACACTGATATGTTTCTTCTAATATTTTTAATTAAAATATACATCTTTAATATATTTGACTTCTTTTTACCGCAGCAGTTTGGCATGAAACATCAGAGAGAACAAGCGTATACAGCAAAAATAAATTGAGTATTTAACCTACCACCATCTTGATGGGAAAGCATATGTAGTAATTTTTTCAAACAGAGGTAAGTAATGTGCTACATATTTTTTTTTCTCCTAACAAGTGTGTAGTTCAGGTGGCTAATGCAAAGTGTATCTCCTTCTTCACAAATAAATGTCCCTTTAAAGTTGTTTTCAGGCTCTTTCCATTTATAGTGGAATCTCCTTCAGTTTACTCAGGACTTAAGGATTTAACTGTTCAGTGTGCTTAAAAAAAACATGCAATTCTTATTTTCTATAGCTTATTTTAGCAGCAATACATTATTTAGAAAAAAATGTTTATGAGAAATTTCTGCCAATAAATTCCCCTGTCCTTCAATGGTAAGGTATATTTCTTTTTGTGATATGTCCATTCATTTAGAAATTAACAGGAAAGAAAGGAAAATCCTTAAACATTCTTCAAGAAATGGTAGGTAAGAAGTAAAACTCTCACTCAGTTTTCAGGTGTTTCAATTAGGCAAATTCATACGCAGTTTGCAAGCTGGAGGGGATCTTAATGAGACTGCCACTGTATATGTGGTTTTTACTTACTTTTACTTACTGATTTTAATAAGTAAAATCTTAGCATTTTACTGATTCTAACTTCAGTCTGCCTCTGCCCTCTCTGCGTGTTAGCGATGCAGCACAGCAGCTTTTAATTCCAAACGCTTGTCCGCCACCGCTGCCTATGTACACGTGACAGCCATAGGGCCTTTCCTCCCTTTCCGGAGGCGGCAGCCTGCCCTCGCTGGCCGTGCCCTGTGGGACCCTCTGGCCAGGGGCCACCCCCCCAGCAGACAAAGACGGCCACAGGGTGGAGAGGCCCTGCAGCAGCCCAGCAGCCAGGGTGCAGGATTCGGCCCTTTACACTCTGCTTTCCCATCCAGCCTCAAGAGACTGCTAAAGCTGGCATGTGGCAGGCCTCATTATTGTTCTGTGCTTCCTCTTTATTTTAGTTGGCATTTATTTACTTGCTGAGGGCAAGGTAGCCTCCAAACTAAGGCAAACCGCGTTTTTAGAGGCACAGAAAGAAAGAAGTGATACAATTTGTGCTGACAAAATGGAAACTCGATTTTCTTCCCCACAGCCCCTGCAGCTGCACCACTCCCTAGCCACAGGGCCCTGACATGGCCGCCCAGCCGGGGCCGGGCCTGCGTTGCAGCCCTCACTCTTGGCTCCCTGGCCACCCGGCATCACCGTGGCCACCAAGCACAAACATTCAGGAATATCATGGCCATTTGTGAACAGCCCCCCAAATGTCCTGATCGCCATTTGAAGGGGCTTTCAAAGGTCCTGCCCCTTCCCCACCCACTGAGGATGGGCCACAACCAGCGTCCACCGAAGGCTGTGCTGTCCCCAGTGCGCTCGTTGGCCACAAAGAGCCTCGCAGCAGAGAAGGGCCTGGCCCCATTCCCTTCCCTGAGGCTGTGAAGCAGCAAGTCAGGAGCCAAAATGCAGCTGCCCTCGCTGGTGTGGGCCAGGGGTCCCCAGGACCCTTCCACCTCCTGCCCAGCACGATGCCTGGCCCTGTGCAGCCTCGCTGGCACAGCCCAGTCCCAAGTCTGAGACAGAGAAAAACACAAAACCAGACAAAATAAGGGGTGGAGGGGAGGGGGAGAAGGCAGGACAAAGAAAAGAGACAAAGGTTTAAAGAAATATAAATAAAACAATGAAGCAGCAGAAACTGGAGGGCGAATCTGACAAATGACTCGGCTGCTGACAGCCAGCCTGGCACTGGGACACACGCTAGAGCAGAAGGGCTTGTACGCATGCATGGGCTCAGTCATATTTTGGGAGAGCCCTGGCTGTGCTTCCCCCCGTGGTTCCCCAAGCAGCCCTGCCTTCTGCACCTCCGCGCTGACAAATTTGTCGTGACTTCCACCGGCACAGACAGCACAGAGTGAGGAGGCAAGCAAGGAAGGACATACCAGGGTCCCTTCCTGCTAGAGAAATGTTCATAAACCTGACAAGCAAATGGCCCAATCATGATATTTTTCCCCTAATGTGAATAAGCTGTATGAGAAATTTGTTTTGCATGAGCAAAGGCTGCAGGACTGAGCCTAGGGACCACCTTATGAAGATGAAATATTTTTCTGATTTGGTTTTTATATTCCAAATCCTTGCCTTAGCCAGTCTTCTAAATAACAGCAATGTCAAATTTCCTTTTACTGAGCCTCAGTCAGCTGGCTTTAGGTGCCAAGCCAAAACCAAAAAAACAATTTATTGTGTGCTGCTATCTCCAGCTCCTAACAATATATTACCCCAAACCTGGAAATTTTAATTGTGCCAAGCATTCTTTATCAAGGAGGTACCTGGATAGGAACCTTAATTTCTGAGTGTTTCTGCAAAGAATAAACTACTGCTTAATGGTAGGAACATTACAAGATGGATATATTCTGGCTCTATAAATTTGTCTTCTGTGCTGATTTAACCCCATATACATATGAACATAAGAACAGCCATAATGGGGTGCATCTAACCCGTATCCAGTCTGCAGCAGTCTGTCAGCTGGCACACAGGAAAATAAAAAAAAGGCAAAGGTGTTGAATATTCCCAATACTAGGAGCATTCCCCCAGTCTCCAACTATTTGCAGCTCTGCTGATTCCCAACCCCAGCCTGGTTTGCTCAGTAACCCTCATGATGTCTCTCTCACGAGTCCTTCTCCAGCCTTGGCTGGAGCCCATGTGAATGCCCAACACCCAAAATGTCCTTCGTCCAGAGGTTGTTCTGCTCATCTCATGGAGAACTTGAGGTTTTGGACCTGGCCTCCACAGCCCTCACCTGTGAGTCCTTGTTCTCCTGTTAGAGACAGGCAAGAATCAATCCCAGTCCACCTACTCACAATTTTCTAAACTTAAAAGAAAAGTAAGCAGTAAGGCACTGTGCTTTTAAGAGGTGGGGGGCAAATGAAGGAAAAGGCAATTAGGAGGTAATAGCTCTACTGGGTGAGCTATTGAAACACTTTGATTTCCACATTAAACCAGCAAAACTCTGATGTTTCCAAGTTCACTGGGATGTGTGTCCAAATTGACCTTTTATTGCATATGGTCAAGTGCTGCGAAAAATCCCACCACTTAGCATCTCTCTGTTATCTCAGCCACAGGCAGGGAAATTCTCCCCTTCAAAGAGGACCATAAAAAGAGATGACAGAGACAGGGACTTCTGTGCCATCAGCATTTCAAACTCCACATCCCCTCAGGAAAAGGGGGGGTGGGGTGGGGGGTGTACGGGAAAAGAGGGTTATTTGTAAGAGTAAACTGAGCAATGGCAGTAGTTTCTCACCCACCAATCTTATGCAACACAAGAGAAGAAATGCCTCCAGGCTCTCCACCTAGAAAATGTAGTAGCAAACCAGTGCAGGTACAATTCTCGGAGTTCTAACCTGGCACCAGCGGCATTGGTAAATCACCTTACCGAACACACAAGCTTACAATTTTCCCATATAGTTGCAGTGCAAAGACAGCTTTCTACCCAACTCTTACACAACCTCCTTTCAGTCCCCTTTTTACTGAGGAGCATGATTTTTCTTACATTAATAGATCTATAGTCAAAACTTCTGCTGTATACTGAATGCCAAAGTAGATGCTGCTGTATGTGGGTGGGAGGGGGAAGGAGTCTGCCAGTATAGCACATTTCATTCAGGGAACTGGTATAAACTACATACAGACAAAACACTAGCTTGCCAGTATAAGCTGTGGCTACACTAGGAAAGTTTGCCAGAATAGCAAACTGCCAAATCTTTTCTAGCACAGAGAATCCATGCTATGCCGCAGATAAATGTTGCTTCAGACGTTAACTCTCTCTAGTCTCACCATACTGCACGTAGGAGCTGACACCACTGATAGATGCTACTTCTTTTCTCCATAATCTGTCTGAGGTCAGCAGTTTCAGGAGGCCCAAATTCTTTTGGGGAAGGTGGGAAGGGAAGAAGCCTTTGGAGGCTGGGTTATGTTTGCTGCAATGGGACAGATGCCCTGGGACATGGCCACTGCCATATACAGAGACAGAAGACCTGGCTTTGCTGCATTAGAAAAGAAAGGGGACTACCATTTCATTTCACTTAGCTGGAATAGTCACTAGTATCCTCAACTGAATTCATCAAGCTGTCTTCTATCATAAAACATGAAGAAAATGGATTTTACGTGCAAGTGAGAGGATTGGACAACAGCTTGACAATGAGTTGGAATAAGAGCATGTTATTACAGTAGGAAAAAGAATCACCTGGTATAGCAACAGTAATCATTTCACAGGGTTTCCCACATGTTTGTGCAGGACCTTTTCATGTACGACCTGTGGCCATCTTTCCTATACTTTTACCCAGAGTCAAAGCAATGATGGCTACGGTCCTTCAAAGACTTACACACTTCACAAACTAAGAGTAGGCACAGAAAGTCCAGAACATCTGGCACAGTAAATACCATAGCTGCGGAAGCGGGATTATCAATCTACCACAGAAAACAAAATAAGTGCATTCCTTTTTTTTTAGATGGCATTTCAAGTTAATGTCAAGAGCTTTGCAGGGAGAACATATGTAATATAATACAATTACATCTGAAAACACAACAAAAATTATTAAAAAGATCATGCTGTATTCAAAGCATTTATCACAGCCTGAGAAAATTCTTTTTATTGCTCAAAGTAATGGTTGTTTCAAATGGTTGCTCAAAAGAATGGTAATTTCACCTCAGCATCTGAAAGCAGATAGATGGAGGTGAAGAAGCCAATCAATCATTTAGCCAAGTAGAGTGTTGCATATATGGCTTTTTCTGTGCAGGTTGGTTTTTTTAATGGAATTTTCCTCACATTCACAAAATCTTGATAATCAACATGCTAAGAACATTTAAACACTATTTGTCTAGAACACAGGAAATGATACCATCGAAACCACCAGAAATACCCTCACTTTACAAAATTTCAGAGGTGATGCCCCAAGGCCATCCAACAGTGGCTCATGCTTTTTGCCACAGTGAAATGATTAATTTCTGATATAGGTTTAAATTCCAACCCCCCTCCCTACATTTTTTGAGAATTTTTCTTTCCTATTTGCAGGTAGGTGCTTTGCTTACTTATTTCATGTATGTATTTCTTTTCATTTGCTCCCATATCATTCTGTCTTTTATTAATCTAATTGCTGAGAAAAATGAAGTCTCATATTTTCCCTGCATCCCCAGGCTGGCCGGCAATTGGTCCTATGCCGTTAAAGGAGAGATGACAGTTTATTAAGCATTAAGCTACAGACTAATGAGTTCTTGCCAAAGCCTGTCAGAATTAATTCATTTTCCTGTGAAGTGAAATGAGTGGCTGAATGGATCAATACAATTGCCTGCAATCCGTGCTCCTCCACAATAAATGCAGGAAAGCGCTGCCACTAATATTCTGCTGTATTTGCCATTAGTGACTGAAGTCTCAAATTACCCAGCTTCTCTTCCGGCTGCTTTCACAGAAGAGGTTTGCCAGGGAGGGTGAGGAAATTCAGGCAAAGTAAACAAGTGTTATTAACTAATTTCTTACTCTCGTCCAACGTTTTTCCCCCTATTGCCCACATTTGCCAGCACTCAGATTTCATGTCTCCTTTGACTTTCAGGAAGAAATATTTCAGTTTCTTGTAAGGGCCAGACTTTGGCTATCTTACCACTGCATGGGATCTGGCTTCAGAGATAGTCCCACAGATTTCTGGGATGGGACCAGAAAAAAAAGCAATGGTGGAGAAAGGCTTCAGATCAGTGGAAATACACATTCCTGGGTTAGGCACTCCTCAGTGTGAGCCAAGGTGTTAGTGTGTTGCCACCAGGTTGTCTAGACTAATTAATTTGAAACACCACTGTTTATTATTAAAATTCATTTCACAGCTTTGTCTGTTATTCCTGCGCTCCTGAGTTGGTCCTTGTGACTCATTCCTCCGAATGCTCCTGCTCCATCCCCTCGCAATTAAAAAAAAATTAAGAAATCCCCCTTCCTCTCTGCCCCGGCCACCTTTCCTGGGGATAGTGTGACCTAACTCACACATCGGTTCTGGAAATGCAGAAAGCTCTGGGACCCCTTTAACGTAGCCACTGACTGATTTAAGAGGCGATTCTTATTTATTATACATTATGGTAATTCATTTTTCATTGTTTGGTAGATTCAGGGGGCTTTGTGTTACCTTTAAAGAAAGTGCTGACAAGCTACCACAAGTGTAAGGAGAGAGGCCACACAAGAGGAGGAAAAGAACACCGGTGCTAACGGCTGTTTGCTCGAATATGGCTGATATTCTTCATTCAGTTTGTATTTATTTAGGAACTCAAGGAATATTGCAACTGTGGCAACTAGTCAGGGGCTACTCCATTTTATAAATTGGTTCACTTATTCATCTCAAGTGCTCAAACCCAATAAATGTCCTGGTTTGGGATGTATGACACCTAAGTGCAGAGTCACCGAGGAAGGCAATGAGCGCTCTCCCTCACTCCAGCACTCAGCACTTAGCAATCATTGGCTGCTACATAAATACTGCGCTGTATTATGATAAGTGCTAGGCACAGCCTTGTCCTCTAGTCGAGCCCCAGCACTGCTGCATTTGGCTCCGCAGAGAAACAAGTTAGCTCCTCTCTTCGGACTTGGACATAGGAAGCAGAGCCCAGTTTTCCTTTCCTGTGTTTACTTATTTCTTATTTCTTGTGTCTTCTTACTTTTAGACAGAGGAAATTTATTGGCTTTCTAGGATCAAGAATTTAAAATATTGATAATGATCCCATCTCGGGGTATCTTCATAAGGAAACTCCCTGAGAGATAACAGTTGGTCTGTTAACAGCAGAGCCGGTAAAGCCTGCTTTCCTAAGAATTTGTGCCTGATACCAAACTGCTGCATGGACGCGCCGTTATCTGTAATAAGAGATTAACATTCACTACAACCTGTCCTTTGGTAGGGATACAAATCAGGTCCCTTTTCTCTGCTGGGTTATTTTTATAAAACAAATAAAAATGGAAGAACTCTCCCCTTCTGTAAATTTTGGTTTAAGCGTCATTGAATGAGAAAGGAGGAAAACTGACAGTCAAAAAAACAAAACCCCCTTCAAGAAAGAGCATTAAGTACTGTGTAGAGCAAAGGTTGGGAACTCTAGTCAATTCTAGTGCAGGTAAGAAACAACCGAAATAATTTTTCAAGGACCACATGGTTAGTATTTAGCCAATTAATAAACTATTTAAGGCATTTATAGGATTCAGACAAGGAAGAGGAATATGTAATTAAAAAAATCCTCACATTAATTGCAGAATTACACCTCATACGCTGTAAAGTGGATATAAATAAAGCAGGAGAGTAGTGATATTCTCTCATTTCTTTTATACTGTTTCTACGTCATCAGTATTTGTTAATTCTAGCTAATTCTAAGATACATATTTATTTCCTTTCAACTCTGCATTCTGTAGAGATAACATTATAGAATAAATCTTCAAATCCCAGGCTGCATGTTTTCCTATGCTCAAAGTTCATATACATATACATGTGCATTGTGCACAAAAAAAAGGGGACAAACAACACATGTTTAAAAGAACAAAGAAGTCATTACTTTAAAGCCAATACCTCAATACTTTGAGGGAGATGGAGGGAGGGGAGAACAGGGAAGATGAAAAGGACCGAGTCACGGTTTTAGAGTTTTTACACATACTATATGTCTGTGCTTAGAGCCAAAGCTGACTATTTTTTTTAATCCTATATTTTTTCCAATTTCAAATCAGAAATCTGTAACTTGGTTACAAGTCTGTCAGATATAAATTATTGGACTAAGTAAGAGAGCTCCCTCTAATGGCGCTTCTATAGTTATACTGATTTATAGTACATTGTTATGTCATGCTCTTCCTACTTGTTGCTAATGAAGTTACATCAAGCTCAGGACTGCCTTTGTTGTATATATTTGTGTTTATTCATTCCCATCTGGTACTACAGCTTCTCTCTCTGAGAAAGGAGCAGTTCATTGCAATGGAGTCTGAATATCAAAGGGAGCTTGTGCAGAAGAGGATCATTATTATGTATTAAGCAACCCAAAAAGGGAGCAAAAGCATTAGGATCTAGATAGTATTTTATAAGGCTTTTTTCCCTGTTTGTAAATACTGGTTACTTGCTTGCAAAAAGCATGCATTAAGAAAGGGACTAATACTTTCTTTGCATGTTTGGATTTTCTTTATTGTTTTCTCATCCTGGCATCCCATCATGGGTGAGGCTGCTGCTGTCTTTGGGATACTGCCAGGCATATAATTGTTGAGGTGGGTTGAAGACAATACAGGATTCAAAGGGAAAATTTGAGGAAAGAAGTGTAAGCACTTGACAAGCCTAAAGTAAGATAATATGAAAACTTGCTGATGCAGAACATTAGTTCATTCACTTGCTTTTCAACTAGAAATTGGCCAAAGCCAGGCTTATTTCATATAATTCTCCCTGTTCCACCCCACTTGTGCAAGTTCAAATGAAACAAGACTCAAAGGCGAACCACTCCTAATTTTGATCTGGAAAAACAAAAACTACAACGAAGATTCTGTTTGTTTTGTTTGTTTGTTTTACCCCCAAAGCACTCCAATTTTGCCCAGAAGAGCTCTGAATATTCCAGTTTGACCACAAGTAGAAATACTCTGCAGTGCCTCATCTTTCCCTTCATTTATGCACATCACAAAGCTTAGTAAATTAGCAAAATTACAGCTGCTCAGTGAAGAAATAAGCATAACATGGAAGGGAAATTGCCAATATAAAAGAAGAGGTATTGACATGGTTGTGTAAAGCAGTCATCGCCATTAATTCCCTCTTTAGTGTAAGTATGAAACTCATGCACACATCTTAAACAAAAGATAAACTGGACAGAAGCTTTACTACATAGTATTGAAAGAAGAATAAAGCAAGGACAATCTGTCCAACAAAAATTAAAAGATAATAAAAAATAAAAAATAAGAGCGAGAGAGAAGGAAACAGAAGCTATTGGAAAGAAACCTGGCTTCACAAAACTGTAACTATGCACAGCTATGTTTATAAGTATTTTGTACTTTATAAAAAATTACACCATGTATACACCATGTTGGTTTAAGAAAAAAGAGCAGCAGAAGTACTGAGAGAAATAAAACACACCCTTGGCTAAGTATCTTGGTCTGTCTCCCTGGGGAGAGAAAGCATTTTGGTGGTCAGGCAAAAAGGAAAGCAGGGATTCATTATTATTACTTTTGTAGAACTGTATTCTACGTGCAAAAGGCAAGAATATGCAGAGGGCACTTAGTTTATCTTTCCCATGTACTTAATTGGTAGCACAACTTTAAATAACTCATTCTTTTTCTGCGTAGTACCTGCCTATAAAAGGGTTGGCCAGTAATCAGATCCTTTTTTAAGTTTTGGGTTTTTTTAAGTTGGTAGTGTTGAAAATCCATCTCCTCAGAAAATCATCTCACAAGTTCAGAAATCTGGAAATCAAGAGTTAACAGAGGCATCGTTCAGCAGCTGGGGCACCGCAGGTGTACAGGTTGCAAGTCCCGTTTAGGTCACAGTAGTGGGTGGTAGTGGGTGGCACTAGCGGTGGCTTATTTGATCCTAAGCTACCATCTTATTTGAGTTTGAAAAAACGCCTATTCGTGGTTTTCAAATTATGGAATGAACTTAATTAAACTGTAAAACATTAAACAACAGTATGAAAGATTATATCCTTGTGGGAAAAAAAGAATAAATCAAGTGCCCTAGCGACTTGGAGAAAATAAACATAAACTGGTCATAAAAATAAATCAACAGTTTCCCGTCCCACCCACCACCTTTTTAGTGGAGACAGCAAGGTGAGTTTGCCTTTTCAGAGAAAAGCTTCTTCAAGAAAAAGAAAAAAGAAAGGTGATATATAGATGCAGGTCCTTGAGAAAGATGTATCACCTCCTTTCTTTTTTTTTCTGTTCTCCTCCCCCCCCTCACCCCCTCGACATCACTCTGTCATGCTAAGAGCTGCACACTCCAAAGAGTTCAAATGTTTTTCTGAAGCTGAAGAAACATGGCAAAATGTGGAGCATTACAACATTACCACTCTAATTTAGCAAAAGTTTGGAATGTATCTCAGTATGTGTGAGTGGGAAGGCAGAAAGAGGCATTTTTGACATGTAAAATAATGATTGGAGAACTTTATAGAAAGTGCAGGCAAAAAAGGAGAGCAAAGGAAAAAAAACAGAAAACAGCAAACAAAAGGAGAGAAAAATTATGGTGGGGAAACAAATTCACAAGCGTATCTGACAATTTAAAAAAAAATAAAAAACTGTCATGAATTGTAAAGATTTCCTGCATGGTAATTGGAAGGAGAAAAAAAAAAAAAGATTAAGTCTTTTACATGGGACAAAAAAATGTGTTTCTACCAGCTGTCATGAAAATATTGCACAATGACTGGCACAGAAAACTAATCCTCGGTGGTTTTGGGGTTTTTCTGGAGGTTTTGGGTTTTTTTTTTTTTCAAATGTATAATCAATGCATCAGAAAAGCTAAGATGGAAAAAGAAGTTACCACATTGTATTTAACTTTCAGACAAGCGAAAGCCTGATTCTTCTCTCACTCTGTGCATTGCAAAACTACTGAAGACAATGTGATACTGAGAGATTAATTCAACAAGGTATTTAACAGTGCACCCAACTGCAAATCAAAGTGACTGCTCAGTTGGTTCAGTGAAATTCTCTGAGTCAGGGCTGCAGCAAAAATCAGGGACAATCTTAATATCTTCTGTATAAGAAATTGTCAGTAAGAAATTAAAGTCCTTGGTCTTTAGGGGACTCTTGGAACTGAGTAAATCACAGAGATTGACCAGGACTGTGAGGACAAAGACTGTCAGAGATAGGCTGGGACTATGTAACACCTTACAAACAAGCAGAGCAATTTCAAAACCAGTATGGTATTTGACTGGCAGCCAATACATTTTCAAAATAAATCAAATGTGCTCCTGTCGTCTCCTTTTCATAAGAAACCTGGCAGCCACATTCTGTGCTAGTTGGAGTTTATGTAAAGTCCCCGGTTCCCTTAACATAGTGAAAACCCAGCCTACGCTACAAGTATTTTCACTGTTCCTCTAAACCATACTTGCATCCTCAAACACCACTCTGCTTCCCATGATTTTTCATCATATTGCGTGCATGAAGACTCCTTAAAAGGTTAGATTGCACTGATAAAGAAAATAAAAAACCAATTTACTTGCAGTGCATGATCTCAGGAACATCATAAATAGAAGATTCATTCTGTATGTATATTTAATGCTAAACCAGATCTGATCATTTTCAGAAACAAAATTAACTGATCTTATTAACATTTGGAATGAATTATTCCTTTCTGAAATTAATTTCACATTAGTACATGAATAATTTTTTAATATGGTAGTATCCTTTTCCAAGCATAGTGTATTAATATTGAGAATTAATATTTGCTATAACAGAAAAAATATTTCAGTATTTCAGAGCAGGAATTGGCATCAAGTTGCAGGCGGGCGGATGGGAAAGCAAAGGTATTGCTAATCATTGAAAGGGAGGGAAAAGATGTATGCAAGTATGGTGCAATAAATCTACCTTTAGAAAACAATGAAATAAACAGCCAAAATAGAAAACGAAGAGCCTTGCCATGATGACACACAATAATCAGCAGCAATCAAATGTGTAAGTGCAGAAAATAGTTACGCTGCTTTATACAAGCTAGCAAAGCCAAATTACATTGGTTCAATTTGATTCTTAAAAATCCAGTTACATACAAAAGTCCAGATTCTTAATATCGGACTCTTGAATGCAATTTGGGGAAGATTCCATTAGAATCCACTAAGACTGATACAGCAGCAGAATTTTAGGAGAGAGAAAAAATGCAATGGATATAGTGTGTTGTCATGAATGTCTTTATAAGGGCAAGGAGGCAAACAGCAAGTGACTGCTGGATAAATGCTAGAACCAATTTTATTTAACGTCGTTATTAATAATCTCTAGGAGGGAGCACATTAACTAAATATGCACAGCACATTAATTAGGAAGCGCTACAAACATCAGAAAGGACCTAGAGATGTTTAAAACCCCAGAGAGGAAAAACCAAATGAAGTACCACCCAGACAAATATATGCTAATATCCTGGGGAAAGAGGCAGTTAAACTCTGCACTGAACTTGGAGGTCTAGTGACTTTTGCAATATATGCTGAAAGCAAATTAACTGTGCAACAATTCCTTCACATAATGCTACACAGGGCAAAACCACCTAGAATATTTTGTGTGTCTCCTTTTAGACAGGGGAAGATATTCAAGCTTCATTGTGGCAATGCTAGCTCTTCACAATAGTGCTTCAAAGGAAGAATGCCACATTTGGCTAGGATTTATCTAGATAACCAGATGAACTATTTTCCTTTTTCCTCTCTAATTCTTATAGCTTACATCTTCCCCCCCTTTTTAAACCAGAAGAATCCTCCCCCTGATCCCAAATATGAATTCTAATTAAAAAAGAGAGTGCAATGCAGCCTGATTACTATGTTTTACAAGTTATTTGTCTAAATTATGCGGCCTTTGTATGAATAATTACTCTTTATCATTCAGTTTTCTCTCTATAAAGATAGCTGAACGCTAATTAGAAATTGTTAAGTGGTTAGCCAATGCTGTCTTTGATCACTCCTTGCTTTTAAAGTTTGTGCCTGTGCCTGTACTGCATTCCCAAGATGTTTTCATTTACCATCAGAAAGGCAGATAGAATTAGATCATGTCACAGGAGAGGAGTACTGAGATGATGAGTAAAATCAATGCAAAAAAAAAAAAAGGCAGTTACAGTTTATTTCACAAGTTTAAAAGAAAAAAATCGGGTATTTTAGGATTTTTTAGTATAGAAGGGAAATTGGTACAGTCCTTCCAACATGCTTATGATCAAAACCACAATGTGGCAGCCAAATATCCAGTGCTCATGGCTCATTGCTTCAATAGCTCCTTGTTAATTCACTTAACTCAAATATTGAAGTTATGTTTGGGAAGCCCCACTCAAAATTTACATGGCCAACTGACTCAGAAACGTCCCCCTGCTTCCATTAACTCTTTTTATATCTTCCTTTCAAAGCTTCATCACTCATGGCAAATGAGCCACTGGTGGCAGGCTCTGATTTTGACGGGAACGCCATGGGAAAGGCGATTCACACATAGATGGGGTGGGCAGAGGACTGTTCATGTAGCACTCTCCAAAGCTCTTGTGGATACTCCTGTATTCAGTATCACAGTAAACAAGGAACTTATCAGGACGGACTCCACACCATTGGCCATTTGATACCTGATTATGCAGCAGGCTTGCCAGCAAGCTTGCTGAATAGGCTTTAAAATATCTTACATGACTCAGTGGTCTCATAATCTCCATTATACGAGACCTGGAACATCTCTTTTGGAATTCACCTCTGCTTCTCTCAGTGTAAGTCTAACTGTCTTCAGCCTAAGCAGGACATATTGATCCCATTTGATTCTACAATACATCTGCTTCAAAGAGGTTTTGCCATTACAGCTTTTATTGGGAGGAAGCTTCACTATAAAGGGCAGCCCACTGCCTGCACAGCATTTATCAATCCTATCTTCAGGGAAAATGAGCTCATTAGCAATGTGCTATGTGGAAGGTCTGGAAACAGGGAAACTGCATAACAAATGACAACCCATAAATTAGAAAGTAAAACATGCTATAGCAGTGATGGACAAATTTGACATCACAGCAATGTCCTTGCACACACCCAGTGAGTAAAGGAGGTCTGTGCCCCGTTTGAAGTTTATTCTAGAGAGTAAACAGTAAGTGCTTCTCTTACATTTGTCTTGCAGAATTAGCAGTGTGGCTAGAAATTGCTCTTCTGGGAAAAGCTTTACATTTATGTTCCACATCTTCTTGGGAATTGTTGGCACCTCTGTCTAAATCTTATCAGTAGGTTTCACCAGCTATCTCCTTCGTCACGCCAATTAGCATAGAGAGAAAAGAGCATTTATCTTTGTCTTCTTCAGGGGCTGAACAAGGTAATAGGAGTGGCAGATAATGCTGGATGCATTACGGGAATTTTTAGACCCATAGTTGCCCTGCAGTTTTAGACCCACTATGCCCTGCAGCACAGGTTTTGAGTTCCTGGTGCCCTCCAGCCTCCAAGGTCTTCCACACCACATAACCAGGAGGATGGTAAACAGGGATATGTATTTCAAATAGTGTGAGTGGCCTCTCTAATTTTTTTGACAGAAACTTGCTTACCTCCTTAAGAAGACAAGATTCAAGCTTTTCATATAAGACTGTCAGTACTGGATCAGATCAAAGATTCATCAAGCTCTGTGTTCTGCATCTGACAGCAGCCCCTAGCAGACAAGGAGAGGACAGTAAGGATCATCTGAAGATACACTTCTAGACAAGTGTGCAGTGGTACTCTGTCCAACATCTGCATTCCTAACTTCCAATCATAAGGTGGCATAGGGACACCCAGAGCTGGAGGCTGCACCTGGACCACAGATTTTAACAGTCCCTGAAGGACTCGGCCTCCATTAATGTATCTAGTTCATTTTTTCACCTATTATGCTTCAGCTCACAGGGGAGGGAGAGACAGCCAGAACACGCAGTCACTGCTCTCTGGCTGCTTGGCTGAGCCTCTTTCAAAAATTTCTTATGATTGCTGAGGTGACACTTGACAAAGGGGTAAGCAGGACTTCTGTTTTCATCATGTTTAAAAACAAACTTCCAACACCACCCAAGCAGTCCGGCAGCCTACAGTACAGGGAATTGTATCAACTCTTGCAAGTCCTGTGTGGGAGATCAGTACATTAGATGTGAAACGAGTAGCGCTGCAGAGCAGGATTTGATACATGAAAGCCTAGACTCCTCACAGACTGTCTCTGCTATTGAAAATAAAACGGAGCCTTTTTCTAAGAGATTAGAAGGTGCTTAAAACAAGTTTGCTAGTCTGCAAATGAGCTGTGCTGGATATGTTGGCATGTTTAATATGTTGCTCAAGGAAAATAAAGTGCTACAATACAAGATAGACAAAGTAGATAATGAGGCCAGAAACGGGAATTCTAAGAATAGTTCTGCACGTCTGAGAAAACTGAAACAAGGAAAGGGGATGTTTTCTCTGCACAGTGGCCTGAGGATCTGTAGTACTGGGGGAGGACTGGGTGCTGATTGCTTTGATCTCTGCCAGAGGAGCATCACGGAAAAAGCAATATATTCTGCAGGAGTCTGTTACCCGGCGCAGGGGGCCCATCCACACCAATGAGAAGCTCCCAGAGATTGGGATATCTCAAAGGTGGCTCAAGGCTGGGGAATTAACTCCTCCATCTGCTCACCACTTCTGCTTCCAGGGTAAAATACAGCTTTTTGACCTTGCCTTCTCTAACAATTGCACATAAATTGCCACAAAGCTGCCATGGTGCAGCCTCTTACCTTTGGGATGGGATGAGATTCTCCAGGCACTGCTGTGGTTCATGCATGGGTGCAAAGCACCCACAAAGTGACAAGTGGTCCCCATAGTCTCATTTCCTTGCTCTGGTGTCTTATTATACTGACTCTCCTTCCTGCTATAACACAGCACCTAGTTGTCCATTTCACACGTGAATGTCTTGTTCCAGTCACATCAAATATTCACCCTAAACTAGCTCAGAGGTCCTTTTCTCAAAACGCTTCTTTCTCAGACAAACATTATATCAACCAGATGATAATAACCAAAATAAGCAGAAATTCTCAAAATCTGTTTTCTTTTACACTCAACTCAATAGCATGTTCCTCTGACATCAGCCTGCTCATTTTCCCCAAGTGCAATATCTATTGAGTACAGTAATTTCAAATTTGAGGTAATTATTCTGACATGAGGGGAACTCTCTTGATTTGCATGTGAGAGTAAGTATGCACAAATTTCTATCCTGAAATCATTTTTTTTTCTTCCAGTTTTCTGCTTCTTCCCCTCTCTTCCCCCTGACAGTATGATCGGGACCTGGTTCAGAAAGTATCTTCAGCATCGCCTGCTCAAAAACACCAGTGAAGCAGCTGTTTCAAATGCCTGCATGGTTTCTTAACAGAGGCCAGATAAAATGCATGTTTAAGTCTTTCTAAATCAGGGTGTTACACTTAACACAGGCCACTGTGCAAAGCCTTAGCTAGTCAGCTTGTTGGAATAGGGACCACTCACCTTTTTTCCAGTGCTAAAAACATTGGGTTTCTAATCCTGATTTGTTTTAATGTTGCATAAATACAGACCTTTCGGTGCCTCGTGAACAAGAGCAGTTTTAGTGCATACAGCAACTGCTCTACATTTACAGCTCCAATTCAGCTTGTTTAGATACCCACAAGTTGCATGCAAATAGGTTTGTTCCCGTTACCCTGCCGCATTCTTGTCCCTTCCGTCACCGAATGCTGCTGCAGTGGATGACAAAAAACTCCCCACATAAAAGGCAAGCTAAAGGTCATACTGCCTCTTCATTCCTAAAGCACAGCTGCTCCATTTCATTTGCTACGAGCGAAAGCACAGTCCACTTCACAAGAACTCTTTGCTATATCTGTATTATTTAGGCCTATACAGAGGGTAAGAAGTGGGGGCATCATCTTGCAAACACCCGTATACATAGGTAGCCTGACTCTGCAGGCTGGTTGGAGCCCAGCTGCCCTGTTGCCAATCACAGTGGCTCACACGCACCAGTGCCAGGCTTGGGGATCGCAGAGATGTTTTGTAAATTTTAGGAATTATTTCAGGAGAAGGGTACGGAGGGGGTATTCAAAATTCAGAAACATCTACTTTGATGTTGCACGCTTTTCCCCTGCCATTCAAACACATGTTTTTTTGTTTAAGGATGATTAATATATTTTTAATGTTTTTCCTAACTGAAGGGAAGCCTGTGTTATATATTAAAAGAGGCTAGAAAAACACCCCGAAAGCTGAGCTGGCATAAGTGGGTAGCCTGTATGTGATGTTTATTATGATTTTTCCTTAAGATCCTTGTCTCCTCATTTTTCACTGTTTCTTTTTGCATTTGTCACTGCCCTGTTTGAGGCATCTTGTCTTCACTCCCATATTAGTCCAAGTCCCAAGAAGAATTCAACCCAAAACACCCTTTGAGAAAGCTTTAACAAGTACAAAACTGAGCCAAGCTCCACACAGAGCTTTGCAATACTTAAATAGCGCTAACTTTACTGCCACTGCAGTTCAACTTGCCAAAAATCTGGGTTTGATAGTGCAGGTTTCAGGGTGTTTGTCAGGTGCCTGGGTTAGGGTACAACTTGAGCCATTCAAGCCTGAGTATGGGAGACCCAGAGCTGCTGCTCCGGCCAGGGAAGAGGAAGATTAACCAGCAGTCACAGGCCAGGGCTCCGCACTTGCCCCACACAGCACAGGCAAGGCCCCGGCACGGCTTCGCTCCAGCTGCTCTGCGGGAGCCACCTGCCCCAGCCCCAGCAGCCCCAGGGAAAGCGCCTGCCTCACCTCCACCTGCTGCACACAGAAAAGCCATTTCAGCGTCTGACCCTGAGCCCAGGCAGATACAGCAAGTCCTACCGAACACAGGGGGCTTATTCTCTCTCTCATGATGACACTTTTCAGTGTTAACGGGGGTAACAGCAGGTGATGGCTGTGCTTGACATAAGGGAAAAAAACAGCGGAAGAAAAATTTGTCAGCGAACATTCAAATGTGAACAGTTCCTGGAACTGGATTCACAGCACTTGTTAAACACTGGAACTGCGGGAGGTACCGGGTTTAGCAGCGATGGCTAAATCTGAGCTCAGGCTTATGGGTCAGATGAAACAGCTGCTTAAATGTCCAGGAAAAATGACTGCTCCACTGGCATGTAGCAGAAGCTGTAACATTTACCAAATAAATAAACAGTAGTCCATGAGGTCCTCAAATTCATTCATTTCTATTCCTATCATTTTCACCTTGCCGATAAGACGAAAAACCTCATTGTATTTTACTTTCCTAAGTTTTATGGCTCTGACATATACTCCGAAAGATTGCCTTTGCTGCTGTTAACTACCTGCCGGCACTCTCATTAAGGTTCATTTAGGAATAATCTATTACCAAAAAGAAAGGTCCAAGTTTCAAGGATGGATTATTTAAATCACAGCATGCCATTCTGCAGCAACAGGAAAATAGCCAATTCCCCCCACCAGCACCTTTCAGAGCTGCTCAGTGGGGAAGAGGCGGCCCATGGGAAGGTGTATTGAATTTCCAGATGGGAAAGAAATGGCAGAAAACTCAGGCCACCACAACTCTGGACAAGTGCAAAAGAGCAATATTTCATTCTAGTATGAAGAGCTGCATATAAAGGATATACATTCTGCACTGTCCCTTAAAAACTATCCAGATGGATGATAAGAATATTTTAGAAAGCGTGTGCCATGTAAAATTATTTGCATATATAGTATTCTTCTTACTTGCATTTATAAAATAGAGATACAGAAATGACTAATATATTCTTGGAAAAGATACAAACATAGGCAGAATACAAAGCACAAGGCTATTCTAAACTACAGGTAATAATGCATATACCCATTTTTCTTTTCTTTGATTTTAAAAACTTCTCTAGAAACTTAAATGTATGCTTGAATTAAAATTTAACATATTATAGTTACTTACTATCCAAGTACCTTTGATGGTTCACTTTAAAATATTTCTCATCTAGTTTACTTTTTAAAATGCATTCAAGTATAAATATTTTAGGAAAAAGTGAAAAAAATGCTAATGGAATAAGAGGGGAAAAAATCAAGTAATGTTGACTGACACATAAAAAGTAGGCTTTGTTAATGTTATATTCATTACCTTAGAAAATGTTTTACAGGAAGTGTAGTAAATCCACCACAGATGTGATAAAGATTAAAACCTCTTTTAAAGCAAATCTGTCCATTTAAAATAACCCAAAAGGCATGTGCAACTTTTCTCAGCAATTCTCCAAATAAATAGCTGATGAAACAAACTCAATATTAAACTGAAGCATTTCATAAATTCTACGCAAATACAGTCCTGTTAATCAAGATGAAAATCACAAAATCCCTATTTTTCCCTTCATCTCCAAGAGATATTAAAAAGCACTTAGAAGCTAATTTGAAATGGCAGTCCATTTGCTCTAGCGCTGTGCTACCTACCACAACGACACACAAAACCACTTGCAGTGCAACATGTAGGAGAATATAAGCACTGCATTTCCCTTAGAGCACCACTTAAATTTAAAAAAAAACATTTTGAAATACAAGTATCTAAATGAAGAGTACATTATCTGATACATTTAAGGGAGGAAATGTTACTATTTTATCCGCCATGTTTCATTTTGTTTTTTAATAGACCATCTTTAGATGAACTAGGATTAAATATTTGCATTAAGCATACCTATAAATGCCATCGAACAGCTGGGTCCTATCAACCCAAACATCACAAATGGCTTGCAAGATCCTGATTACTGCATGCATATTAAATCAGCATTAACATTTTTTTGTAAAGACTATATGACAGCGCAGTAGAGTTAAATGAGAGTTTAAAAATAAAGAATTAAACCAGCCACTTCATCATGATAACATGTTGTATTTCGTTCTCCAATGAGTGTCCCCATCCTGCAATTTTCAGTTAGGATTTCCACCATTCTCCCATACATTTAATCAATGTTTTAAAGCAGTTGAATTAAAAAGAATATTTAGATCAACAATAGACACCCAGAAGAAAAATAATCACTTCTACATATGAAAATATTTTGCTACTGCTTTGTAAGACATGGTATAACCTGATCTTTACATACTACTCCCACACATGAGGGCTATAACAGAATACAAAAAAGTTGAAATGGTGCAGCTGAAGAGGAAAAACAGCCTTGGGACCCAAACCTGCAAACATTTTTTCCCATGATTAACTACTCTGCCATGAGGAATCTCATTTGAATCATTAAGAGTACTCAAAGTACCAAAGTTAAATACATACATAAGTATTTACAGGCTTGGACTTTGATATGACCCGAGGAAGCAGCAGAGAAACTCTGTCCCTGTTTTTCTTTGTCCTCAGCTGAGCTAATTCCCATTACTAACAGGAAGGATTCTTCAGGACAAAGACCACTCACTGGATGGCAGCTTCCCCTGGGTACACAAAATTTTAATTCAGATTTTTAACTTGAAGAAAAAGTTATCTCTCTCCCAACAAAAGCAGTATAAAGAGAACATGTGTGCAGATTGCAGCCCATAAAACAACTATATATAACGTTAAATATTTGCATATCTTCTTATGTTAGCTTGGCAAGAATTAAATTTGCTACTCATGAGTATTGCTGACATTCCAAGTTCATGCCAAGAAATGTATTTACTACCACACACTGCCATCTTTTATATAACTTAACATATGTGTGTGTTTATATGCATACACAGTCACTAAGAGCTGTGCCATAAATAATAATAATAAATCAAGTGAAAATAACATTTAACCCCCACACACCAAACTCACTAATAAACACAAGCAATGTATAGACAAAACCTATGCTTGACTTTCATCATGATGTAATTGCTATTTCAGATCAAACTGAGAAAATTAACATGCTAGCCAAACTAACATGAAGTAGGCTAATTTGGCCAAAACACTCAATTTCTCACTTTCTTTCTGCAATAAAAATATTACTGAAAAATTCCAATTATGTAAATAAGGTAGGAATAAATAAAGTGTTAAAAATATAATTCAGTTCCAATGGAAGAGGAACATGCAAGGGTATGAACCCTGCTTCTTAATCAGGCTAATTCTCTGCTGAAAAAAAGAGTGCGCAGATCAGGGTATGCCAAAAAGAACGCAAGCGATCCAAATACAGCACCACGTGTTACAAGGAAAATGTAACTTTTTTTTCATAAAAGAAAGCAATGCAGTAAGTATATAGACTTCAATGCTTAAGAAATTTTCCCCATGGATGGCATACCTAATTTGATATATTATATGTATTTCCTTGTACATTTCCTCCAAATTCCTATACTCGAATTAAGTCACTTGTAATACGCTATTTCTCAACAGGAGCTTTAACAGACATCAGATCTTTCACTCATCTGTGACTATGCTATTTTCTCACAAAAATAACCGAGAACCAAACTTGCTTCCAATTAATTCCCTGATGTCCCATGTCTACAAAAGAACTAGGCACCAGCCTAAGCGGAGCCCACAGCACGATAGCCATGGTACAGACTTGGACAAAGCACAATCCCTGTGCCTGTGGGGTTGTTGCAATATATTTGCATTCTCTGCTGCTCAGAAAGTGGGACGTGTTCAGCGCTGAGCAAAAGAGCCATGATTTACCTTTCACATCTGCATCAGGGCTTAAGAGGGCTGTATATCCAGATGCCAGGTGGTGTGCTGTGTTGGTACCAGATGTCCTGATACAATGCTGTTGGGCCCCTGCCCTTATTTTGTTCCAAGAAAAAGGGCATCTCCTTGTCTAAAGGGTTTCCCACCTGCTGAAACAGTCCCTGAAGTCCCTAGGGCCACTTGGCATAGTTTAGAGCAGCTAAAACAACCAATCCAGACCCCCAAAGCAGTTATGAGCTTACACCCATGTCTACACCATTTGTGCACCCGTATTGACTTGGTTCTTCCAAGTCAAGCGCAGCTCGCCTGTAACTGAGCCTGTAGCCCTGCAAGAGCTGCAGTGACTCTTATGGGTCACATCATGGCAACTAGCAGAAAGATGAGTATGCTCCCCACTTCACAAAATTCTCTGTCCAATATAAAATGTTTAGGTAGTCCAAGACCACACCAATTATACAAATTAATGTAAAGTTCACCATAAAAAAGAAAATCAAAACATTTGGGTCGATACACAAAATTCTGCCGAGAGCACCCTCAGGATTTGTACCAGTGAGACAGAGCAAAATGCCCATAAAATGTAGCCAGCTGGTAATAACATCATGGCAAGGAAGCCTCTACATATTGCTTAGAAGCTCAAGTACATTTAAATTTGAAAATGCTTAAGCAAACTACATAAACTGAGTGCAAACCGTATTTCAGTAATTTACCCTCTCAATCAGAAAAACAACTTAAAGAGAGACTAAAATACACTGTTTTAGAATTTGTTTGCGTAAGAAAGACACATCCTAATTTTTGTAATGTATAGTGTTAATAGTATATATTTAAATGAGCCTCTATAATCTGTCATCCTGCTACTTTAAGTGTTTCTTTAATCAGCAGAAACGGGGGCCTGGATGTCAGCGATTCTGAGAAAACGCAGCTCCCTTTACTTTCTGCGAGAGCTGTGCAAAGCTCAGGGCTCTCCAGGAGGAGGTCTCCATGGGACAGGGCTGCCCCTCGCCCTGGTGAGAGGTGGTGGCTTTTGCTCTGGCATAGCTGCCACCGTTGCACCCTGCGAGCTATTCCT
>NW_008824111.1:508608-515099 GCF_000699105.1 Pygoscelis adeliae | reverse complement strand
CACAGCCACTATTTTAATAATACACTAAAGCCAGCACTAGGCTAGGGAACTATTGGTTCCTGTCTGTCTTTCCAGATACAAGCCAGCTACAATTGCAGGGACAAAATGGACACTACCCACAAAACTCTTGTGATATTACTAAACATAAGAGCAGTAAGTGGAGCAACCAGTAACTCCTATAGTAGCAATTCCAAAAATCAGCATTCCAACAAAGAGTTCATAAAAAGCATCCATCTATTTAATAAGAAAAATCCATTGTGGATTTTTTTAACTTTGAAGTAATTTATCAGCTCCTGAGAGGTATCAGGATTGTATTTTGTGACGCTCCTCTGGCATAAAGTTGCCCAGGAGGTAGTTTAAGCAGTCAGTGGAGAAGCTTTATCCGATGCTTTGGGATCCTTGGGGTCTCTGGAGACACCAAAGCATCACTCAAGCCCCACTGATCTTTGCAGCAGGATAAATGGCGAAGGGAAAGGGACATGTCCCCTCCCTGATGCACCGAGAGTCCCCTGAGCACAGCCAGGGCTGGCTGCCCAGGTGGGCAGAGGGGCTGAAGAGCAATGACCCTGCAGAGGGGCACAGCGGAGGCAGCAGGAGCAGCTGAGCCGGTCACCTCCCTCCCCTGCTCCAGGCTTACATCCTTCCATGAGCCATAAGAATTTAAACCAAGATGTGTATTATACCAGTTTTGGGAACACAGGAATCCCTACCCAGAAATCCATCCAGAGGTGATTTCTTCCCTGCACCGCGTCTGCCAGTAATGGGTACCAGTGCTGCAGGAGGGGATGTGTAAGAGCTGTAGCAAGCAGCTATGGAGCAATTGTCTTGTAAGAACAAATTCTTCCAAACCCTTAGTCTAGGATCTGAACGTCTGCACTTACATCTGTTCTGAGTTTTTAAGTGCATTTGGCTCTATTTTAATAAATGTAATATTTTAATTGTAATACCGGTCTATGAGATATGCTTTTTGTATAAATAAGTTTCAGACAAGGCACTGTCATTTGGGGGATTTAATTAATAACTACCTGGAAATTCTTACTTGAAAACTGACAAACTTAATGAGTGCACGGGTGGCTGTTGCCAGTGGGGTTGCTCGAGAGTCACCAAAATCATTTATGAAACTTGAAAAAAAGGAGAAGAAACTTCCCCCACTCAGTTTCAAGTTGATGAATGACACATGTGAGCGTGCCCTTAAACAAATAAACAAAACAAAAACAACAAAAAAAAAAAGAAAAAAAAAGGTTTCCTGATTAAATAATGAGCTATTGCCTGGAACAGCAAAAACACATAAACAAATACAAAGTGACTGAGAGAGCTAAAATGAGGAGAGAAAAACAGATTCAGCAAAGACCAAGAGCCTCTCTAGAGCACGAGCTGTGAGCAGTAAGCCGAGCCCACGTCACCAGTATGGTTGGCATCAGTTACTACTGAGGCCATTAGTTACCAAAATGTGCTGAACTTTTTTTAGCACTGACCCCAGCTCCTTCCATCTCCTGGAGTGCATTTCTCTTTTTTCTTTGTTGTGGGTTTGTTTTGGGTTTTTTAAGTAGCAACACAAAGTAAAGGGGTGGAACAGGTTGATATGGTGATGGCATTAGTTTTTGATCTCTTGCTTCAAACAAAAGATGCACACCCAGCTATCAAAATAAAGTGAACATTGTTTAACGCTACTTGCCTGACTTTCCCTCGCCTTTTACCTTGCGTAGTCACACAGATCTGAGCCAACAGGATATAAAATGTTACCCAACCAGAACTATCCACAATGCAGATATTTGATACCCATGTTGCCTCTTCTTGTTTCCGAAGTCCTTTTATAAATGTCCTTTTTAACTTAGTCCTCTTTGCAATATTTAACTCATTTTCAAAAGAATAACAAACTCCCATCTAACACACAGTGTTAGAAAGACAAAGTCATTTTTCCAGGACAGCTTCCCTTCCTCTCTGTCAAAGAACAGCAGGCTACGGTGGGTCCCAAAGCAGGTACCTGATTTGCAGAAATGTTATGTACAACTAGGAAACCCTTCTCTGTTAAGCAAAAATACCTGCAGCTGCTACAAAGGTATCAACAGCATTATATGCAGCATTCTTTTAAATGGCATAGTTATAATATTGATACACAATTAGGAGCTTCCACACAGTCTGTTATTTTGATATCGTTCAACCAGAAATATGTCAATGCATATATTATTCATAAAGATTCCAAATTTTTAGATATCTCTATCTGGGAAAACAACCACCACCACCACCCCCGCTCCCTTCAAACCTCCCATTTCCTATTCCTGCAATGCAATAAAAATGCTTGCAAAAGTTTTTGGACAGTCTCCTATCTTTTCTCCTGTTTGAGGAGAAAAATAAATGTTCCTCAGATTCCTTATAACAGAGAGAGGTTTAAAATAGTTTCTAAAACATTTTATAGCATCTTAAAATATTCTCTTTTATCTTTTATACTTTTCTTACAGTGTCTGTAGATTATGGGCTGAGTTTAAAAAACCCTTGGGTGCTACTTTTGGAGTTGAGAGTATGCATATGGTGCACACATTTCCAACTAAGTGATGACTTCCATGAGATGTAGTACTATATGTGGGTGGGATGCTGGCAAGTAACAGATTTTAATGTACAATTCAAATAAGGGCATGAAAAATCCAAGTTTTGCAATAAAAGAAACATGTCGAAATTCAATGGGAGAAATTTGAAGTTATTTATTCTCTGCCTTCAAAAGAGCTGGGATTTTTGGTTGTGTCCTTAGGCTGTACAAAATGGCTACATGGAAAATCTGTCTCCAACCAAATCTGCCCAGGACTGCAGGCATTAGGCTGGTTTTGTGATGTCATCTAGAGCATTGTTTCACAGAAAATATGGAATTGATTGCATTTTGCCAAGTGAAGTGGAAACAAAAGGATTTCTCATGCTCAGTTGTAATCACTTCAAAATTAGGGTTAATACATCTTTCTGCCCTCAACAGAAACTTCTTTACCTATAAGCAACTTCAGCAGCCTCAAATGAGGTGTGCTGATACCACGATGCCACATAAGAAGCAGGCTCGTGATGTTAGCCGGCCAATAGCCATGGCTGCGTTAGGATGCGGACAGTGTGGTGTTTCAAGCTGGAGTAGCGACACTATAAAAATTCTTTGCCCAAGGCACTAGCATAGTTAGGGATGGCTCTGATCATTGGTGCTGGAGAAGCAGTTATATTGTTCTACAATTTATCCAGTACCAGCAAAATTCTCAGCTCTGTACAGTACATAGTTCACATTTATTTCCTTCCCCAAGGAAAGTATAGGTTGACCACACCATGAAATGTACTGTGACTGGGACATTGTGTCCCAGATACGTTGTAACATGCTCTGCTCTTTGTTGTGCAGGCACTGTTACTGAATTGTGTTATAGCCCTACATTAATAAAATATTTTTAGGTCTTTAGATGTGCTGACAGCATAGTATGTAGCAGATAACCACCAGATTCTTGAAAGTCTAGCATCAAATTTGTACAGATCCAAGTGACTTACCAACAAAAGTCTTAAAGGAAGGATTTGTTATAAAGACAGTTCCTGAAGAAAGAAAAAGTAGGTGTCTGTTTACTACAAAAATGGGAAGATGTTCTCGCAAGTGGAGGGAGTGGGTGGTGACAGCACAAGGCATAGGAACGTAAGTGGGAGAAGGATGAAAAGTTTGGGGGATGCGGTATCAGGAAAGAGCAAGAGGTTATGTAAAACTAATGAGACATGCAGAGCCCTAAAACCACATGCTATTACCCAGGGATCAAATCCCACAAACTTCCCATGCAATTTAAGAAAATCATTTTTTCTCATCAGATCTAAGACATACAATATAGTAGGAGAATAGCATCTCCTTTTTTTTAAGCTTGGCACATCATCAAAGTCTCCTGTGAAGTCAAAGAAAAGCACCTCCACCCTAAACTGAGGCTTCTACGTGGGGAGAGAAAACATGTTCCCTTCACTGGCTATTGCTACCAATGAAAGCAGAAAGTAGGCGGGAGACACACAGAGCCGTCAGCTCTTCCCATTCCACCTTAATTAAGCTGGAATCCAGCCAGGACACTACTTTTACAAAAACGTCATCGAAACCTGTAGGGATCCAGTCGACCTCTTCACAAAGATGGCACATTTGGAAGCCCACCACTACCTTAAGCACTAGTTTACCCCTGACTCAGAAGGGCTCTACCTCCCGGTAACCCACCCGCTCCCCGATGTGCCGGGGCCTTGGTGGCTTTCCAGACAACTGCAGAGGCCTCGCCCTCGCCTGCGAGCTGGCGGCTCCCAGACCAATGGGGAACGGCTGCAAACTTGAAAGACACGCTGCTTAAAAGGCTCTCTCATGTTTCAGCTGACCATGTGTTTTCTCTTAGTACCCTGCGAGTTCAAATACCTCTGTATAACAGAAGTCAGACTGAAAAGGCATTGTGCATAAAATAATTCTTATCCGCGTTGGTACGAGCCTTTGTGCTTTTTAAAAGCATATATGAGTAGGCAGGGTACTATTCACGCTACTTTGTGCATAGATTGCATCTTGTTCAAATTCAGTGATTAAAAAAAAGAGGTTTGTAAAGGTTTTCTTTTAAACCTGATCTGTAGCAGCACAGAAATATTTAACAACATCCACATCGTTCATAGGTAACTATCTTTTGAGAAAGACCAGATTTCTCTGTCTTCGCATGTAACACTGCTAACTCGAGCACATGTGCCAACCACAGGATCAAGGTCACGGTAATGACACAGTTTGCAACAGCATCCTACTAAATCCTAAAGCCAATCCCAAATCACACAGCTGTTTTCTGAATTAAAAACAAAAAATAAAATTGTAGTAGTAGTTCTTTGTATTGAAGGATGCAAGTCCACCAGTGGCAAGAAATCAGAAATGCGCCAACAAGGTCTTTGGTGAACACACCCCAGTTCAGAAGAAGTGTTTGTTATCTCTGATTTTTATTACTAATTTAAAGGTACTGGTTTTACAGTTTATTCAAGGCACTCAGGATGCCACTATATGTATAATCACTGAAGTAAAACTTCCACACAGAATGAGTAGTCACTGTTGCAAAACAAGGTGGTATTGATTCAACTCAGAAACTGGGACTTCTTGAGGACAACAACTTAAGAAAGAATTTTGCTTAAATTGAGAGGCTCATATTTTACTATACTTTGCTTTCTGCCAAGTTATTCATTGTCCATGAGCAAACATTTCAGCAGTACTCCTCAAAGTCTTTGCATTTATACTGCAAACTCTGGCACTTGCTCATAGACATCATTTAAGACAATGTGATGGACTCTGCATATTTGATCTCATCATCTACTTACCAAGCTAAGCCTGTTGCTCACTAGTTGACATGGGAGTTAGGAAGCAGCTGAGAGGTGTCTTGATTGATGATTTTAGGTACTAAAACATGGAAAAAAATAATCTCTTGGTGGTGACTTTCCAGCTTGCAGATACATTGTCTAAAATGAAATGTAGACAGACAGACAGACACACACACACACGCGCATACTCTTACTTTTCCACTCTGCACTCTCAGCCCGGGGCAGCACTGCAGGTTTGCTTTCAAGATCCAGGAGAGTCTTTTGGTGCAGGGCCCCACTGTACGGCACTGTCCTCACTCCATAGCCGCCACATCCTCCCCCCTGCAGCCCCAGCATGCCTTTACCACTCCCATTTACTCTCTTTTTTCTAATAAGAACATTATATAATAAGAACAGGATTGCCCACACTGCCCACAGACTACTCCAAACTCCTGCAGACCTGCACTTAGATCAATGTCAGGCATTTGGGATTTAGCCAGTCAACCGCACAGGTCAGAAATAACTCCTCTTCTCTCCTGCCTCCCTACTCCTTAGCCAAAGTCCAAAATCCAGAAAGGCCAGGGATGCATTTTGAGACAGTACAAATAATCCTCTCTTAGGCTACCAGGAATCCTTTCCCCAAACCCAGTCAGTAGGGCTTGGGAAGCTTCATCTTCTTCTGCACCACGGGGCACTTTGCTGCTGCATCCACCTGAGCAAACTGTCCTGGTTTCAGCCGAGATAGAGTTAATTTTCTTCCTAGTAGCTGGTACTGTGCTGTGTTTTGGATTTAGCATGAGAATAATGTGGTAACACACTGATGTCTTAGTTGTTGCTAAGCAGCGTTCATACTAAGTCAAGGACTTTTCAGCTTCCCATGCTCTGCCAGCGGAGAGGTACACAAGAAGCTGGGAGGGGGCACAGCCAGGACAGCTGACCCAAACTGTCCAAAGGGACATTCCATACCATATGACATCATGCTCAGTATATAAGCTGGGGGGAGTTGGCCGGGGGGCAGCGACCACTGCTCGGGGACTGGCTGAGCATCGGTCGGCAGGTGGTGAGCGGTTGCATCGTGCATCACTTGCTTTGTATATTCTTCTATTATTATTATTATTATTACTATTTTACTTTCTTTTATTTCAAATATTAAACTGTTCTTATCTCAACCCACAAGTTTTCTCACTTTTACTCTTCCG
>NW_008824111.1:500225-508591 GCF_000699105.1 Pygoscelis adeliae | reverse complement strand
TCAGTTGCCGACTGGGGTTAAACCACGACACAAACCAATACCTGAGCTCACAGCTACCAACAAAGTCCTGCGGAAGGCAGCACTGGGGGTTTCCTATTCTCTACCTCCAGTTTAATTTCCCAATTTCCCCTAATCAGCTTGTGTGGAGCACCTCACCACAACAACCATATTATTCTGAGTACTTAACTCATTCTCTGTGTTGTGCTCTGCAGACTACTCTTAACAGTCTGGGAAACACAGACTGCATGACCTGATGCTCTCATGCTTGTAAAGCCCACGTTAACATACTGCATCCCATTGTCATGAAAATTTCTACCATTACAGAAATATTCCTGTGTCATGAGAGCATTTACAGTAATAATTTCTTTGTCAGAATGGTGTTTTACAAAAGCCTTTTTCATTTGATAAAAATCAACCTACTTTGTTAAGTAAAATGTTCCTGAGTAAAGGCAAGTCTAATTCAAGAACAGCAAATAGGACTAGAGCTTATATTGCTTGTATTTGAGCCAGAAACAATTAGTTACAAATGCTTATTGATGTATACCTTTACTATTATGTTGACTCAGCCTTCTGTGCATTTCTTTACCTTATAACCCTCTTTATACCGTCCATCCTCTCTGTTCACACAGAAACCTGAGGCTGGCATCCTTTAAGAAGTGTGTTAGCTAGAAGAGCTAGAGGTATATTCCAGTTTTCATGTATTAAATTCCCTCAGCCTGCTGACCTCTTCTATTCTCAGGGAAAACACAGGCTGCATCACTGGGCAGGACTTCAAAACAATTAGGGACAGGGATTAGACAGTACTGGACTAGTCAGGGTGAAGATTTTCTTTCCTTAAGAAAATCTACAAGACTCCTGCTTCAGTTCCTATTCGCAGTTTTTCTGGAGCACGACATGTTCTGTGTTGCTATGGGTTATGAACACGTGTTAGCGAAATTAAGTAAGTACCTAATCCAAGCACCACTCAGTTAATTAATACTGTGCTGTTAACAGGGTTATAACCGCATGCATTTCATGAGAATTAACAAGATCTGTTTGCATTAACATGGTCTTACATCTCCCAGGTGACAGCAGGGACCATGCAATGGGGATTTATGCTCTGCTCTGGCCGCTGTCACCAGTGCCCAGAGGGGCTGGGCAGGGACCACAGCACTGGTGCACAGGGGGCTCTGATCCCCACCCATCACCTCCAGCACCCGCTGAGGAAGGGCACAGCTCACTCCCAGCTGTTGAAGCTGACTGACTTTGCATGGGGGAATTACTAATGGCTTGGCGCAGCGAGAGGGGAGATGACCCTCTGGCCTACTGATTAAATGGACTAGAACTGAACTTGCAACAAAAATAAACACAGCAAGTACACAAATCGGCAACACTTGCATGACTTTATGAAGACAAAATTCAAATTACTTCAAGATGATCTTTACAATTCGTTAGCAAGTTCAATAGAGCATCAAAGATGACAGCTGCAGCTTTCTGCGGCGAGGAGCCCGCAGAAGGCAGTGACAGAGCTTCTCCGGGCTTTGGCAGCAGCAGGGCTAAGCCCTCTTCCCTCTCATTCCTCAGCCATTACTCACGCGAGTACCATGAAGATTTTCATTAAACAGTATTGGGGGAAAAAAGTTAGAATAGAAATGGTAGACTTGCTTTGTGTTTGGTGCTGGTCAGGTGAGACTTCTACTATTTTCAGTTCATTATTTCCTCCATTTGCTCCTCTTCAGTTGTCTGTCTCACCAACTTTGAAAACTCCTACATCTAGAGAGGAGATGCACCTGCGTTCCTGCCTGCACACTGCCAACAGCAATGCCTGGAGCCTTGGTGATGGGCCCGGGGTGCTGACAGTAAAACTGGACATAACTCTGCAATAACAGATGGTTGTTGCTGGCTGGCTGGCTGTCTACACGGCTATTCAATATTAAAAGAAATTATCTTGCTTGCTTTTATAAATTTCAACTGTAAAAATATTTTGCTTTACATCATTTACGTCCAAACTCTTGACTTGCCTCCACTACTAAGAGTGAAGTTTATCTATTTTCAGGAGCAAGGAGGAGAGTAGGACCCACAGCAATTTATAGATGAACACCACACCAAATATGTGGTTTATACCCTTGAGAGGTCAGTACTATGCGTTTGATGTGGACTATGCAAGATTTAGCCAAATGATACAGGCGACATTATGGGGCAAATTTCTGTAGATTTAAGACAAGGTCCACATATTCTGCTAGTTTGCTCATTTGCAAACATCTGTAGCAGAACACACTGATCTTCCACTAAAAAGAACACACAAATGGAGTCAGTTCCATTTGTTTTCCATATATGGGAAGACTGTCTCTAAACAAATTTAATTCTTGACTCCAAGTGGGATTGAAGATGCTTTTCAGATAAGAAGTGGTAAAATAAAATTGCTAGAGATCACAGAAAATGATGTTGTTATTCCCTTCCTGCAGCATTCATCTAATTTTATGTTTCGCATTGGGGCAGTTTGGCCTTCTCATAAGACCAGAAAGACAGCAGACAAACAGCAGTTGAGTGGTGGTTAGACTGCACTCATGTAACCCAGCAATCATAATTCAAGGGAGAAAATTATTTCCTGTCAGAAATATAGACTGAAACTGCCAAGAAAATCTCTCCAAAGCTACAAACTTATCACCATTCACCCATTAGACTTCTGATGAGGAGAAAAATCAAAATTGCACCACTTAGTAAACCATAGATGGAATATCACTCAGAGAGGAAGAAAAGATGACGTAGCCGTGAAGTCAGCTTGAGTTCTACTAAATACTTTGTTTTGAAATCACATTTCTAAAAAATCAGAGAAGTAGGTAAAAATACAGTTGCATTTACAGCTTACCCACTGTGACATTTTTTCCCGACAACTGGCAAGAAGTATTTGTATTTGCTATGAAGACATGTCTTAACAATCTTGTGGATTCGTTTGTCTCCCATCCTTGGTGGCAGAAGTATCATGTGTGATGAACAGCGTGTTGGCTTTAGGACACCGTGCATACAATGTGCAACTGAGAGGGACACCAACCTGGTAGCAAGTGCCCGGATACCTATTTGAACCTCCCCAGCTGCAGTCCAGCTTTCATAAGGTTTACACCAGGATTACAGTCTATTAAAGTTAAAATAATGAACGAAGGAAAGTTTGAGAGGTGGCTTTCCTTGATCTTTCTCTAAAGTATTTGCCCAACTATAGCAAACTTCTCTCCCCAGTATAGGGTGTTCTGCTCCTTTGGCACCAACAGTAGGAAAAGGGAAAAAAGCCTGCACAGTGTGATTTCCTGATTAAGCTACTTGTAACCTGTAACCTTCTTGGTCTATTTTCTTCTGGTTTGTTTTGTTGTTTGGTGGGTTTTTTAACAGTTTCAACTGCTGAGCCCAAAGGAGATCCATGTTAGAAATGGATGGCTGGTTCACAGCAACATTATTTCATGCAGCATCAGAGACTTTCAGATGTGAAACCCTTGTCCAGTTTTTTCACACTGGTTGCTACAGCAGATAAAGCATCATCACTAATGTGTTATCCAATGTATTATTTCAACCTCCCAGAGGAAAACAGACTGGAAATTCAATTATCTATTGCCACAAGTCACTTTGTTACACCATAAAAACAAAACCCAAAGCGGATTGATTTTTTTTTCATAGAGCTCCAGAACACAAAACTTATCAAGAAATGAGAAACACAGTAAGAGTTGAATCTAACTATAAGTTCTGACATATCTCCACTAATAATGATTAATGACTAAGAAAAAGAAAAGGGAGGCTGCATGCATAAATGTCAACCTGAACTGACACTAAGACATACAGCTATTTTAAATATTTTCCCTTATAATTACATATTTCTTACTACTGTAAAATATTCAACATACAAACCCATACTGGCTCTATTGCCTGTCTCAAAAGCAGCAGGCAGTCAAATAAGCTCTGAAAAGCTAATTCAAATGCCACAAGTAAAACAGCACTGCTTTTTCTTCCATAGAAAATACAAATAAAGCTCATTTACTTCTCTTGTGAGTGTGACAAAGGTATTACCACCACAGCAGAGTTGTTCTGCAGTAATACATGAACAAGGAGACTGAATGCCCAAACCTGCAGTCCCTACTACAGCCTCCAATTCTTTTAATTCCATTTCAGTGGGAGCATAACTTGTTTGACTCGTGGAGAGGGCTGTGGTCACACTAATGCAGGCTTGTTCACCATTACAGGTGTGATCTCCAAAAGAGAGTGTATAGCTCTAGTGCGCTAGTAAATAGCATTCAGGGTATGCCACCTTGTTCACTACTTTCCAGGGACCAAAATTAATTTTCCTGGGCAAAACAGCTCTTTTAAAGACAATTTACAGCTAATGCATGGCCCTTCACATTCTACATGACCTGAGTTTCACCGTTCAAGTGCAAAAAATTTAAGTTTTAGTATTGCCCTGTTTCATTGACAGGTGTAAATGAAAGGGTTTGCATGCCAGAGAGCATATTTGGACAGAACTATGCATGCAACAGTAAAGGCTGTTGGAGCTCCGTGGGTCCACATAGCAGTGGGTGTTATATCAGCACCATGACAGCAGCAGGAGGCTACATGCTTGTGCTATAAAACATACCAATGTTATTAGCATGACACCAGCATGATGCCCCACTCTGCACCCCACCCCAGTCTTTTGTTGCTCCCGCGGAAGGACGATGTCTCTGCGGCAGCGCAAGAGGGCAGCATGGCTGGAGGGGGGCTGTGGATCTCCTCCTGCTCCCCAGGAAAAATGCCTATGCAAACAAAATCATAGAATCATAGAATCATAGAATCATTAAGGTTGGAAGAGACCTCCAAGATCATCGAGTCCAACCGTCAACCCAACACCACCATGCCCACTAAACCATGTCCCTAAGCGCCTCATCTACCCGTCTTTTAAATACTTCCAGGGATGGTGACTCAACCACTTCCCTGGGCAGCCTGTTCCAATGTTTAACTACTCTTTCAGTAAAGAAATTTTTCCTCACATCCAATCTAAACCTCCCCTGGCGCAACTTGAGGCCATTTCCTCTCGTCCTTTCGCCAGTTACTTGGGAGAAGAGCACACAAATTCGGGGTCTTTTTAGGGTTTTGGGAGGTGGGTGAAGGAGAGCTTGGGCCATGCCAGGGGTCCCAGCCAGGACTGGTTTCAGCAAGGCCACATCTGGCAAAAAGCAGGTGCCCAGTGACAGAAAACAAACCTGATCCCTTAATACCACTGGCCTCTCCTACAAAAAGCTTAATAGCATGTTGATATTTGGGGATATCAAGGTGCTCTCCTTGCTGTCAATTATTATGCAAAATTGAAATAGCATCATTTGTCACTGGTTCAATGCCACGCAACACATATGGAAACAGGGTGTTGGTGGTATTTGTGTTATGCTCTCAGCGGGAGACGATTTGCTGGTAGAGATCATGACAGCACTGCTGGAGATTAAAACACCAGAAAAAGTGTCCATGACTGGCAACTTTTATTTTGCAACGTATGTCAAACTCTCGTCCGTGATGTGGCACAACTAGCTATCGTATGATGTAAGTGCAACAGCACATATTTTAACATACAATACAATTGTCTGGGAGAAGTTAATTTGACTCCCCACGGCAAGACACATTACATGATGACCAAGTCCTGAAAAGTGCTCTAGTCCACTTTAACAGTGCTGTGAGCTGAAAGGGCTTCTCACAAGGCAGGACGCACTGGGCAGAAATTTTCAGAAGTGAACTGTAAATGGAAAACCTTTAAACAAACACAAATATTAACCAAACTGAATGCAGAATTCCTAGTTTGGGTTGGGCATTCTCAGAGTAATGAAGCAATTCCCTTAGAAATGCCTCTATATGTTCAGAGCCTGCGCTTAAGGCGGATTAGCCATGTTGTCATCTTATGCGAATGCCAGTCTTTACTTGCGAAAATGAATTAAGACCACACCAAAATTACTCCAGTGAAGAGTCCTCAACAGCGCTCATAACCTCAGGGATGCCGTTATAACAGCAAAAGGAACCAGCAAAATACAGACTGGTTTACCAATGCTGTTTTACTGCAGAGCAAAAACATGGTTTATGAAAGTGAAACACACCAAGGAAATACTTTGCTCAGACCCCAGCGTGATGGTGCAGTTCCTCAAGAAAAGAAAGTCCTTCTTCATCCCTTCCAACACGGAGCTTAGGAAAAAATCACATCTGACATGAGTCATCTTCTCATTCAGACATGAATTCAGTTTATCCTTGCTGGAAGGATGATCTAACCCCTACCTTCTCCAGACTTTCTCAACAGGAGATCCAGGCACAGGGGTAGAGAGGAGCTCAGTGACAGAGGTGAAAAGAGGAAGGAAAAACATACACAAACACACAGAAAAGCGATAATTCTGGAGCTTTCCTCTAGGAAACCATGTGCCACTGCACAGCAACAAAAATAACCCAGGGGTTCCTTTTCTGCTCTGGCTCCCTGTGAGGAGCCACTTTAAAGCTTTTAGAACATTTGCAGAGTTTGAGAGAAATGGTTTTTGTTTAACTTCAGCTACTTCAGAAATGCCTGGGGCCTGAAGAAACATATTTTTGGATTGCTCTTAAAGAACAGGCTGAACTTTGAAGTTTGGGGAATTTTTTTCAGATCAAATGTTAAATTAATAAACACCAACATGACAAATCGGTCTGAGTACTGGGGAAAAAATTAACAATCACTAAAAAATCTTCTTGGATTAATTCATTGTGGCATATTGTTACTTATTCTAATACAGTGATGGGTCTGGCACTTCAAGTCCTATAAGCCACGCTGCGTAATATGTTTTTGTGTCCTAACTAAGCACGTTTGATATTATTGCCCATTCACCCCTACAAAATAAAAGGCATATCATCACCATTGAATAAATTTCAGTTTGGGTAATAATGAGATCATGAATAACTAGTTTACTTATGGATCATTTAAGTTTAAGAAATGTGCACAGAAATTCAAAGCATCTGGAACCTAAATCACTTCTTTGTGCACAGCTTCTTTATAACAGAAGTTTCATCAATGCCACGGAATTTACCCTGCGCTTTCTTGCTAATTGAGGTGCTCGACGAAAGTGTCCCACGTGACTCATTTATTCTTCACTGTATTGCAAGAAATGGCTGGATAAGGAAACCTTGACTCCATGGGAAGTCATGGGTCAGTCGGCTGCAAGCCACACGCAGACTATTAATTACAGCTACGTGGTTGCAGAATCATCTGCTAACACTGTACAAACAGGAACAGTATCATGCCAGTATTGCCACATCCACATTTTTGTATTCTCGCCTCAATTTTCCTCACCCTATTTTCAGAAGAAAAAACATGATTCATTTTTAATAGGTGCCCTATTAAGTACTTAAAAAGCAATAACATAAAACAACCTTCCTCTATAAATACTGGTAAACAACAGTTCACTCACCGCTGTAGTTCCTTACCATCCCAGTGAAGCAGAGAGGGGGAACTATTCAATACACTTTCTTATAGATTTCAGGGACATTTTTTCAGGAATCTGAAGACTGTAATGCTTCAGCAGCCCAGAAGTGTATCTACCAAGGACCACTGGAACAAGTTTGCTTCTCACAAGTTAGCTGATTTGTGAACAAAAAAAAAAGGAAAAAAAAAAAGACACCCCCTCCAGATTCTAGTCTATTCTCATTAATGCAAGACAAGTTAATTGTACCAGGACATTCCTACTGCGGGATGGAGCTGAGATGGGAGAGTTCCTACTGATTTTATCCCCAGAGAATCCTACACCAGAATCACCTCCCTGAAAAACATGGTCCTTGCAGAGGGCCAGATCCTCAGCGGGCACTGACGGACAGGGTGCTTTGATTAACACCACAAACTCCTGACCCAGAACATCAGCGCCCTGAGGAGGATTCCAGCAAACATCTGTTACCATTAAAGATCGCTGGTTGAGATCTACACCCAGAGAGGGCCAGGGCTGAGGGATTGCATAGTTCCTCTCTGAGGCTTAAACAACACACAGATTTGAATGTTAGCAGAGCAACATTTAAGGAAATCGGCTTCAGAATCAGGAATGAGGAATGTGAAACTATTCATTTAGTGGTTTCTCTAATGCTTCTCCATTTAATATTTGCAAATTTAATACTTACACATGCAAGCCTTACAAAAATTATGTTACGAGGAACAGCTTCTGTACTTCCCATAATAAACAAATGACCGAAAATACATGGTATGTATAGCAGGGGTTTACAGCTGGGATCCTACATTACTTCTTAGAGCCACTTATCTAAGATCTAGTATCTATAAAAAGCCTCTCTGTTTGCTATTTACACAGGTGTCCTGGAGCATTATATAATCATGTAGCAGATCAACATAGCCTTAGGATCTCAAAGTATAATAAAAGTACATTAGA
>NW_008824111.1:491714-500195 GCF_000699105.1 Pygoscelis adeliae | reverse complement strand
AGTTGGCTACCATTTGACACTGATCTTTTATTCCTTCCGCAAGTTCACCTAGACATGGAGGATAAATGTCTTCAGTTCTTCATGAGAATAAGGTGAAAAAACCACATCTTTTCCTAATCTTGCTTGCCTAGATTTTTTAAATGTAGAGTCAAGCTGGCTCCTCACAAAAAATGTTTAAATTTTGCCACTCTTATTTATGCTAAGTTGTTCCACTCAACTTGGCAATAGATCTCCTATAGTAAGGTTCACAAGCCAGGGGTCTTACAAGATCTCTGCTTTCAAGAATCAGGCTTTAAAATAGTAACTTAGCCATAGTAACTTAAAGTATTCAAAGTATACACCACCAAGGAGGACAATAAGACATGAGAGTTGACAAAGACTACACAAGGCATAGATGTTTCCACATATTCTCTAACCACAGAGAGGATCAGAAACTACATTACAAATTAAAGCAGATTCTATGATAAAAATGCCCTCCAGAAAAGGCATGTATCATCCCTTCCAAAAGAAATGTGTGATGTATTATCCATAAAATCCTCCACAATGACTAATCTATCATTTCAGCCAGCCAAATCCTGAAGACACGGTTTGAATCTTAACAAGGTAACAACAAAATCCAATAGAACGTAAGAAGGACATACTCAGTTCCTATGACGTCTGGCTCCATTAGAGCTTATTCTGCTTTTAATCTGTTATAATAAAGACCTTACATTTGAGTAAGGATCTTAGAATTTGACATGTTCGTATAGAAATATATACTGCATGCACATGACATGGCAAAGGCAACGCTAGTACAGCAGACCTTGTACTTCCTATGAATGAATTATGTCCTCCATTCATGAAGTCCTCCTGTCATTCTTTTCCAAAGTGTTTGTTACACAGAATCTATAGATACTGCCTTGTTACAGGAGACAACATCAGGATGAAGAAACTTCCACCTCCCATTTCCTAGGCTGTGTACAGCTGCTGCTTATGCCAAGGTGTTGCACCCCCTCCCATAATTTTTATCAGCTATTCAGATTCCCACATACATTAGAAGGCTGTAGCAAAAAACTAAATTATTATATATAACGCAATGCAAATCATTATACTTTTACAAAGTTTAAAAAAAATATTATCACCTATTTTCAGGTACAAGCATGTCATCAGGCATACTGAGAATTGCCAGAGGTCATAACTACCAAGCATTCCATATAATGCACATAACTACCAAGGAATTGCTCCCAGACTACTATCATTGGCATTTGCCAAGTTGTACATATATAAATCAAACGGCACTGTGGCTTAAAATGGACATACTGTCTTTGACAGAAGTAACCATTTGCCTGCTTGAGAACTATAGCAATGCTAACTCTTAAAAAAAGTATTTGTTTGACACATCTTGCACTGTTCATTTTCTTTATAGTATTTTTTTGGAGCTGATTCTTTGCTTATGGTTTTACTTCTAGTTCATTAAGTCCTCAAACTTGATTTACTTACAGGCTTTTTACCCACAAATGTACTGCGTAAGATGAAAGTATCATCAAGGGAATACTTTTGTCCAGAAAGCATAAATGCAGAAATACAAAGATCTTTGATTTTATATCACCAATGAAGACTGCTAACAAAGTCAATGTATTTGCCCACCATAACTTGGTCTTTTCCCCATTTTCTTCAGATATTTACTAGTTCATGTCTTGCTGAGTAACAACTTTCTTTTTCATGCTGTGAATCCTATCACCCAAAGGAAAGCACAAAAATACAGCTGCACAGTATTCTACAGCATTAATGACCTCAATCTCCCTGCACCAAGTAATGGCCAGTTCAAGTTTGCTCAGGGATAACTCTTCACCCCTCCAAGGTCGCTAAGTTACAAAGCAAAGAGATACCTGCGAAGTCCTAAAACTATTTGCATACCAAGCATTAGCTCTTCTGAAATCAATAGTCATGGAAAGTAAATGCCAGCCCATACTTGAGAAAAGCTGGGTAAAGATGCATTTCTCTTCATGAAAAACAACAGGAAAACCTACCAGGAGATGGGCTTGCTTCCCTGATGGAAAGAAGAGGCAGAAAGCAGCAGCCAACTGTGTAATGACTGGCAAGCTGCAGCTGCTGCACTCTGCTAATTAACTGCCAGGGGAGAAGCAGGAGGACACCCCGGGCAGCGGGTGGTCTCTGGAAGTGGTCCTCGCAATGTGACCTGTCACTGGGGACCTGGGAGTCACCGGGGGAACCACACAGAGATTATCATCTTGTAATGCAGGGACCATTTCATTTGCTCAGGGTGTGCGTCCCAGAGAAGGACTTTAAAAAAAAAAAATTATTTAAAAAAATGGAATTTTGGAATGGGCTGCTTTATAAAAACAAAACAAAACCAAAAAGAACTGCGAGCCATGCTATGAACTCTACACTACAGTTTGCATTTTTTAAATTCCTCACAATGGATCTGGAATAAATCAGCAATGGGTCAAACCGGTTCAGAAAGTGTTTGAATAACTGCCCATGGAGTGTCCAGGGGTTCTCCGTCAGCTGAGTATTTTGACTGCTGCTGTTCAATTACCATTTGAGAAAGCAGGACTGCTGGGAAAGACAACACAACATAAACCAACATTGGCTATAAAAGCATACAGTGTACCAATATTCACACTGCACAGCCCGGGTTTCAGAGACGTTACCAAAAGCAACTTCACATCACACCGCTCATGGACACTCCTAGCCAGCAACCCTCAATACAGCCAAAGGTAAGAGGTCCTCAAGAAATCATGAGAGCCCGAAATATCTAATTTTATCTCTATAATAGAAACAGTAATTGACAAATCATTATTTTACATTTATAAAATATATGACGAGGAACATACCACATGCATTCTAGACTTTCTGTCTGCACTGGAAATCAACTGGGAAATTAGGAGGTATGGCGTAGAAACATCACTACGAATATACTGTATTACTGCTTTTGCAGCTGCAGTCCCAGAATTTGTTTCACAATAATTCAGTTACCCATGTTTAAATAACCAGCCAGCAGAAGAAAGGCTGATATATTTCATATGCATTCTCTTTGAGCAGGGGGGCCTTCACGTCTGGTCGAAAAATGTCAGGCTCATATGACACCACCAAAGTCAGGAGAGATGCCTAACCATAACTAAAAGCAGAATTTGGCCAACACAATTGGAAAATACCAGCAGAGTATATACAAATACATACACGCAACCTCATATAAGAGCAGAGCATGAGACAGATTGGATTTTTTTAATCACACCTTTTAAAAAAACAAAATCTCATGTACAACCCCCTCACTGCGCTCCTACATGGTTCATTTATCCTGCTGCAACATAAACAGACATACCAGAGCCTGTAGTAGGGAAGAAAGTTCTTTTTTTTTTCTCCCCCCCACCCCCCCGTTGAGGATTTTAAATATAGTTTGAGGAGTGAAAGAGCAGATCTGGCCTGCCTTCCAAACTGACTTCAATAATAGATAAGCAATTTTAAGACTACTACATTCAACAAGTACATACAGAAGCTATACATTAATATATTTACCTATATTTTTGAGAGCTTTCTTTTTCCCCTTCGTTTTCATAGTTTCCTCTAGTATATAGCCCAGAAGAAAAAACTAGATGTCTTTCCTGATTCAGCAAAACCACCCTTTTACAATGAATATGCTAACAGTTTAGATATTATTTCTCAAGAATCCTTACCCAAAGGAAAGCAGTCTTTCTGTCAGCTTCAGTAACAATTTCTACAAGTTTTGTCTCATCTTTGTAAGATCATTCTGTCGAACACGTTTTTAAGAAAGAAAGGATTTTAGCTTGCTTTCTGCATGCAGTGCCTGACTCGAAGCTGCCATTCACTTCTTCAGGTTTCTTCCCTGCTCCTGGTACGCTTCCTGCTAACACCTGGGGCTTCAATATTTTGCAGAAACAGGGTGAAAATCGGTATTGGCAAAGCCGTAACAGAACACAAAGATTTGAAGAGATTACTAAAAATACAAGATTCTGAACCAGGGGATAACAGCATTTTTAACAAAATTAAACAGATAAACTTTGCAACAAATTAAAAACAATTCTCTTGTATCTGAGCCCATAATGACTATTTTGAATACAGATATTTACTGCTGCCAATAAAGAAATTTTTTGGTAACATTTCTGTTATTGGGAAGAGCTTGAATGCAATCCAGTCCAAAAAAATGCTGACTTTCCTAAATAGGGGCTGTGTTTTTGCAATAAAGAATACTGGTCAATATACAAGTGAAGGAAAACTGAACCAGATGTCAGTAATAGGACCACAGAACGTTGCATTTGCCCAGAATCGCTATTTTAAACACACGATGTTGGTCTACTGGTTTGTGGGATAATATATTCTTGGCAGCCAGAAGGAGTTTCGATATGTTCGAAGGTTATCCTTGGGCAAAAAAAAAAAAAAAAAGAAAAAGAAAAAGAAAAGAAGCAGAAGAGAGGTAGAGAAAGGCCGCTAATTCATCAAGCTCTCTATAGCAGAAAATAATTGTGACTTACTCAGGAAATCAGTTCAAAGTAAAGCCAGTCTCAAAACAGAAGGCTTGGTTTTTACATTAATTTTCATTTTCTACTTTACTTCCTTACTGCTAACACTTCATTGTACTGTCTTTTTTTTTTTTTTTAAGGATTCTTCCCTCCATACACGCTCAATTTCTGGGCAAGAAGTCTAAGGGAAAACCGGTGAGCTTTCACCTTTCAGCCCAAGTGCAGTCAGACTGATGGGTGGGGGAACCACACCTCCGGCAACCGCACACAAAACCCAAACTGCACAAAACCCAGTCCCAAAAACTCAGTTGCGTTGGAAACCTTCTCTCACACGAGGATCCTGCTGCCATCACTGGGATTACTGGAGTAAGCTGTTCACAGGATCAGGCCCCACTGTGCCAGAATCACTACGAGCAGCCGTGGAAACCATATGCACACAAATAACATTAACCCAGGTCCCTATCCATCACCAATTAAGTACTTACCCGTCTCTCAAATGCTTTCTAGCTCACAGTCACAGGGATTTGAGATGGGGTTTTGGTTTTTTCCCCTTCTATTTAAGAAGTAGCTACATCTGTATGCCTTCTTAATATAGAAATAAAACTTCAAGATGTACTTTGTATATTTGGCGAACAATCACTTCCCTGTTTTACCACGTAGTAAATTTAAAAATCAACTCTGCGCATTGTTTTAACAAACCCTCCTCTGAAAGATAATTAAAACCACTTCCCAATATACAACCAAAGTTTTATTTTTATAGTCTATCTTCCATTATGGCATAATCCTTTCTTTTTTTTTTTTTTTAAAACCAGTGAAATATACAAATCACACAAGACAGAAATATGTACATTAAATGTACAGAACAGAGGAAAGGGCATAGAAGATTTACATATCTGAATGACAAGTAAAATATTTTACATTAAATAGTGTTTTAATAGCTAGGATCATGAGATTCAGTTCTGCTCAGACAAAAGTCACTAAAAAGAAACAAGAGGTGATTCAGCAAATGAAAAAAAGATCATGGGTTTTGTACAATAAAAACCAAAGTGACATATTCAATGAATTAGTGCTTTATTTATTTATCTTACTTTAAAGATACTCTTTGCAAACATCTGAAGATGAGGGGTAAATATGTCCTTGTACAATAAATTAAGAGCAATAAAGCGCCATTTAAGAAGATGATAAATGATCAAGATGAACTTAATGATACAGCTTAAAGGCTCGTGAAAAGTTAAGGCTTTAGTACAACTAGGCTAAAGTGAAAGATTTTCCTCACTTGGTATTTGCAAAACCATTTTCTTTAACTTGTTGGATGGGACTGAATTGGAAAGAGGCATCCGAACCAATGATGAAATCCTGGGTAACTACACAGCATTGGGGGGAACGCATATTGTTCAACAAATAACAATTTCCATTTCAAAAAGTGAAAAGCAAGGGCCAAACGCAGCACATTTTAGAGTTGGAAGGTGTCTCCTTTCAGCAATAATCAATAATGCCCTGAACATGAGAGTGGAATAGAAGTGACCTCCAGACCGGTATCAATTCAAGAGCAGGGTGCTGCATCTAACAACCACCCAAGAAAGTCCTAAAGCAGGGAAGAGGCTTACCTCTTTGTGATTATCCTTAAAACTTTTGCATTATAAAAGCTTTTAAAAAATAATTAAAAAAATAAAAAACACCAAAAGGTTAGAATCAGTCTAAAAACCTGAAGAGATCTGAAAAAGAAAACGGGGGATGAACTGCCCCTGTAATTTAGAAGTTTTATTATTTCTTAAATCATTAAAATATTTATGTACAAAAAGCTTTGAAATATCAGACACCAGCAGACCACAGTTCTCCCACATATATGTAACTGCTCAAGTATAGTCTGAACAGTTGTAGTGTATATCTGCAATATATTATCTAAAGCATGTGTATTAAAGACATAGGATGATAAATTTGGTATTGCTGCAACATTTCATTGAACTATAATAGCCAGTTAATGTTATTAAAATATGAAACTATTGTCTTCTTGAGTGAAAGCGTTCCCAAAATCTGCAAAAAAATAAAAATCAATCATTCCAAGAGTGGATATCTAATGATTTATTTTCTCACATAAAATTAGAGGAGTTATTTGTCAAGCTCCGTTTCAAAAGACAGCCAGCTATTACACCATTTTTAAGGCATTTTCAAATTTGGGGAATTCTATTTTCTGTGGGCTTTCCAGGCTGGGAGACCGAAACTGTTTGCAAGCATGCAGCTCCCCTCCGCCCGGCTAGAGTGCTCCACGCAGTCTGCACCTCGGCTGCTCTCCATACTCGGCAGTAGTGAAGTACTGCTCTGTAAGATGAGACACTCAAACGTCACAATTAGCTAATAAGGCCAAATTCTGCCTTGAAGAATATCTTTATTATTTGTCAAGGCAGAGTTTTTTCTTTTTTTTTTTTTGGTCTTGTTAGGTTCTGGAACCAGACACGGTGACCCAGGAATAGCGCAGTTGAAGCCTTTATGATCCTTTGCTCTTTACCCTCCGATGACATTGCGTACTTAAGTGGGCACATTCAGATATGCAACTGACACTGCACTTCGTGATGAATATACCACCCCATATTTACAGAGCCCTAAATGTACCAAACAGCTTTATATACCCTATTCTGATAACTTCTGGTGTCTGAAACTAAAAGTCATGGACAGGTCTGTGTGTTCCTCACATCCATAAGGATTGTTCTAACGTTCCAAGCACATTACATGGTTGCTCTGCCTACTGCACATGTATTACGTCCCATGGGACTAAATTAGGATATGTTGGATTTTCCCCTCAAACTACTCTATTGTTTTTAAGAAAAGTCAATTTTTTTACTTTGTAAAATAAATATTCTCAGGTTCTCCCCCATTATTGCCAAAAATATGAGCCACACACAGTTCTGGGATGGACGCAGAGAGGGTTTCCAGGCACTTCTCTTTGCAACCTTTATATTTTTCTTTTTTTTTTTTCCTTTTTCCTTCCCCTTCCCCCCCCCCCCTTTTTTTTTTTTTTAAGAAGACGACAAATGGTTGGACTCTATAAATAAAGTGGAGATAGTCCTGTGGAAGGGGAGAGCGGCCTGCATCCCTTGCTGGCAGGTGGCTGCAGTTCCTCCCACCTCGTCTGTCCCCTATTTGCACACAAATTGGTCCACGATCTCTGTGCACAACTTGCATTTCACATAGCAGCACCAGTGGAACTTGCAGTGGCAGCGCTCTCGCTGCACCGTCTTGAACTGGTCGTACCCCCGGCCACAGCACATGAGTTCGCAGCCGTCCATGCCCTCCGAGGTCTTATTGCAAAGGCGGCCCTGGGTGCCCAGGGACCCAGTGCTCTCGTTGCGCACACAGTAGTCAGGGCTGGGATCGATGTAGACCAGGTCGTGGATGGTGGGTGCATTGAAGCGGCTGTTCACTTGCACCAGCTTGCCCCGGCTGTTGAGTTTCATGGCAGCAGCACTATCATATTTCTCCTTCAGGGCATCGCCTACCTTGCGGAAATCGGCAAGCTGCAGCCAACAGGTCTTCAGGCTACAGGATCCAGAGACACCATGGCACTTACAGGCCACATCAGCCAGGTTGTACACAGTCTGGAGAAGCCAGGGAGAGAAAGCAAAAAGGATGATGAAAGATTAGCATGGCTGTGAAAGCATTTTTTCCTCTCAGTTCCTGCCCTCTGTTGCATTCCCACTTGTCCCTCCACAATATTGGCCTTAGTATCCTCTTCCCTCCTGCAATATGCTGGTAAGGAAGAGCGAGCGAGCAGACACACGTGCACCCCCAGCACCCCCGTTAGCCAGGAGGAGAAGGGGAGCGCTCTCACCAGCCTCTCCCCACTGCAGAGACAGCCACAACAGCACACACACAGCCCAGACAGCAGCATCAGTCAGGCTGCATTCAAGTTTTAGGAATTCACTCTCACGCCAGCAAAGGATTTTGCTGTTTCATTGAGAAATGTAAAACATCCCTTTATTTTCTATCTGAGTTACTCTCTATA
>NW_008824111.1:483746-491696 GCF_000699105.1 Pygoscelis adeliae | reverse complement strand
GAAAGAGTTAAGATTCCTCTTGCTTCTGGCTCCGCTGCAGCTGATTGTCTACTCTTGGCTCGGCACCCTCCTCCTATCCCAAATATTGCTCTGCGAGAAAGACTTCATCCAAGAAGAAACCCCCAAACACCTATGGGTGGGAGACAGAGCTACATAGCAATATCCTCTTTACAAAGCTTTGGCAGGGAAATATCAGTCATTTGCCCTGTACAAATAGAAATAAGAGTCAGTGTTGACACTGCCCCAAAAATCCTGGGGTCTGACACATTAGATGATACTGTAGACAACTTCCACCCAGCAGTTACAGAGAGTCTTAACGCTGCCAAATGGCACTGCAGAGATGAGGCTGAGGAAGGAAAAAACTGCTCGAGTCTCCGTAAGCAACTGTGAAAGTGTAATTTTTCTTCTTGCTAATAGTAAATTGGCCTGTCCATTGCTTTCAGACACCCTCCTCTCACATTTAAATACTATTAATTTTCAATTATCTTTCATCCTCCTTCACCTTAGAACACAAGTGTAAAGTCTCCAGCCGACAATTTCTGGCACTTCAAGCTCTAGGAAAATAATGATTTTGGCTCTACATATTCAGACTATTAAAAAAAGACAAGTTTACACCCATTCATTTAAGGCATTTTCAAGATTAAAGAAACCATAAAGACATGTTTAACCACAGAAGACCACGTTTTCTAATAATATGGAGGAGCTTTTCACATCCTCTTAAAGCAGAGAAAAAAAAAAAAAAGGGTCAGAACAATCCTGCGGCACGATTCCAGCCTGGGAAGCCCAGCATGTCCCTCTTCCCTCCAACACACACCGTCCTGGTTGGAAATACAAACTAATAAAATTCTGATCTACAGAAAAGCCACGTGAGCTGGGCACTTTTAACGAAACAATATGGAGGGAAACAACACACTTCAGTCCCGCTCCTCCCCCATGGGGAAGGCACTCAGGCTGTCAGACAACCAGGAGCAACACAAATTCGTATACTCCCCACCCCACCCTGCTATTTTCTTGTTTTGTGCATCGAAACGGAGACAAGCCTTGGTGGCCGGTCACGGCCCAGTGCTGCCCTGTGCCCCACCAAGGCACTTCTTTCCCCAAAATGAGGGACGCGGACAGGGGCAGGACGTGCTGTTTCACAGCCACTTACTCTTCTCCCGGCCTCGTTGTTGTGCAGGTTCATCATGATGCGGGCGCTCTCGTAGGAGCCTCTCTGGTAAACTCTCTCGCGCTCCCGGGCGTCAACGAACTCCTTGGCGAAGCGGTATCCGTATTCAATGTTATCCCCGCAGCCACCCCAAAGCCAGTCCCGGGGTAAGTCCTTGGGCCGCGCTGCTCGGCTGCAGCCGCAGGAGGAGAGCTCGCCCTCCCGGCAGGCACGGCTCATGGCGTTGACCACCCCGGCTGCGCTCACCGCGTAGGTGAACGCCGTCTCCCGGCTGCCTGCGTGGAAAGATAAGCGGTGTTAGGGGAGAGCCCACGCGCACCGCTCCCTGCCCAGCCACGAGCTGGGAGGCCAAAGGCTCTCCAGGAGCCACCAAAATTCATTCGCCTACTAAAAGGTAGGGCAACCCTGAACCATGCTCCTCAAAATGTCTTCACTCCAAAAAAACCAAGCAAAACCAATCCAACTAGAGCACACAAGGTGTTTGTGAAGAACGGGAGTCGCTTCTCATTCATGCTGGTGAAAGCCTGGACAAGGGAGCGGGGAGGAGGTGAATCGGGGCCGGGGCCCTGCAGGCCGGCGGGGCTGAAGTAACCGTGCCTGCGTGTGAGGGGCAGAAAGGGAAACAGACTCCCTGTCTTTCAGAAAAAAAGAGATGTTAAATACAACTTTTAAAAGTCTGGTTCTTAAATTACTACTTCTTAAACATGATTTATGCACTTCACCCGCTTCTTCCAATTTATTTAAGGTTATACTGTTTTACAAAGCCTCCTGGTATCAAAAGAAATGTGCGGCAGAATAACACACAACTTTTCACCCTACGCGTAAGCCAGGCACTTCTGTAGGAGGCTATTTAAAACTAACGACAACCTGTGCTGTTTAGTATCCACCACTCCAGCTCATGCGAATATGGCAAGTGAGTCCATGGACAATCATCTTTACAAATTACAGGGAAGAGAAAACCCTTGGCACAAGGCGGCCTTGAAGGTTTTCTCCTGCATCTGGTGCCCTTAAATGGAAATTGAAAACCTCAAGTTTCAAACTTTCAGAAGAAAAAGTTACAATACCCACAACGCAAGATATGGCCACGTACCATCCTCTTGATGGTATCTAATTCCACCTTTATTTAGAGCCTGACTTCCCCTATCGTTTTTCCAAGGATGCCACAAGTTCTGACTACAACTAGAAAAGCTTTCAAGCAAACAAACAAACAAGAAAAAAAACCCCACAAAACTTGCGCCAGAGAGCCCCACTGAAGTTTGCTTTTCATCTTAAGAGACAGCATCCCACTGGGTCTTTTCCAAGGAAGATTCCCAGAATGACTGAGAACAGACTAAATATATGGGGGTTTTATTTTCGATTTATATCAGTTAAGTTTTATTCCTAATCTTTAGTCCAATCAATAGATCAAGCTAGTTTTTAATCTTGATTTTACAAGATTTTTCTTAGGGAACAGCATGGGCCTTTTGAAAATTAGGGCTTTAAAAGGCTGCCTTTTGGACATGTCATATGTATTTAGGCAGCAACATTTTGAGGCAGAAACTCTTTGTACAAGACCTGCCATAACAGGTCAAATCTAATAGGAGCTTTCGAGCAATCTGGAACATAAATAATTTGCAGTCTGGTCCATATTTAACATCAAGATGACACCGTGCTCAGAGCAGCTTTGTTAATATAACAGCTGTCATCCACTGGATTAATTTTAGTAATAGATGCTAGTTTTAAATGGGAAAAATCAGAAGTCTTACATTGGGAAAGATCAGATTTAAGGAAGACGAGAAGCACTTTGTTCCCTTACTTATAATGGTCTATTCTCAGAGACACCTGCTCGTGGAAGTACTTACATGAATTATGAGTATAAAGGGTTACAGGAGTAGCCTTTTCAGTTAAAAAAGATTTGGCTTTATGCGGTGGCTTATGCCTTGCATTTACTGCAAACTATAGCAGGGGGAACCTCATACAGATTTTAATGTTCCCATTTGTTCTGTAACACACATTTTTGGATTAATTCCTTACGCAAAATTTCCACTAGATTTAGAGGAAAGAAACGTGGTCTGCTTCGGACCACAGGACTCGCCTCTTCCGTTCCATTTTATTCTTTTTCATGTTTAGTTAGCTCATGCTTTCACATGGTTAACTATGCCATTTATTGCAGGATTTAAACTCATAAAGCTGACTTCTTTTGACTAGTTTTCATTATTATCCTGGAGCATATTTTAAAGAACTTACTTACAGTGAGAAGGAAAGGCTGGGGTACAGAAAGGAGAGTTGCCCCCCAAGTTCCCTCCTTGAACATTTAGGCAAATTACAAAATAGCATCAGCTGCTGAAGTAGATTTCAAGCCCCCGCAGGTTGCAAGCCAACACTGTCTCAAGTCATCAACCCCAGGAACACATTAAGAGTGATGGTTCCACATGGATGAGTTACTCTGAATTTTTTTTTTTTAAAGTCTTTAGGCACAACTGTGCTTTCCTTCACTGTCAAACGTATCTGTCTTTTCCCACAGTCCAGCATTTCTCTCTATTGTAGCCATGGCAAGGAAACACACATTCCAAACACGTTCGAGTCCCCTCTCGCCCATATATATAAAACATAGAAATGGAACTGTTCAATATACATACACTGTAGGAAGCCACCCACAGAGCAAGGAGCTGAGCTTTACGCTTGATATGAATAAGTCTGCAAGAACAGAACAATTTTTTTTTTACCTGAACATAAGATACAAAATGTTCTTTGTCTTGTGTTTTAAAAGCATTCAACATCAGGCAGCAGGCATGAATAGACTGGACCCCAGCTACACCAAGCTGTTGGGGGAAGATCCAGTTATTTTATTTTATGTTAGCACTTAGCTGTTTGCAAAGCCCAAGCACAGCCAGCCCGGGTCCAGCCACAAAGCCAGGAGATGGCGCAAGGCAGTGAAGGCAGCAAGGACCATGGCCTGACCCGGGAACCAGCAGCAAAGGAGAGCAGCAGAGAACAAAAGCCCTAAAATTTTGCAGTTCAATAAGCCACAGAGCAAGTTTCCAAACCCAATGCTAGGTTTATTTGTACAGCTTTAGCTAACTTTGCAGGATAAATCCTGGAAGAAAGACTGTCCATTTATACACTGGGGTAATTACTGTGCTGTCAGTCAGTGCTTTGCCTAGGCGCTCTCCTGTGCACAGCCAGCGACACCGCAGTCATTAGCTCAGATGACAAAATCCTCCCAAACTATGTGCATTCAGATCCTGGCTACCATCTTCTCATGTCGCTGAGAGTAAGGAGTATCTGACAGTCCCCGACAGTCCAGGGTATGGCGGCCTGAAGTAAAATTGAATCAGGCTCTAAATGTACCTATTTTTCCTTCCACTCAGAGGAACAGCAACTGGTCATTACCGAAGGTCAGCATGAAATAATACAACTGCTACCCACAACACCTTTCTTGTTCTCAGTGAATACACTCTTTAGGCTCTTTAACTCTTGAATATGCCTATTAACCTTGCTTCCATCTGCAATTAGAATAAGTGGCTTAATTACATGATGAATTGCTATGTAGACATCAGCTAATACAGTCATATTCAGGAGAAGGGTGCGGCAAAGTTATTTAACTTGAAAGAAACCACCTTTAAATAGATCTCTCATACTTGGGGAGGGCAGAAACATCTATTCCGGAGACAGACACCACAAATCACGGGCCCAATCCTGTACATTTCTTCACACCAGTAGTCCTCTTGAGCTAATTTTCACTTGCTTGGGTAATAAATAAGGGCTGAAGGATGAAGGCCCAGATTTTAAACAGATTATTTTTCTGACATTTGTTAGATTATTAGAACAGAAAGGTGTACAGAAAAAGTTTTCGTTCATGTTTCACGTGCTTTTAGACTTTTGCTCGGGTACGGCAAAAAACTAAACTCGATGTGCTTGCAAAAAGCCTAGGGAAGGTTGTTTATCTAAAATCAGCTGTTCCAATTAGGTACTTTTATGCAATAGATTTTTTTCTATTTGTCTGACAATCTCCAAATAAAAACATCTTTTAACAAAAATTGAGACCAAATATGAATTGATGTATTCCTCCAACCTTAATTGGAGTTAGCCCATTTACAGATAAACCTCGCTTGAGTCTGATTTTAAAACTTTACTTTTTTAAAGCAGGACAGAAAAACACTGACATAAAAGCTTTACTTCACATCTCCAACTAAAAAGCACTGCTGAGTTCGTCAGTAGACTGATCGCTACAAAAAAGATCACAACTCTCACCCAGAAAAATAGGTGTTTTCAGTTGCTTACATAGAATCAGCAATCTGGCTTGGGAAAGTCAGAGGAAGGTTTCACCATGGACCCAGTTCAGCAACGCTGGTTAAAATTTTGCCAAGGACTTTAAAATACGATGAGGTCCTTAAACGTCAGGAAAGACAGGCAGCACGTGAGCACTAGAGAAGCACATTTCAAAGAGGACGTGATAGGAAAAGGGTTGGGTGCCCACCAAATTGTGATAAGATGTTAAAAAGGAATCTGTCTCTCTTACCAGTGACGTGATTACATTAAATGCGAGTTACAAGGACAATCACACACATTGCTCTGACAGAACTGATTTCAGAAATATTACCCTGCTACATTATTTTTAACGTAAATCTAACTTTCTCAAAAAGAGAAAAAAGTTACCATATCTGGAAATCAGCAAGAAAGAATTGCCCATAAACACTAATAGACAGAGCAGCGATTTTCAGTTAACCTCCAGACCAAGAGCAATTTATTATGCAGCCACTAACTTTGGAACTAGACATGGACATCTTTAATTTTACAAGACACTGATGATTTTAATTCTCTTAGGTTGCCTTCATTTTTTTGCAGGTTTTCTAAAAGAAAATTTCAGGGCTGCATTTTCCTTTCTCCTCTATTCCCATATGCAAATATATATTCCTACTTTTCCAAGACACATGGATGGACAGTGGTGGGAAATCACCTCCAGCTAAAAATAATTCAACTCCTTTGCCAACTTTTAAAAACACTTGATTGTATACAGTACTCAGTAAGAACCTGGCAAGAGTTTCAAGTGCAGAACAGTATGTGCCATACATACCCTTAGACAAGAGTTTAATCATAAAGATGTTGCTTCCTACCTATCTGCATGACTCTGCCAAAAACAGAGTTGTTGTCCACAGTGCTGCAATTCCATCTTCTATGTCTGAACTGATACTGGCATTCCTTAATGCCCGTCTTTGCACCCTCTCCAATGAACTGCATATGGTCCTGATACAATTGGCAGAGTTTCTTCTGTCCTTGGGAAAGCCCTGCTAGCTGGCTACATAGTGGCTGGGCTCCTATTATATATACCTCTGACATCTGAACAGGGTTCATGGGGTTCATAGGGTTCATCCCTAAAGACCTGCATAAAGAAAGATTTGGATTAATAAAAAGAAGGCTCAAAAAAACCAACCCAACTCTATAAATCCCAAACAGAACTGTATCTTATACACGAGTATACAACTCCTGGTTTTGCTAACACGTGAGAAAAAAACCACTCAAATATGAAACTTTTGTTTTAAAGACAGCACAGAACAGAAGTTATTAGTTCCCATCCATGTGGTTATCACCATACATTAGGGACTGAAGAAAGACGCAGACTTGGAAGACTTGCATCTAGGCAGTCCTTTACCAACTTAAATGGACATAGTAAAAATAACAAGCTCCAAACAACTGCAAGGCCAGAAAAATAAATAAAGCAAAACCCAAAAAAGCCCCCCAAACCCCAAATTATTTTAACACACATTTTAGATTTAAGTCTGGATTTTTCAATCTGTTCTACCATAAACAAATAGGGAAACCTTTAACAAGCCAGAAGTTAGAAACTTGCTACAGACTACTTCTAGCTTCTTCTGAACGACACACAAAAACACAGAGCCAAGTATATTCACTGTAAACAAAATCAACTTTGTTTTCTTAATTCTTAAAGTGCTCTTCACATGATACATTTCAATTAAAAAGTGGCCATTAATCCGAAAGGGATCACTTGAAACAGCAGAGAAACACCTATTTCAAGAACTCCCAACATCGTACACTATACAGAAACAGATAATTTGCCAAAGCAGAAATTTAAGTGTACTTCTTTGTAACAAAATATATTTATAAACATTTAAGTTACAGAAAAGTTCAAACAGAAACTTTAATAAAAGTTTTTACTTGTAAATCAGTACTCTCTTATATATGCAAAATTTCTAATCTAAGGGAGTTGAAATGACTCTTTTAAAAGAGAGGCAATTCTAGTAATTTAAGGGTGATCAAATCCATAGAGAATCTACTTTACAGCATTCTAGAAACTGAATTTTTCAACACGAGATGTTGCACATTTACACTTATTCGAGCGACCCGTTCATTTTACTACACAACGTATTAAACTAAAACATTACTCCCCTGCTGTCTCGTTCACGCGGTACTCCCTCGGAAACAAAGTACACAAGAAGTAAATAGACATTTAATCAAGCAAATCTGGACACCCCCTTTTAAAATCAAGTCGATACAAGATGCTTACCACCACGAGCTGGCTTCTATTACAACCTGGGTAAAAGAGGAGAAAACGGCCAGAGCCACTATGAGGTACTGAGAAGCCATTGTACTGCCAACTGTCCCCAAAGCACCTCCTTGGATTAATACTGCAGTGGATTTCTAGAGGGGGGAGAAAAAGGATCAGATTGTTTATTGCTTCTCAGACCATTTTCGAGCATTCAAGTTTAAACAACGGAAGTATCCGGGCCCCTTTTAACTTGACTCTGACTCGCCTGCCCTTCTCCCCACCGAGGCTTTGGTGC
>NW_008824111.1:480984-481768 GCF_000699105.1 Pygoscelis adeliae | reverse complement strand
AAAGCGGCAATAAAAAACAAAAAAAAAAAAAAAAGACCAACAAAAAAAGAAAGACTCGCCGGCAGCATGGGCTATCAGGAGTGTGAGGCACCATTTTCAACTTTTTAGGGCCGCGGAGATTGGTTTTTGGTATTTAATGCACCCCATGCGGAGCCCGCGCTCTTGGCCGAGATGAAAAGGGAGGCTTTTACAGATCCTGCAGCCGCGGGATCGCCTGTGATCCTGTTTTACACGGGGTGTCTGGAAAGCCTGCGAAGGCATCTGGTTTTCTGGGAGCGCTACCTGCGGGAAGGCGGCATCCAGAGCCCCGGCTCCGGGGGGCTGTAAACCGCGGCGGCCTCCGCGGGAGGCGCAGCGGCTCCGCGGAGAACCCCCCGGCCGCCCCCTGCTCCCCGCTGCGGCTTTACATCCATTTCGGACGGGCGAGACCAGGTTTCACGTTTGCGAAGGAAGGCGCTCGCTGGGTCCCCAGCCCAGCTCTCTCCTACCGGAGAGGCGGAGGGGGGTGTTTTCCAGGGGGGTTTAAGGCGCACCTCCGTCCTTCCCTCCGCGCCGGCTCCGGCCGGGGAAGAGCCTCACTTCTCGGCCCAACTGAACTCTCCGTGACCCTCCGGGCGCAACCGATTTAGCATACAATTGACAATTAAAAACAAACAAACAACAAAAAGCCAACAGCCTATCCAACATGGAGTCCTCGCAGCGCCAAGGGGACCCCGAGGAGCCGCGCTCCTCCGCTCTGACCCAGGCGGGACCCTCTGCAGATGCAGAGTGATAATCTCCAGAA
>NW_008824111.1:478319-478859 GCF_000699105.1 Pygoscelis adeliae | reverse complement strand
GGTGGACGGAGCGGGCTCGACGGTTTGGGTTCCTGCTTCTTCAGCGTCTTTTTTCCGTGGTAAATTTGGCAAGTTGTTGACAAAACTGTTTGGGATAAATCATGTAAGACCCAATGAGCGCTACAGGAGGGGAGGGCTTCGCGGACACTTTGTACTTCGGAGTGCTTTCCGCGCTCTGCAGTCCTCAGCCAAAGGTTTTTTATTGCACCTCTCGCATGTCGCATGCACCCAAGCGCAGGAAAAGGGAGCGTTCCCCCAGCCATGCCATAACTCCGCATTGTTTCCCTTGTATTCGCCTGCGACTGCGGGTCCACGGGGGGATGCGGGGGAGGGGACACATTATCAAAGCAGCCCTGGGAAATCCAAACAGGCTGCGAGAGCAGCTCCGCTATCAATAAATGCATTCACTCCTTCAAAGCCATTCCAGCGCAAACAAAATCCCTTCAGGAGCCCGACAGGGGGACAGGCACATCTCGGCCGGCCCGAGCCCGCTGCGGCTGCACGCACGCCCCCAGGGCCAGGAGCTCGCCCGCCCCGACA
>NW_008824111.1:454258-477958 GCF_000699105.1 Pygoscelis adeliae | reverse complement strand
CAGCCCGGGACCCTGCGCGCCCCCGCCGGCACCTGCCTGCCGGGACGGGGCCCGAGGCCGCAGCATCGCTCCCGGCAGGTTTATTTACTCCCTGATATCCGAGGAGCCTTCCCATTATGCATCCTCACGGCCCGGGCTGCGGTTCGTTCCTCGGGATGGCTGGCGAGGAATTTATAAATGAGGTGTAGCACCAGGTCCGGCGAGGGGAGGGCAGGAATAAAGGGGTTGTTCGTTCCTTTTAGGAAGACCAACCTTAGTTTTATGCCTAGTAAATAATATTTTATTGCCTTTGGTTTACTGTGGCATTTCAGTTATCCCCTTTAGGAGTCGGCAAACTGCGTGGGTTAAAGGTCATTTCTGAAATCACTAGAATTAGTAAAGAATAGCAGAAAACTGTAAAAAGGGGAGGAGCCGCGCAGTAAAACAAGAAAGATCGCCTGAAATAAACTAATAAAGAGCCCCGAGCTGTTTACCTCTCGCATTTGTATTCCCGAATGATGTTTATCATCATGTAATTGCATAATGTCATCGGGCACAGGAAAACGCCTAGCCTGGGACGATCAATACAGGCAGGCAAGCAGGCAGGGCTGTTAGCAGCAGCTTGGCAATAGGCGAAGCCAACACCAGATCATTTTCGTTGCCGGGATTCCTAGTCGTTGCTTTTAAAAAGAAAACTGAACAGGGAATTTATAAATCACAGGCAAATTTTCAAGCCATGGCGCATAGAAGTGGAAATAAAGGGCAGAAATCCAAACATCCTGCAAGGCTTTAAGAATTTTAATTTCTCCTCGTTATTTAAAACAGCTGGGTGAAGCTAGAGGGGGCAGGAGGGAGAAGTATTGACAATGTTACAGGCATTCGTGCTGCCCAAGCTTTTGTTTTCCAGGTTTCCTGGCGATGGAACTCTTAAGTTAACGGGGCAGTTGATCCAGTCTGCTTCGCTGCCAACGTCAAAGTGTTTTCTGGAGAAAAAAATAAAATGCTCAGAGTAAAGTAATAGGAAGTGCAAAGACATTGTTGAATGTCCAAACAGCAGAACCCCAAACAGCAACACTGCAGGATTTTAGAGGTGAAGGTCTGCTATAGCTCTCCAATTCTCTGTAAGACAGAAGTAGATTATTTCTGGCCTTTTAGATGTGTTTCTGCCATTTTTCTGCAGAGTAATGCATTTTAACAAAGGACTAGTCACATCAGAATATTGCATGCACGTGTTCATTTTAACGCATAGTGCTGTGTGATTTATATCTTTATACCTTGGCCAATGGCAAATACGCAGTCAGAGGCCGATAGGCATGGTTTTCCATCATGAAGAACCCGTTTGGGAAGCAGAACTTTTGAGGGAAGAAGGTACTTTCCTATATGTCTTTTTAGTTCATCGTGGCATTTGAATATATAATATAGGAATTATTACACGTCGCACTGAACCTTTGTGAAGGCATAGCCCATCTGCAGCTGCTTTGGTATTACTATGCATAATGTATTTGCAGATATGCTTTTTTAGGTGAGTGCCTTACATAGTACCATAATGACCATCCGACAGAGCAAATACGTCAGGTTACTTTGAACATGTAACCTGCGCTGCCCACCAGCACATCTACTCCAGGGATGACTTTTTATTTTAAGCTCTGAGGGACTTAGATGTAACTGCCTTGAAATTGTATATGCACTTTCCTAATGTTGTTTTCTTTCCTAAAACATGCTGTTGCTTTTTTCTACAGACCGTCCTGTCATCCAAAGGATGGCTAAACTACAAAAGAAATGCCAAAGATGATGATTTTATGCCAACTCTTGCAGTAATTGTTATTTTCCTATATCCTTAGCCACTAGAGGCAAGAAATAGCACAGGGAAAATCTCTCTCTCTCTTTTTAAATAATGATCTTCTATTTCTAGCTTGCCTAACTGCTGAAAAAACTTTGACAAGTTAAGAGACTGGAATACAAAGAAAAGAGTATGGACATGTGTGTCTGTGCCCTCTCCGCCCCCTCCCTCAAATCCCAAATCCATGATGTTGAAAGAAGCCAGGATATTTGGGAGCAGCAATAACCACTAGAGAGGAAGAAATACAGAGTCTAGATTAGCATTCGTCTTTACCAGGTGAAGACATATTTTAGATGCAGTGAGATGCAAATAAGAGGCAGCAGGCAACAAAGGAAAGTTTACAGGGTAATGAAGTGTCACAGATTCTGGTAAATACACTGATCTACAAACCGGCAAAGTCTGTAGGAAAAAAATACCATTTTATATATTTGATTGATGATAACTATACCAATTTGTTATTACTAGTAACGAACTGCATAACAAATAGCCCCCTCAAAACACTCAGCATTTGTCTGCATTATCAGCTGGAGAAAGTAAGTTGTGGACTCATTTTTTATTTTTAATGTGCAAAACACAGCTGGATTCTTTTCATTCCCTCCTGCTGAGGTCTACTAAACCTTGCTGCCACTGCAGAAATCACAGCCCAGGTACAACACGTGTGTGTGCTGGGTCACAGAGGAAAATAAAGATATGAGAAAATTCTTTACGAAACTGAGAAGTAACTCTAAAAGCTGTTGAACCAGGATGCCAACCTGGTGCCACGTCTGTTGGAGCATGGGACTTGACTTGACTGCCGTGAACTCAGCCAGGTGGAAGATGGTCAAAAAATGCCCTCTCACAAGAGCAGGAAAGGCTGCGTTTGGTGCCCCACAGTGATGATTATTCTGCTGTTCCTGAGAGACTGGTGCCAGAGGCAGCTGCTTGTGCCCAACCCCAGCTCTGGCTCACTGAGCTCAGTGAGCTGAAGGCGCAGGTGCTGATGCTATCGCAAGGAGGTGTTCAAGGAGGACATGACTCCTCCACAGCCGACAGGACACTGGAAAGCAGCCTACACCTCTGTTTTCTGTAGTAATAGAGACTGTGAAAGGGGAGCGTCTGACATTTTTAGTTTTATCTCTGGAATAGCAAGGTTGTTGAAGGTAATTACCAAGGAGATAGATAACTTCATGCCCCCAAAAGCATTTGCTGTTTTCTCCTCTTTCCTGCCTCTCTCCGGGGCAGGTGTCCCCCTCCTCGCACCTTGTGCCTTTGCCTACAAGCTGTGGGTCTTTATCTCGGCGATACCTCTCCCATCTACATCTTGGCCATCCCCCTGCTGCCACCATATGTCATTGGAATGTTTCAAGTAGTGAGTCTGGTTTACTTAAAGAATAGTGCTTTTAGAGGAATAATACTTTGCTTTGTTTCCATTAGGACCTTAAAAAAAACGTTTATGGGAGGAAAAATAAACAATCCCACCACCACTCCTTAACAACAGAGTACTTTCCCTCTCCTAATGCTACCAGTTCCTTCTTTCACTGAGGCCAAAGGCACCTCCCATAAACTCTGGAGGGCTCTTATACGTTTCTTCTGAGTGGCCTGAATATAACTCTCCCCAACACGTACACACAAAGGCACACACAGAGTTCATTTTCCAAGATGACCAGGAGACTACAGACCAGCACAGTCTCCTGGTTCTTCTTCAGAGAGCCGCAAAATAGCTGAGGCATGGAAGGCCATAGCTGCAGAGGGGGTCCACACAGGAGACAATGGAGAAAGGACAGGACAAAGCTCTTTTCCACAGCCCACCTGTATCACTCACATGTAACAGCCCTGTAGCAGCCCCGTTCTCACACTCAGGTCTCTACCTTGTGACTGTGCTTCAGGTTCCCAACTGCAGCAGCAAAGAGAGGGCAGAAGCAGCCCAGCACCAGCTAGAGAGGCTGAGGGATCACGCTGGGGTGGTCTCTGCTCTTTGAATAGACATCTCTGTAAGCAGACTGCCATTGCGCTCCGTTTATGCTGCTAACACACCCCAGGCAGCCTGAGATGTGGTTTGGGGCTGCGCATATGGTGCTGGGTGGTACATCACCACACTTGTTTCACCATCCTCCTTGGACCATATAAGATGGTACTCCTACCTTAGGAAACTTTTTTAATTCCATTTTCTGCCTGGCATATTTTCATGGTGTGGCTGTGATTGCTGTGCCATACTTACGACCCACAGGTAATTAGGACTCTCAGGAGATTTTACTGATGGCAAACCAGCAGACCGTGAATGGGCATGAATTTACATGCAGGAAGGGGAAGAGAGGAAAAGGCACCACAAACTTCCCATGAGCATGGACCAGTCTGACACCCACTCCTGACATGGTCACAACCATGTGTGGTTGCCTGGGGCCACGTCCGCTCCTAAATAGCAGTACTTACCTCCAAGAGGATTAGAAGATTAGGCTCGAGTTTATAATTGTAGCAATATTAGATCCTCAAAGTCTGCATAGCTCAAGGAGGAATGTAGGTGGATGCTGTCTGAAGCTCTCACCTGAAATATCACTAAGCATTTCTTTAAATATGTACACACACATGTCATCAGTGAGGTGTGTTTAAGAGTGAGAGGAGGGAGCTTGGTTAGCCCTTATATGACACTTATCTTAAAGACTACTTAGCTAATTTATCATTTCCTTAGGACTAAAGATATGTCATAACAGCTAAGCCAATGTATATTTGTCCATGACTGCTTAAAGCCAATATAATTCTGAACATAGCTATCAATCTATGCACCACTATGCACCATCTGATAAATTTAACCCTATCTTTCAAGCTCCATAATAGTCTGTGAATTGACCTTGATTCTTACCAGTTGGTTTAGAATATGGCATTGACAACTCATTTTACAAAGATACTTAAGGTTTAGATTAATTTTGAATTCTTCTTTTTAAGTATTTGATTAGGCAAACCTTGTGACTTGTTGCCCCAGTGATACTGTTGTCTTTATTTTTTCATGGAATGATTAAGGTACTGTTTTAGCTCCACATTATTTTCCTCAATTTAAAAGAAAATTGTGAAAACTTTTGAAAATGGCACTGATAGTGTGAATGTTTGCCCACAGTGAATAACACAAGGATACACTGATAGCACAGCCATGGGACCAGACTGAGTAGTAAGTATTAAAATTCTGTACAGAATAGGTGTATTGGCCACGTGTGTAGACCTGGCACTTACAGCAAGTGCTTCCCCTGCTAAAATCGCTAACCCAATCTCAAAAAGTTGGAAATTCATTTATCCTGGAGCACCTCCCATTCTCTTCTGCTGTTTAGAGCCTGTAGACTGTCACTTTTTGAGGAGTGATCTGACAAAAAATGCTTATAGTATAATCTTGGAAGAAACAAGGATGACTGTGGTTGAAAGCGTATTGTGCTTCCAGGCAGGACCTGGCAACAAAGTGGATGAGGGCTTCTGCAGTGAGGCCTCTGCTGTGCTCCAGCCTACATGAGTTCTGGGATCAAAGTCCATAGCTTGTTTATGTGTGGCTCCTCTTGTTCTGCTTCTTCATTCGAAGGCAGAGAAAAGCCATCCGAGCAGCTTATCGTGCTATTGGAGCTGACGCTCCCACGGAAGTGAGAGATGGTCTTCTGTTCTTCATAATAGTACAGAACACTGCAAGCTTTTTTGTCAAGGAGCTGTATTTTTGCTTCTGGGAGAGCATGACAGGTACTCATTACTGCCTAGTGTGCTGCTTTGAACAGCTATGGTAATTGCCCAGCCCTCCCTCATTGGCATCTGTCTTGGTCACAGCATTTCTTCCATCCAGTCAGTAATAACCTATAATTCAAAGCATAGTGGTGACTCCATGATACCACTTTTAACAAAGCAGCCAGGCAAAGGAACAGCTACAGAAGTAGCCACTTAATTGCTTGATAATAGTCATTGCGCTTTAGTTTATCTGATTGTCTTTATTACGGGTTGCAAATTTAGCAACTTTTCTTTATTTAATCAGCTGTTTTGCTAATATTTTCATAAAACACTTCCTTCCAGAACATTTGAGGCTCACAGGGTAACTTACCCAGCATAGAGGTGGATGTACTGATCTACCACTGGTTGTAGTGAACTCCATAGGAAAATAAAATCTCATTCATTTCGGCAAGGTTTTATGCCTAACATTTATTGTGTTTTCCTGATAGCTACATGTATTTCTGTGGAACGATGGAAATGCCAGAGGCCAATACCCTATCTGCTTTTCAGGCAAAAGTGCATTTCCATGCAGTTCCATCATCCTGTGACTTTTTTTTTTTGACAATATGGTATGAAGTTATCGTGAGGGCTGCATTACCATGAGTAGGATATCATGAGGATATTCTCTATTTCCACAGAAGCTGATAGTATTTCTTCAATACCCCACAACACCAGCTTGTGTTCCTTAGGAAAATATTCCCAAGTTTCTCAGTATTTTCTTTGTAACTCTCCTCTTTATCAAAAAGGTGCCTTAGTCTTAAGTCCCAGCTTGGCTATGTAAAAAAAGGAGTATAGAATATACATTGTAAAAGTCACTTAAATAGTTAAATGTGTGTCACAGCAGGGCTTTTTGCCACGAAGTAGGCAGGGTGCTCCCCTTCAAAATGCTGGACTTTATACTTGCCATTTGCACTGGAATGAATATTGACAGTTCTGTCCCTGAGACTAGAATAGTTTTGGGGAAAGCTTTCCTTGTCTGAAATACAATTTGAGCAGTATTTTATTATACTGTGACCCTGTGAGTATACAATCAGGAGGGACTCCTGGGGTTTATTTCAGCTGATTATGGAACACAGAGCAGAATACAGCCAGTGACCTCTGTAAATGATCACATATTTGACTTTTGGATAAGAAGTCATCTAGTCATAAATGATTTATCTAAAAGATTCTATCTGATCTGAGACTAAGCTTCACTCAGCTGCATTAGCAAAGCATGTAACAATTTATAAATTTCACATACTGTAGTACTTTAGAAAATATATTTACATTTTATATTCTTTACATATATCTGGACTGGATTTTGAAAGCTAATTCAAAGTGAAATCAGATTTTTAAAATATTTGTTAAAAAGCCCTTCCTAAAAATCTGGTATTCATTTTAAGATGATATCCTGTATTTAATAAGAATTGTTAATATTGTCTGTGTAGCATAATTACAAAACTGTACTAAGATGTGGCACTCAAAAGAAGTGTCCTTTTCATCTTCATTCCTGCGGTGCGAGTAGGATGTGCATAACATCAAAACTATCTCTTCAATTGCCATTTTGTTTGTAACATGGTTTAAGGCAGCGACTTTGAAATGTTTTGAATATGCAAATAGGAAGAAATTTAGCAAAATAAAAACATCTGATTTTTTAAATTTGTCCCATTCCCCTGGTGTTTGACCTTCCTGAAAGTACTAGGCTGTCACACATCAAGGCACCATTCCTTTCATATGAATTACTCAATTAAAATATCTCATTTACTTTATTTTCAGACTGCAGTTTAATGTCTGTGTTGCTAAGTAATCTAAATTCTTCTCAGAACTCGCTATGGTGTCAAGGTCCAACAAATCAGTTGCAGAAAATGCCCCTTCAGTGCAATTTCTCACTAATCACTCAGAGTTTAACAAACATGCATGCATCACAATTTGTATTTGGAATTTCAAAATTGAGATGGAAAAATAATCACTGAGCCAAACTGATTAGGCAAGTGAACTCTGAAAAAACAGCATTTCTAAACTACCTATTTTAATATTTCCTGATTTGCCTGATTCTTTGGGACGCTAATTATGGCAACCTAATGTATATTAGGAAAATTTTATAAGGTTTTTCTATATTTCAGTCCCTATCATGCAAGATGCTGCTTATATTCAAATCCCACAGCAAGCAAAGGAAGGAGAGCATTTTCATATTGCACAGAATAGGACCCATAGGTAATCCAAGCCTAAAGCATGTGTTTAATTTCAGACAGTCTTACCTTAGGTGCCTCCTGCCTCGTGCAAAGTCCTCTGTGCACCCCCAGAGAAGATGGCAAAGCAGCCGAAGAATCACAGGATTCCTTCAAAAAGAGGTTTTCAAAGACTGCATATGGCACTTCCGCAGGAGGGAATTGAGAGCTAAAAAATGTGCAAAGCACTGCAGAAAGTAGAAAAATCAGTCCTGTACGCCCCTATGACTGCAATGGCAAAGAGCAAACAGAGCAGCAGCAGAGCACAAACATGTTAACCGAAATCATTCCCTGTGATGTATGTAGAGAACAGATGTGGACGAGGATTGCTATGAAAAGGTATCAGTATGACCATGAGCATTCACATTACCCCAAAAGCATTTATAATTGATTTTAGGACCTAAGTCCTGTAAAAATTTGCTCACATGAGTAGTTGTATTCTTCTATAAGCTCTCTGGCCGATTATAGCCAAAAATGCCAAGCACTGATATCCCTTACTCACTTGAGAAGGACTGTGAGTAATTACTTCTGACTTCAGTAGCGTTGCTCATGGAAACAGGGTGCTACTCTCACTCTCTGATTTTAAATTCTTAACCTGTTTCAAAGACACTAATGAATATAATAACATTTATAATCAGATTAGTAAACAGTTCTCTGTATTTTAGCAGAATAACTATATCTAATGCAGTATGCTTCACATAGAAGGAAGATTGTGAGATATTTCAATTACTTTACCTATGAATTGCAATAACTGATGGTAATCTTGAAGAAAAATTAAGAATACCTGCACAATACTCAGGTCTGAAGAAGAGGCTTCCACTGAAATATTCATGTTCTTGTGACCAAGAAAAATTTCCTTATCATAAGAGCTGGACAGGTCTTTTCCTGTTATTTTCAGACCTTGATATTTTATTGACCAAACTCCTTGCTTTAGACTTGAGCTCATGTTCTCCGAGGAAGTACAAGTGGTAATTATGCAAGTCTTTCCTTCCCTGTCATAGGCAACATTCACAAGGGAGATTTACAACGTTCAGCTTTCAGATACGGAGAGTGGTTGTTTAACTTCAGTGAGAATAACTCTGACATGGTGAAGGGCATCAGAATTGGAACAAATCCTCTAGAAACTGGCTACCTGGACAGCCTTGGGAGTTAGTTATTATGGTTTTTTTCCTCCTCTTCTTTTTCCTGTAGTAACCCCAACTGAAAGATTGGTCAGAATTTATTTTGGTTTAGAAAAGAGACTCCTTAGATGTAATGCATTTTACTCCCTGAGGCAATAGCAAGTCTATCTATAGGAACAGCAAACTAACCTATAGACTGAATGATACTTATTCAATTGTAACAAATACCATGAGATAAGTGACTATAATCTAGAGACACTATAATGACAGACTATCTTAAGAGTTGGTAGGAATAGAGTGCTGACCTAGAAACACAGTCAGGACAACTACAAACAAAATACATTGTCAATAAACTTCAGTAATGAAACCTAAGATACATTTTCATATCACAAAGCATTCAAAAAGTCAGGCAGTTTGTTTATCTGAATTACATTTAGCTCATATTCTGATATATAGAGGAAATGGTTTGGCCCCATGCTCCTGTAAATGTACACATATGCTCCAGAAAGAAGCAAGTGGGGCAGAATCAGAAACTTACTTTTAATCAATAGTCTTTCAGTTCACTTCAGTAAAATTTGGATTAGTCCCTTAATGCACACCCTTGTCACGACTGACAACAATTTTGCCTTCACACATTTGATTGATCTAAGACTGGAGAAGGTACAGAAGGCAGGAGAGTTATGCAGGAGGAATATGGCTGGTCTGTAATGACCGCATTTCTGTGACCCTTAGTGGATTGTAATAAGGATCTTTTTATTAAAACAAAACAAAACAAAATAAAACTGTAAGAGCTCCAGGGCAGATCTGTGTTCTCTTTTGGCCTGTGTTAACCTCTAACCAAAATCTGTCCACTTAAAAAAAATTTACTTCAGCTGTTTTTCTTTATTTTAGAAGTTTAAAATGAAATATAAAGCCCATAATAAAATGCATATGAGGACACGAACCAATAGACTTGAGAACTATGTTAAGAACTACCCAACCATATAGGTCTTCATTAACAAGGGTGTTCTCCTCATGAAATTCAGAAAATGCTCTTATTCGCTTGTACGCATGTTGTTGTTCATGATACTATTTATTTCTATGGTAACCAAAGCAGTAAATACAGCAATATTAGACAACAATACTTATTGCAAAAGAAGACAACTAAGAGCCAAAACAGAGGTGTTTAGATGATGGTGTAATTTGCTATAATAACTGTTTAGCTGCATATCTGGCAAGCCCTGGGTAACTCACTTATGAGTAATGCATTTGTCCAAATTACATTCAAATAAAAAATAGTTACCATGCTACATTATCATGCATTCTGCACAGATATTTCCTCTCTATCGATTTTCCCACGACAAGAAGACTTCTTACTGAACTCAGGTTAACTGTGGATTGGTGCTTATTTCTCTTGTGCAGCCTCTCGAAAGTTGGTTAGGTGATGTGAAGCCACACATCATCAGTCCTTCGCTATCTGGAGCTATCTAACTTCCTTGTGCAGCCTCCCACTCGCCTCTCCGCTGTCTGCTCCATCTGGAGGGAGCTGGCTGCTCTCCTCCAGCCCCAGCTCCCCAAGCGCAAGGCAGCCTGCAGCTGCCAGAACATCTGCTGTCTCCTGGCCTCGCTGGGGTGAGTACCAAAAGCATGGCCTTTTTAAAGTTGGACAGTCGCCTCCATTAGCAACTGAATGAGTTCAAAGTTCTTGGATTTGTCCTGAGACTTGTAGCTACGTGGGAATATATGGTATAACTATCTGTAACGCAAATTGAAGTGCACATTTCAAAGGGATACATGCGTTGTCTTTAGGATGCACTGGCATTTTGCCTGCTCTTCCCCTGCATCTGTGGGTGATCTGGTTTTAGAATAGTCTCATTCTGAAGGCAGAGTCATTTTGAAGAGCAAGAAGTGGAAGGAATGTAAAACCAAACAAAATCAGTCCTTGATTCGGCAATTGCATCCATCAAGGGTGGACTTCTCAGCGGGGCTACTGCTGCATCAGTGCCTCCAGGCTATACAAAATCTGTAGTGATGGGTCGTAGGCTACTCCTGGTGAAGGCGGAGGTTGCCTCTTGTTTGAAAAGGTGCATTTGAAAAAGAGGTGTCTTGTTTGAAAGGGCAAGAGCATGAAATAACATCACTCTAATCTCACAGGAGGAAAATCTGTACAGCAGCCCCACATCAGCTGTCCTTTTCATATATGGGTCAAATCATGCCCTGGCAATGTGCAGGGCTCCCACTAACTTCATAACAGGAAATGTATTACTTATTTAGAGCTGACTTGGCTTTATTTAGAATGATTTAATACATTAGTTATTAAAAGTTTCATGTTTTGGAGAAGCAGTATCAACAGGTGAAATACGCAGTTCTTTGACCTGCTGTTTTGTACTTTTCTGGCAGGTTTCTGCACAGGGCAGGACGCACTGTGCGTAATTAGTGAGGCTCTTTCAGGATCAAATCCTGGACCTGGAGCACAGTGTGAACAACCAGGAGATGCAGTAGGTGTTCTGCAATTGGCTTTATCCAACTCATGCTGGCACAGAGCTGTTTGGGGCTCTCAGAGTGTGTTTGAATTGACATGTTGGCTTGAAATGCAAGCCGACACATGGCTTCATCCCCTGAATGTCCCCCACTGCTTATACATTTGCTAGCTCAAACCTCAAGCTACTTTGGCTTAAGTCCGGAGTGAACAAATAGGCTCTCTTAGGAAGAAACTTCAAGCTCAGGAGAGGCTGAGTCTTATTCAGGCTCTCTCCTATAGGGCTGGAGGAGCTCTTGACTGTGTGAACTCAAACTTAACTTGAGGTGAGACGTTCCTGCAGCCAGAGCTGCCCTCTGGGGAGCTCCCCTCCCCTGAAGCACGCAGCAGACACAAACACACTGGTCCTGCCCCTTCCCCTGGGCCCTCACAGCCCCTTTCTACAGAGGAAGGAGGGGACTCCTTGCTGAAAACAATCTTACAGAAAATGGGGCTCAAGAGCCTTTTACAGTTTCCCCAAATCCACTGCCGTCCTCCTGTATGTTCTTAGCACGACGTGTTGGCTCATACCGTCCCCTTCCCCATGCAGGGAGGCAGGAGCTGCCTTTAAAGCAGGAAGTGATTAACGCTGAAAATAGAGTTAAAAATGCATGTTTCCAGTGGAGGGGGATGGAGAGTCCCCTGATACGGGCACTGCTTGAATACAGAACAAGACCATTCTGAAAAATTGTGTAGGTCTAGAAAGAAGATAGAAGCAATTGCTACTCCATTTATGGTATTACAGCTCAAAGCTAAGTAGGCATAAGTAGAATACACAATAAATGTATATTTAGCTGTAGTTAAAAGTGAAATTTAATATCCTATGTTAGTACGTAGTACTCTCACCAAGAAAACTAATTTATAGGTAAAGAAACAGAGCTTAAAACTAAGCGACTGTGTGTTTTTAAATAACCTAAGTAAAATGCATACTTACTTACCTTTTATTCTCCTGCTGTGTGTGCCCTGAGCTGGTCCAGGGAGTTCTATGAGGTAAGAAATTCCTGTTCAACAAAAGTTCCTTTTCTAAAAAAAGTGAACATAATGGAAACGGGGAACCACTTACCAGGCAGCTGAAAAAGGAGCTGACTGTGCAGAGAATTTCACACCTTATGGCTTTTGGTCAGTAAAGTACATAAACAAAATGTAATTTTCTATGCAATTACACAGGGTCACACAAGAATATTATGTTTTAGAAACCCACTCAAAAGCATATTGCTCTCTAAGAGCCCAATCCGGAAAATGGTTCCTCACTTTAGTAAAGTTGCTCGTAAGCATTTCTGGGAGTGGGGCCTAGGAGACATTTCCCTTTTTATGCTTCCTTAAACAGTTTATGTGATAGTAACAACAGGAAGATAAATTACTTTGAATGGTAGCAATTAGAGAAATAAGGAGCGTGATAGATTTACCATGTGGAAAACATCTCTCACACATTTTCTTACAGTCATTAAACCTACTTTTAATGACACAACACTGATTTCAGAAAGAAACAAAGTTTATTTGATGAATATAAACAAGCTGATCAACACTAAATACTTCCCATACACATGATAACAATGTTATGAACTCTAAATACCTTGGTACTTTACACTTCTACTAGACATTAAATTACAATGACTGTCTAATACATGCCCACTGGTAATTTTTAGGAATTCCTTAGTTTCATATCGATGTCCTTAACCACATATCAATATCACAATCCAGAACATGCCACTCACTTGAAAAAATTATTACGAGAAGCGCTATCAAATGAGGATCTAAGGTAAATAGGGAATACTGACCCATTGCTGCAGAACATCACATTCAAACGTCACCCTACACACACAAAAAAAACCATTGCAGATATAGTTTGTGTCAACACATCTGAGGTCTTTTCATAAACACTGTTTAAAAAGTAAATTGAAACCCACTTTCAAATGAAAGTCAATGTGCAGGTACGTGCATACCGGATACACAAAATTCATTAAATACAAAATTCATACTGTACATTTAAATGAAAGAAAGAATGTGCAGTACAAGACTGATCTCACATTAAAATAATAATCATTATCTTAAATATTAACCAAAAGTTGGTTTGCTTCTTTACACTTAGAGGGGGAAAAAAACCTACCAAACATTGCTCAAATAAAATATTTCCCAACATCACAGTGTTTATTGTAAACCCCGAGATTCTATTTTAGTATATGAAAAGATTTTCTCCAAACATCATAGAGTATCACATGAAATGAAAAGGAAAAAAAAAAAAGAAAGAAAGAAAAAAGCAATGTTAGACAAAATTTTCCTCTTTAGGGGCTAACTTGTTGGCCCTGATAAAAGTTTAGATCAATACTTTTACCAACATGAGTGGAGCAAAAATGCCCCTAAAATAATATCTGTGACAAAATTGGCACATACATATAAATATCTAACTATACAGCGTTGTATCTGTGACCCTATTTCCCCCCTAGTTTATTTCCTACTTCAAGTATTCAGTTGCAGAGTTAAGGTAAAGACCTGATTGTAAGAGACACAGACGATTGTCCCCTACTGCGACAACAAATTTGTTATGAGAAACTAGTTTTGTTGTCTGAGTTTCCAAGTGCAACATTTGTCATATGTGCTAAATATACTCCCAAAAGCTTTGCTGTTTCAAAAACAAAGATCTAAAATGCCATTGATAGTTAAAGGACAAACTTCTTAAACATGAATGAAATTTGGATTATCTATGCTATACTAATTCTATACATTTTACTCTATTTACTGAAGACAGTAGCATCCAGCAGGACTCCTGCTCAAATAAATTGCTCTTTGATTGCACCAAGAATTATGGTACAAATAAATAAAATATCATCTCTAGACAATAATTTTGAAGGGGTTACTGTGTATGGCTCACGTAGGATGTTTAGGGTTAATTGCACCACAGGTTCAAAAAATAATTTTTCTAAATTCAGTGCAAGACTTTAGGAGTATCCATTTAGATTTTTCTTTTTTACAGCAGCAAAGAAAAACTACTAAGGATTAAGGCCACCCATGCTTAAATTTATTGTTTGTCCTTTAAAAATGCAGAAATTCTATTCCCACTCCCATCAGCATGGAAGCATTCCACGGACAAAAAGATGCCTCAATAAAACAGCCAAACATTTGCACATGTTTGCCAGACTGACTGAAAATGTTCATGGAGTCATAAGGATCCTCTCCTTGAGAAGTGGTACGGATTTGACTATGAGTTATATTCTCTCACTGAATGTGATGACCACATTTTTATTTTTCCTTGCGTGTGCTTTAAATTTATTTTACTAGATACATTTTGTTCATACAAACAGCCTTTAAGTGCTATTTGTTGACTGGTATTTTCTTCTTTAATATCTAAGATTTGTTGGGATCCATGTTGGAGACTGTTTTTCAGTGTAGGAAACAACAAACAGTTCCTCATTTACAGGAGACCTAGTGCATATACTGTATTCACAGCAATCTTATCCTTATTTATTTTTTTTTAAAGAGTCCCAGCTTTTATTGTTGAAAACCTGTATGCATTTGGATGGTAAAAGGTTGATACATCCTTGTGTATATGTCCATATATATACATACATATGTATTTATATACGCCTCAAGCTTCTACCATCCAGGAATAGATACATCTTGTATATAATCTTATATTTATGCTCAAATTAGATGTCCTATGCATTGTCAGAGACACACACCATATTTTCATAAAGCTAATCTTTGTCATCAGTTATTAGTACCAAAAATTGATTTCATTTCCAACCTGGCCCAGAGCTTAATACCGGTTATACTATCAATGTTTTTTGGTTTTTGTTTTGGGGTTTTTTGATTACTATTATTTCATCGGTAGATATAAGAAAACAGAGGAGGGTAAAGGCTTGGTTTTTATTTTTTGGAAAAGTCCACATCTGACTGGGGGTAAGATTAATGCCAACACCCTTATATAGCATTTTACTAATACCTCTTTGATAATCTAGTGCAATAGAAGTGATACTGTAGAATAGACTAGGTAAAATCAGCAAATGCAGATACCACACCTAAGGGAATCTGAATTATTTATTGAAATCAATATCAATTTACCAAAAATTAGTTAAATAACCTGTTTAACTTAAACAATAATATTCTGAACAGATGGTTTCTTTGTGAAAACAGAATAACTTGCAAGACCCATTAAAGACAGAAATGAAGCCCTTACAATTTCTGCTTGAGTCTCCATTATTTTCCAAAGTATCTAATTTCATAGTAGACTACAAAAAATAATGGAGAAAATGCCAATTAATGCAGCATTTCATTAGATATCAGCCTTAGCATTCATTTTCTGCATCTGTGATCTTCTCCGGGATATCATGGTCATGTTTGGAGATCCAATGCAATAGATTATCATCGTTACCTTCCAGTGCTACATTTTTTTCTTCCTCTTTCGCTAGTTCCTCTGACAACTGTAACAAGGGAACAAAATATTCCAATTAGTAACATGACTGAAGCATACAAAACATCCTAGTTCTCATCTAATCATGCGTCTCATAGACATCAGTGGATATATTGCTTTTCTAGAGACTACAGATTGAGTGAGGATTTAAATTTGATTTGAACCCACTTACTACGTTCATAGGGCGGCAGTTAGTTTTACAGCTGATTTGTATGACGGGATTCCCCCTCAATGGGAAAGACTTTAAATTCCAAAGATGTGCAATTTTATTGTGCTTGTGATTCTGTAAACGGTGAGTTTTCTGCTCGTATCTATAAGCACAGTAGCTTTGAAGTGGAAACGCTATTAGTAAAACTAAATATTTTTATTTGGAAACCAAAGGAATCATCCATTTATTTCCACTCAGTTCCATGGCAGGTGGGAATATGTAATACCTCTAGCAACTCTCCAGAACTGAAGGTACTAAAAGCAACATTTTATTGTTATATTTTAAGCACTTTAAGTCCACTTTAATTTACAAAACAGTGGAAAAAGGTTTTATGGATACAAGAACCTCAGATTTAGAAAAGTTAAAATATACAACAATCTGTTAGGAGTTTTTCAGCCATGCAGTCACTAATCAATGACTGTTGCTCTTCATGGCTTGGCTGGCATTGCTGAAATCCAGGGGACTACAAGAGGTAAGTGGTGTAAGCCCCAGTCGGTCAGTGGAAAGAGTATTCCTGCTTTCCACGGGCTTTGGATGAGGTTCCGTGTCTGATTGTAAGCGACTACAGAGTGAGGCCTGAAGGATTTTTGTTGTTACACGAGTTCTGTTGCAAGCAAATGGCACAGTATTCTTGAACAGAGAGTAGTGAGTCAGTCTTATTCATGTTATCTGTATATCAGATGAGTGGGAGGAATTAAATGATTCCTTTACAGGGCAGTTGTTCATTTATCTAATGACTTTGTTTCTAGAAAAGTGGAAATGCATTATGTATGGGATTCTCCGTTATTGACCTTGCATTTATGTAACTTCAGAAGTTTCCAAACCGTCCAATTTTATCAAAAAGAAATTGACATAGAATGCTTACACTTTTGTATACAGCTGAAAAATTATGTTTTGTAAATAGAACTAGTTGACTAAAATGCCCCTTTAAATTCTAGAAGCTAATATTTATCAGAGTAATTATGCTGTGAGTAAAGTGAAACACTGTTTACAGAATAAACTTGCAAATTATTTTAAATCCCTATTTCAAGTTCATGTCTGTGTGGCACGTACATGTAACGGTTTATATAATACAAACTTAGACAAATCCTTTTACTTTTCCAATGGGAGATTGGTACAGTTCTTCTGGTTAAAACACTTAGGGACTAATACAGAGCCCACTGAAATGTGGAAAGGTTCCCACCGATTTTAACAGGTTTTGGATCTGGCCCTTGAATGGAGAAAAAATGACTTCTGCAGAGTTGGAAAGCCAGGGAGTTCCTAAAGTAGATCATGTTACTAGTTCTGGCACATAAAATCTTTGCAAACTTTTTATGAAAACTGTAAGTCAGAGCGTGCATTACGTTTCGTGAACTGTGCATAGCTCCCATTCTTTTGTGTGCCGAGTATTTCTTAATCATCATTCAAGAGATATATAGGCATAGGAAGCACCCATATAAATTAATGAGGAGAGTACATTCCAGAAACGTTAGCACAAAAATGTCTGTATTTTTTAACAGGTTCGCTAAAACATAATCACAGCAAATCTTCAATATACTTGATATTTTACAAGCTGAAGTTGCTTTGCAATTAACACTCATTTATGCTCTTAAAAATAAGAACCCAGAATAAAGTGTCCAATCTGAGGAGCAGCAACAAATCACAGAATACAATCTCTTTCTGGCTTGCTCCCCAAATTTTCATTGGGGTTTTAGTATAGAATGAAACCCCCGAATAAACCCCACCCGCTTAATCAACCCACCCATTCAACAGGAAACCATATATGTATTGGAAGTGTAACAAAAACTTGTTCACCACAGGTAGGAAATGCAAAGTATTTCTCAAGTAAGTCAAATAAATATATAAAAGGATATTGCTGTCAAATACCAACTGAGGTTGAGTAAATTAAATTTATATTTGTTTCTTCAATGCTGTACTTGGTATAGGTCACTGAACCTCTAAAACAGAAATAAAATTTGGTAACGTACATTGGGCCTGAGATTCAACAGTGCTCCAGCTGAAATTAATGTCTTATGAGTTTGGCACCTCTGACAGTCCATTAGATACCAGTCAATGAAAACAGCAGAAGGATGTGAAGATATAAAAGTGTAGTAGCCCACAAATATTTGTTCAGATTGTTTTTCCTTTGGATAAAGACACCTGCCTGATTACTACTTTTTGCCTCCGATCCTTTCCTCTCAGCAGTGATTTGCAGAAACAAGCTGGAGAGGGTGGGTAAACACAAAGGGGTTAAAGGGGAAACTGTTTAATAACAGTAGTAAAATGCAGGCTATTTTTGACATCTGGGTTAATGTCCATTATACCCCATATGCTTTCCAAATGTTTGCAACAAGCACCCAGATACAAAAACAGATACCCATTCACATAGGCTTAAATTGCCCTCTCCTAACCTGTTACACATGGTACCTACATAAAAGGCCAACAACTGATATGGTAATTAGTGAGTCAGAAAGAGAGGGAATAGCCACTTTATTGCAAGGCATTGGTATCTGACCAAATGCTAGTAGAGAAGGATATCAGTAATGAAAACCTGTTAGGGCTATTTCTGCTCCTTAATCTATGACAAGGCATCTGCGTTATAATGTGACATCTTTTAAAAAGCTGTGAGGATGAATTCCTCAGGTTCCTTCTCTAGACTCATTCATCATTACTGCGATCAGAGTACCAACAAACGATGGGAAATGATTTCATTTTCTGGAAACAAGTAACTAGACTGAAAAACAGTATTTAAAAAATAAGGCTATAACTCATAAAATCTTTCTCAAGTGACCTCCTGGAACTCACCTGTGCCTCTTGCAACAACAAAATCTAAATGACATGAAGGGAAAAAAAATGCATTCTCAATTTTTACTTTTGTCTATGCAAAACCACGAAAAGAATGACACGATTAACTAAGACAAAGCCCTGGCATGGTACTGTTCTGAATTCTGTCCCTGACACTAGCTTATTGTGTGACTAAGGAAAAAGTCGTATCATTTTTCTGTGCCTAACTTGCTCTTTGCTATAGCAGGGATAACATCAGGCTCCTCACAGGAATTTGCAAGGCTTAATGTTTGCAATGTGCTTTAATAGTCTTGGATGAGTGCTAAGTATTATTATTTTTCAGTTCCTGCATTTGATTAAAACTGAAATAACATAGTAAAAATTAAATTAATATATTAAGTTACAAGCAAAGAGCAAGCATGTGGTTTGTGGAGCTACTTGTAACACTTTTAATACGAACATGTATTACAGACTAGGTGATTCCCAAGGTCTGTAATGACATGTACCATGTGAGCATAACTTAACAACTGCAGAATCCCCCCAGATGTTTGATTCAGCCAAAAATCTATTTGTGGCTTCTGTGCAAGCCCAGGGCTCGGACCAGTGGGAGCACTGTCGGCTGCTTTTCCCCTGCCCCTGAAGTGCAGTTGCAAACATGATCACAGTGCAGGTATTTGCAACTCGGCACAAGAAACAATATTAGGTAGCACAGATCTGCCGGAGCGCTCGCCACTATATAGTTCCCTTAACATAGGATATGAAAACAGCATGATGCGTGCTATTTGAACTTCTCTGTCATTACAGTCCCAACAATAAATACTGTTTTTGCTACTTCCTCCTGGCCTAACTCTCAAGGAAAGAATGAAAACCCACCTCCCGCTTTCTAAAGAATACAGTAACCTGTTAAAGCCTGTTGTATTGATGTGAAAATCTCTAGCGAGGAGGGCCAAGAGGAGAAATAATTAAGACATAAGGTTGTATCCAACCTACGTAGAAAACTTTCAATGCCGAGATGCCAAAGACACCTAAGACACTTGTTGAGCTGAGTGAAAAGGTAAAATCTTGTTTAAATTTATAGCATTCCTTCAGTGTCCCTCTAGGAGTTTGGCTTTTTGCCAGTGTTCCTTGTTAAAAATTTGTTAAACGTGTTTGGCATTAATGCAAACACAAAGTGCTCATTTGTTACAAATTCTATTGGAATGCATTCATTTAAGGCAATGAAGTAGTTACCAGAAAAGAAAAAATGTTCATTAAGTACATTTTAAAAATACAATGATGTATGCAGTGCATAACTATGGCGCCCCAGTGGCTATATAAATATCTGACAGAATAACCACAAGTTGTGTTTGGTTTGAAATTGGAATCTTTTAAGCATAACTGATAGAACAAAAACTGGTTTTGTTTGTTGTCAAAACTGATGTTAGTCTTTCTTGTTTAGAACTAGTTAAAATAACCAAAGTTTTGGCATACAATTTCTTACATCTCAAATCAATAAAGCCCACAGGTTAAAGTAAAGCTAAAGGAAGTTTCTTCGTTCGAACGGTAAGTGCAGCACTGTACTTTATCTGGAGAACACTGAATACAGAAAGTAAACACCCTGCTTGGAGGAGAACAAATTTTAGTCATTCTTAAAAACTCCACTTAAGGAAATGTTACCTGGGAGATCTGCAACTGTCTGACAACACTCAGGTATACCTAGGCAAATGTGTCCTGCTCTACTCCTAATGCACTAATCCTTTCAGAAAATAAATAGCTCAAACCTAGTTTACAAAATCCTAATAACAAATCTCTCTTTTATAATAACGTGAAATATCCCTGATAACGATAACTCCTGATTTTGAATAAGCAATTTTGAGGTGTATTTCTTAGAGGCTAGAAAATATCTTCTTAGTTACATTGTAAAAATAGAACCATTTTTCTTTTTACTTTTTCAATGATTTATAGTTACTTACAATAAAGCTTAAAAATGATAAATACGTGAGTAAAAAATATTTTAAAAGAAAGATCCAGAAACTGGGGGATTTAATTAAACATTGAAAGGTTCACAAAAAAATCAGTATAAAAAGTTACTTATAAAGACAAAATTAACTTTGTTCCAATTCTGGCAAAGAAATTATTTATCCCATTTTTTGCTATTTATGTTTTAAATTCATTATACAGTAAACTTCAGAAGGATCTGCAGCTGGTGGTAGAATCACTGCATGAATGTGATGAACTTCCCATGTTGCTATAATGCCAGAGTTGTTAATCTGAGTTAGGGATAAAAGCAGATACCATTGGGATGAATAAAATCAAATGGATTCAAGCCCTCTAGAGAGTGAGAGTCCTTGAAAACTACTGTACAATTATATGATAAAATTAGTTGAAGTTTATGAACCTTAGGACTATTTGGACAAGGATGCCTTCTCTACCAGGAATGTTTATAAATCAAAATTAGACAAGGGGTATATGACTTTAAAGACAGCTTTTTTTTTTTTTAATAAACAACTTCTTTTCATGAAACAAGTCTAGTCCGAATCAAAGCTCTTCAGAAACATGAGAAAACTCAGCACATATTCTTCAATCTGTCACTTTCACACTGAAGTAAAAAGAGGGTTATGGGAAGTGTTAAGGATGGCTTCAGACTAGCACTCTTCGATGGGCTGAGCTGGAGCGTATTGAAGATGGTCGAAGAATTTCCATCGACTCCAGCAGACCCGAGAGCTGCTCACAGAGGCAGCAGTGACTCAGCAGCATAGGGCACGGAGCTCTCTGTCAAGACATTTATGACTTTCTTACGATGCAGCATGTGAGACCATTAAGACTTTTTTTTTTCTTATTTAAATAAAACAGAAGTGACAAATAAAGAAGACTTCTTGGGTAAAGTGGTTCAAACAACAAGAGTTCCCAACGTGATCCTAAAAACTGTCAATAGCAGAGATTACTTAATGAAATTTGAAGGAGCCTTTTTCATCCTTGCTGATGTGGAATGCCATTTATTCTCATGCTAGGGACTAATTAGGGGCCTTTTTTGAAGATCAAGGTTTTGCGATCTCTGCTTCTTAATAACATGGTTTGCCTGTCTGCCACCTGGGACAAGGCAAGGCACTCTCTCTAACTCCTGAACAGCAGGCACTGCCTTAGGCCATTGCAAGTGCAGGCAGGAAACTGATCCTGCCTTTTCAGTCGTTTAACCCGTTCACTGCCGGCCCTCCACAAGCCCACGCCAAGTCCCAAATAGGCAGTGACCAATCCAGTGGGAAAGCATTAATTTAATATAATAAAAACTCGTGTGGCTGGAAATCTGACATTAAGGGCAAAATTGTTGTATTGGTGTAGTGATAAAGATGGCATCAGGAACCATGCTCTACTTGTAGACTGGACTGAATGCACGTGGCAGTGCTTGCTGCAAATCCACATATCACTTGCTGTGCTCCAAGCAGACAGACAGTTTGTGTTTCTGGTGGCTGGGAAAAGAAGTGGTTAAATAAAAGCTGTGTCAAGCCCCCAGTCTAATAAGTCATCTTATTAGGAAGTTGTGATGCCCTGTTTGCCCTAGCCTGTGGCTTGTCTGCTCCACTGAAAGGTCTCCTGCTGGGACCTTTGTGGCATTATATGAGGTAGAGAAGGCTGCTGCAATATATGAGCCTTGGTTTTGAGCAGCCAAAACAGCAGGAGAACTAAGCTGCAAAGAATTAAACATGTAACAACTTTGTAAAAGCACAGACAGTGATTGAGGTTGGCCCTTTTGCTGTTGACACATTCTGGCCCCTGTAGGTTGTGGTCACTAAGCCCATTAGAGTTTCAGTGTGGCAACATCTAGTTCAGCAAGTTCAATGTGTTTCTGTTTTATTTCTAAATACTGGACGCAAGCTGGCAGTGATAGGAGAGTGGAATATGGCACCAGAAATATGTCATAAACACAGTCGTCATTGTCAGGGATGTGAAATTACTTTACAAACTATTTATTTTTGGCAGATGGAGGTTGGGTGTATTTTTGCATTTTGTTAACTGAAATTTAATTGCAACTTGCTGCATGTTTTGTTTAATTTTTAAAAAAAGGAAACCTCAAGATGCTGTTTTCTCTTAAAGAGAAAATTTTCACTGGACAGAGAAATCTTTGTTGCTAGAAATTCATTGCAAAATGAAAACAGAAAAAACGAACCCACTAAAATCTCAGCTGGGATAAGTTTCACTTATGAGCATCCACTTATTTAAATCAACACTCCCCACTGTTCTTATTTTTTTCATTTCTTTAAGAGAAAACACATATTTCATTCAGATTTTAAAAACTGAATTGTGAAATGGAGAAGAAAGATGAATTAAATTAATGAAAGGAGATATTACTGATATAACTGAGGGGTAGATTTAAATTATAAACCCTAATATGAGATACAAATCAGAAGAGTACCCCTTCCTATCTCCCTAAGGAGTACACTTTTTTCAGGGAACAGCGCAAGGTTTCTGTTGTGCGTTGATGAGGATGCTCGTGGTCCCTGAGCTCTGAATGTTCTGTTTGCCTTTCAAAACTGCATTGTGGTCCCACGTTTTGTAAATCCCTGCAGATTCATCACTGCCAGGAGTTACCAGTCTGTAGATACGGAGCAAATGATGAGTTGGCTGAACACTTGTGTATCTGAAACATTTGTCTCTCTCTCAAGCCTGTTACGTGTTGCCGGTGCCCGCATTCCCAAATGAGCTAAAGCTTATGTAAGAGGTTAAATGTGCAGAGAATGATAAAGACAGGTCACAGCTGAAGGGGGGAAGGAGTTGGCAATCTTTTGTTCGTTCTGTCCACAGGCATTTCCCTGGTGCCCTCCCCTGTTTCTTCATGGGTGAGGTAACAGGGTTTTTGCTCAGGCGTAGTCCCCCTTTGGGTGCACCCAGCTCACGGCAGCTGGCAGTGCTGCTGAGGGCTCAAGTAAGTTCCGACTTGCTGATCCACAGAAATGACTGGCCACTCCTTTTGGAGGCACAAAAATGATGT
>NW_008824111.1:438995-454188 GCF_000699105.1 Pygoscelis adeliae | reverse complement strand
CTAGTGATGAAGGAGTGTTTCTTTTCTGTTCTTAGGAGTTCGCCTGAGCCAAGCAAGGTCATAGCTGTGGCTTTTCTCTGGATGAGGGGAATTTCTAGAATTTGTAGGACTTATTTTTTTTCTGTCATCTTTTTAGATTTGCTGATAGTTTGGGACTAGAAGGAAATTCTTAAAATCTCATACATATTTGTCTGGTTGTAGGGAATATAACTTGGTTTTCACCTCATGCATCCTACCAGAGTCAGTCAATATTTAATAGCTAAAATTGATTGGCTGGCTGTCGTGCTTGGAAAACTCTAGTTACTGTGGCTGTCACCACACTCTGTTGTTAGAAGCATATTGGTTTCTAGATGTTGTACCAGAGTAAATACTAATAAATTTGGTGGTTGGGGTGAGGAAGTTTAATCCAAAAGCATTCCAGCCAACGAGCAGGCATACAAGGGCTGTACTCCTCCTTTTGAAGTACCCAAAGGCTGGATGGAGTCGGGAGGAAGAGAGATGGTGAGGGCTGAGTGCAGGTTTGAGGTACTTCATGTGTGGGCCTATTTCTTCCCTTAGGAAAAGGCTGGATTCTTGGCTAGAGAGGAGGAGTCTTCTTGGAAGTGCTGGGCATAGCATGGTGTCCTTAGGGCAGATGACTCCAGTAAATTGGCAGAAGTTTGCTGGGATTATCTTTTTCTTAACCAAAGAATAATAAGAAAATTCATAAAGATGTATCTAATGGCTTGCATCTGCTTTTCCAATCACCTTAGATTGCTTATCTTCTGAAGTTGAGAGTAAACTAACGAGCTTCAGAGTATTGCTCTGTGGATCTGAATATTCGTACCGAGCTGCATGTCCCTATCTATACTTCATAATTTAGGTGAACCATTAACATGCCATTTCATTAGTTTGTTCTGCTAGTTAATAACCCTGTACTCTTTAAAGTTATCCTATCAGTTATATTTAAATACTAATTGTGCTGTGGAGGGCATTGTGACATATGCTTATTGTATTAATAATAATATAAAAGAAATCAATATGCCAAAGGATAGCTCAGAGTTTTGTTTTGTACCAAAAGCCTGTTTTACGCATGAGATATACTTTCATCATCTTCTCCTCCAAATGATCCTAAGTATTTTTTATTTTACGTGATTCATGATATGAACCTACTTATAAAAGTGAAGTGCGATATTTACAGTTGCATCTTTTAATGTCAAGAAGAAAGAGATACAACTAAGGAAAGTGTTAGTAGGTTTGGTCTATTTGAAGTAAGACCAATGCTGGATCCACTTAAAACTCCTCGAACTGCTAAAACATTACAATGACTGTGTGTGGCAGTGTGAACATGACCATACATGCTTGACAGCTACTTATTTTTTAAATACACATCCAAACAACATGCAGCATTTTGAAATCTAACTTGTGTGGTCTAATTATGCAATAATTTTTATACTTTAGGCCCCAATATTATGAGCTTCTCCACAATTATGGGTCTGCCCACGCATTTCTCAGTGCATGATAGGGAAGACTTAGGGACCAGTTCTGGTAAGCATATAAGCATATGTTTTAATTTTTACTGTAAGTGAGATTTAAATGTGCACCTAACATTAAGAGAATGCTTAAGAGTCTATCCTGAAAGGGACCTTACAGGCTATCCTTTTACTAAGGGCATGCATATAATACGCCACACAGATCAAGACCCACAGTTATCAGCATACCAATAACAATGACTATTGCATAAAGGGAAATAATAAAATAGCAATAAGCAACTTGTTTAAGCAAAATCGTGCTCGCCCCCAATCTCCAAACACCATCTTTTTAACCATTTATGAGCTCCAAAGCATGCAAGTATGTAAGAGTTAGCAAGACCAGAGGCTTAGATTGCAAGATTTCCAAAGGAGATACTCAGACTTTCCATGCAAGTGTCAAATGACAGGTAAACATACACAGCTAAAAATATGAACTTCATTATGAAATCATATAAAGTTACAAGGGCAACATTTTCTACTTGATGCATTTATAAAAAATTGATGCATTGCAATTAAACTGTGTTTAGCAATACAAGAGTAGTAAATTTATGAGCAAAAATAATCACTAAGCATCATTAAGCACATTTACACTGAACAGTATTTTTTTCTAGAGAACACCTATTTCCCTATGCCCATTTTCTTTCCCCTCTCAATCTCCTATTCCAATTGTGCACAGACCTTCTCTATTTTTTCTCTCTCTATTTTCCTGCTTGCTTAAGCTTTATTTCTCCCCACTCTTTTTTATTCCAGTCTTGCAGTAGTGCTCTTACCACTCTGTCAGTCTCTGTTGCCAATCTCTGACCAACTCATTGCTGAACGGTGGTATTGGACTATAGCTGGAAATTGTGTGATATCATCACTGTTTACTTTACCTGCATATTGCAGTTCTGTTGGTTGGAACAAGATTAAACACGAGAAGAGTAATTCACAAAAGCATTTTTGAGGACAACAATTTTCTAGTTAAAAACAGCAAAACAAAACGAGAAGATATTCTTGTTGTGCATGCACGAATGTGTCAACCACACTGAGGGAAAAGTAAAGCCCAGAGTGGAACTTAACTCATAGAAACAACTTGGAAAATAAGAATAATGATGGAAGTACAAACTTTGTTCATTCCTCCATTAATTTTAGAGGGAGTAGCAACAAAACTGGTACTTAAAATCTTTTCCACTGAAACAACTACATTACAAGAAAGACAAGATAGTTTCAGGACTACTTTCCAGAAACTTTATTCTTACTGGACTCTCTAATTCAAGAAGAGAATACCAAATTTGACAACACATCCTAATTTCTCATTAAGTATCCTAAATACAAATAAAATTATCCATCCCATTTAATTCTAATCTTCTGAATTTATTTTTTTCCTCACATTTGCATGTCTTGCCTCATTTTCTATCTGAACCTAAAGATATAATAGAGGTCACCACTGCTACGTACACTTCCACATTCATATTTATACACTTTGGATATGAGACACAGAGGCCTGTACTATATAAAGAACATTAAAGTTGGACACAAAGATGTGGGAAATTCAGCAAAAAAGCACAGATGGACCATGATTTCATATTTGAATTTAGCATACTGTATTGTGAGGGCTAGAATATAAAATGCAAGGATTAAGTCAAAGAACGTGGTTCCACTGCATTTTTTTGATGAGAAAACCTTGTTTACAAACATTTGCACAGATCAGATCAAACTAGCTTTTTACTATTTTGTCTAAGCTACTCCTGCTTTTGAGCAAGCCGATTTTTGTAGCATATACCCTGACTGTAATTTATCAATCATTTTATCATCAAAAGCAATTGATTAATCCAGGAATAGCTTTTTAACAGAGCTCAACAATTAACAATCATGCAAAAACCAACAAAAAACCCAGTAATTTTCTTATGCAAATCACGAGATCACAAACATAGGACATAAAAAAGAGGAGGAGGATCACCCGTGTCCTTTGCAGATTTTTTTTCCAATAGAATGTTTTGGGATCTTTACTTTTCATTCCATTAAATGAAATCTTATTTTTAATTTCCCAAGGTACGTACCTTCCACCATTAGGCATTGCCACAATAATGATCACAAATTGTTTTGTAGGCTCATAGAAAATGCAGCTTGTTCCAGTAATAATTTCTAATTTAGCTCTCTTCCAAAATTCAAAGCGTGGATCAAGAACAACTCACACCTTCCACTATCCCTATGCAGAAGGAAACAGGGCCTGCCCTTCCCCTCCAGGGAATGCATCCTCCAGGCTCCCCACAATGCCCGTGCCCCTGAGAGCTCAGGGCTCCCTGCTAAATCCAGAACATTGCATTTAATAGCCATCAATAGACCAATACCATCCACAAACCATTTAGCACTGTTCCAATTTCATTTATACTCGTGGTCTCTGCAGTTGGCATGGCAAACCTGGGCAACAGCTACATGATATTTGAGTAAGTGTTGCTTGTACTATATCTAGAATCCACTGCTTGCTCATTTCACTAAGTGTCCACATTGTGGGAAAATTTACCAATCATTTCATATTCACACCCTTCAGACTATTCATGATTTTAGAGACTTCTCATATTTCTACTTTTTTTCCAAACTGAAGAATGATATTGTAATAGCCTCTCTTTATGTAGAAACAAATTGAAATCTCTGTCATCTCCATCACCCTTTTTTCTAGCCTTTCCTGTGCTCTCTATTCTTTCTCAGTAGCTTATCAGAAATGTGTGGAATAGCAAAGATGTGGGCAAACCTTGAACAGGTACAGGGTTTAAAAATGGCTTTGTGCTTAGGTATCTATATATTTCTTTCCTAAGTATTTATAATATTGTTTGCCTTTTTGATTACTGCTGCAAATAAAGATAAGTTTTTGGAGAACTATGCACAATAATTCCAACATCTCCATCCTGAAGGGTAATGGCTAATTTCCATCCTGACATTTGGCTTGTAGTGTTAGGGTTGCTTTTCTCCCATATGCTTAATTTTACATTTATCTAAAGGAAATTTCATCTGCCATTTTACTGCCCAGTCCCTCAAGTCACTGCAACCTAGATTTTGAATTTTCAGAATTCCTTCAATCCTGCAGAGGAACAAAATAGATTTCAAACACATTTCATGGGAAATTCCCATTAAATATATCTGGTTTCTCAAAAGAATGAGCTGAAACCTGCAGGGCAGCTGGGATTGAGGGAAGGCAACAGACGTATTTCCATTCTATGCATAATTCAACAAAGTGCCAATCCATGCTTGTGGAATCATTTTCTGTGCTGGTGCTGCTGGCTGACACAGTGTCAGCATTTTTCAGGATTATGCCATTATCAGCCTGTACTGGGACCCTTTAAAACAGCTGAAATATTTATGGCATATTTATGCCATCCTGCTCTGAGCACTTCCTGTTGGCCCCAGTAAATCTCTTTGCTAAATTTCAATTGACTCTCATGGTGTTCCAGCTGTTAGATAAACTTCCAAGGATATTTTTGTGACAGGTACAAACCTAGACAGGAAATCTCAAGAAGAAATCCTAAATTAATTATATGTCAACATTCAAGCCACAAGAAGGAGCAATTGTCATAAATTTTTGAAAGTTAGAATCCAATTTTAGTTGTAAGTGCAAAAAAGTTCACTGACTCAGTTGTGAGTCAGTGCCAATAAAATAATATATTTCACATTCTTTAACAGTTCACTTTGGCTAAACATAGAAGGGAAGAAGCTAAGATTAGTGAAGTGTACATTTAAATCACATAAAAAGACCACAGGCAGGAACCAATAACAAATTGTAGATTTACAAATTATAATTCAGTATTGCCTAATCCTATCTCACCTTTTTGAAAATGCATACGAAGTATAAACTAAATTTGTGCTAAATAAAAACATCTTCACTAGCTGAAAATCTGATAATGATGCCAACAAAATCTTTCTGCGATACCACACAACACGTATCTCAGCTCTCTATACACACACACTGCGTTTCGTTTGCTTTATGAATGCTAGTAATATCGAGTAAGCAAGGGGTTGAGAGGGCAAAGAGTGTTGAAACAGTACAGGCCCACAGAGGGTTGCCCATGTTTCTCTGGTTTTAGCATTGCTATGGATTTCTTGACAGCTTTTCCAGTTCCTCTGCGACATGCCCTTGCAGAAACTCTGAAGGCTGCATCCGGGACACACAGGCAGTTGGAGTGCTCTGCAGCCGCCAGTGGCTGTGCCGGTGGCAGAGACTCCCTATCCTGTTCCCCCAATATTCAAAACATTTTCCTGGGAGCGCTGTCGAGAGCCATAACCCTCGCTGTGCTCCTGCCCAGCAGTGTTTCCCCGGCAGCACAGACAGCGGTGGTACGCGTCCTTCCCAGCCCGTCAGCTGCGCTCAGCTGGGAGCAGAGCTCTAATCCACTCCCAGCTGAGAACAGCTGAAAAAGCCAACCACTGTGTGTCAAGTCAGGTACTCGAACAGCAGCCTTGTGCTCTAACCTGGTAGGGGGCCCTTTCCAAACCCATCTGCCTAAAAACAAAAAGGAGAGTTTTGAGATACCTGTTTTCTCAGTACAGAGAAAAATGTGTCGTGGGGGTAGGGAGAGAGGGAGTGGGAGAAAATACATTAAGCTTTGCAGGCTGCATTTCTCAATGCAGCTTTGGGGCACACATGGGAGATGCTTGTGGTCCTCATTCTGACACCAGGTCTATAACAAGTCCTGGCAAACAGCAGAGCAATGCACCGCTCGAAACCCTGCAGCACTGATACAGACCTCAGGATGCTGTCTACCAGGTACAGAGCTGGCGGTGAGAAATGTACTGGCCACAGCCATTACTCACAAAAGAAAAGCCCAAGCAAGGAGATGCAGCCACCTTCCTCATGCAGAGGCAAGACAAAGGGAGCAAGCTAGAGAATCTGCTCTACAGCAAGAAGAGTTACAGCCCAGAGGGAGAGAAAGATAGTTCAGACTATTGACAGGAGAGGCTAGAAAGCAGTCATCTCACACAACGGGCATGAGGCCATGGCTGAGTATTCTGTTCATAAACAATATCCTTTTATAAAATGCAGGTAACATTCCCCCTACTTTACCGAGTGCTTTCTCTTCACAGATGAAAGACACTAAAAGGATCCATCCAAAGCCCACAGAAGACAGAGTCTTCCAAATTATTTCAGTGGAGCTATGTCAAAATAGCAAAATAGGAAGCAAACACTCAGACCCATCTGCAGGCAAAACTTGGCCCACAGCATAAATATGAATACATCAGAAATCCGGCAAGGCACCAGCAGGAACATACTGCACTTAACTGACCACCTTGATTCTGTGTCTCTGAAATACTGTGGATAAATAACTATTTATGTCACCCTGGGAGAAAAGGAATGTATGATATGGCTCTGAAACCACCTGGACATTTATATATAAAAAGTGTTTTCACTACTTATGGAAAGCCAGACATGTAAATTACGCTACCTTTAGCAAGAAAAAATATGTGCCAAAGACCATGCCTAGGAGCAGAACTCAGGAAGAATGGGGGTATGGTCATGCCAGTTTTGCAGTGTTTTCTTTTACAAGCCTGTTTTACTGCTGAGGTGGGGGAGACCAGTGTTATTGCTTCCTCAGAAAGCTGTTCTCACAGGATTTGACTATTGGTCATGAAAATCTTATAAGGTCAGACAATCCTGCAAGATTTTAACAAATGGAGGGTTTAAACATGTTCCCAAGATTTTCGTTATGTCCATTTCTAAGATGGAAAGTAATCCCTTACAAATGTGTATCCCCTGGGAAACCGGAATTAAATAAAAGCAAATCTGGAGAGCTGAATTCAATTCCCTTTAAAGTTTACACAAATTGGTTATCAAATTATTTATCTACTTTCAGGATTTCCACATGGACAGCTAAAGCTGGCATTATCAGCAAAACTATATCTGCATATTTAGTATGGAAATAAATAGGCTTAGCCTGTTTTCTTGGTGCTGAAGACTGATCATTTTGCAAGAACAAGAAGACACACAGCCACAGCATCCTATGCCATTAGAGGTCCCCTCAAGGCGGATTGTTAGCATTAGAACATTAGCAATCTGTGTGTTTATCAAAATGTGGACACTAGAGTGGCTTGAAGTAGTTTCACTTCCTCTTAAATGATAATAAATTGGCAGTGTGAGTGTTGACTGCCTGAAATGCAACTTCATTACTTCAGAGGTTAATGGAGCAACCTCTCTCTGTTGATCTTCTTGTCACCATTGGCTACAAAAGACTCTCTGACACAGTGCAGTTTTCAGGAGCGGCACAAGTATAACAGAGATTAACCACATAAAAAAGAATACTGTCCCGCTCCATAATATTCTGCAAAGCTGGTGTGCAGTAAATCACAATGGCCAGCAGTGTGATCTGGCTTGTCTGAAAATAAAATTAGCATAAAAAGAGGTGATGATGTTATATTATGGAGGCAAATACCTTTCCATCTTAAAAAGAACAGAAAAAGAAAGAAGAAAAAAAGAAAAAAAAAAAGAAAGAAGGAAAAAAAGAAAAAGAAAAAGAAAAAGAAAAAGAAAAAGAAAAAGAAAAAGAAAAAGAAAAAGAAAAAGAAAAAGAAAAAGAAAAAGAAAAAGAAAAAGAAAAAGAAAAAGAAAAAGAAAAAGAAAAAGAAAAAGAAAAAGAAAAAGAAAAAGAAAAAGAAAAAGAAAAAGAAAAAGAAAAAGAAAAAGAAAAAGAAAAAGAAAAAGAAAAAGAAAAAGAAAAAGAAAAAGAAAAAGAAAAAGAAAAAGAAAAAGAAAAAGAAAAAGAAAAAGAAAAAGAAAAAGAAAAAGAAAAAGAAAAAGAAAAAGAAAAGGAAAAAGAAAAAGAAAAAGAAAAAGAAAAGGAAAAAGAAAAAGAAAAAGAAAAAGAAAAGGAAAAAGAAAAAGAAAAAGAAAAAGAAAAGGAAAAAGAAAAAGAAAAAGAAAAAGAGTTAGTAGAGTCCAAAAAAAATGTGAATACTTTAATTATGATGTAAAGTATTAGGAACTACTGACCTTGAGCTATTTTGCATTAATTCTATAGAATCACTCCTGTATTTCTTACAGAAAGCTACACAGTGATTTAGCCAAACTACTGTTCTTTTGAAGGCTGAATTCATGCTTTTGCAGGAGATGAAGACTGACAGGAAAAGAGTAGGAGGTGGCCACTGAGACTCAAAGAGGATTACATTTAATGCTGGTTAAGTGAATAACCCACTGAATGAAAATGTATTCATTTAGGGAAATGTGCCTCTTCTTGTTATATGTTACTGCTCTGAAATGCCTGGAAGGTGTGATAACTTTCGATAATTCATAACTCCTGTTGATCACTACAACACAATGAATACGTCCCTCACAATTCTGAACAGAGAACATTGCCCAAGGAAGCAGAACATTCTGTACATCCTACACACAAATAATTGGAAGTCACTTCCAAGAAGGGAGATTACTCCCGTCCTACAAGCAGCAGCCACTTTGTCAAGAACACTAACCTAAATTCACAATAAATATAGGTTTGTTTTCTTTTTGTGAATATGTGGATGAAATAAAATTTCTCAGAATTTTTTTTAATATTTCTGTTCTCTTCAGCAGATTAACAGATGAATACATAACTGAAAGTACATCAGACATGCAATTACAGCACTGTAAATGCATGCACATATCAAGCGATTATATGTGTAGTTGTTGAAACAATTCAGGTGTGTTTCAGGTCACTTGTATTCACTCTCCACTTCCCACCCCTGCTAGTGTTTGGGATGGTGTTTAGCAAGTCTGACAACATGTCTACAGCAAATATATCAAATTCCCTTGTTGAACTCTTATCTTCTGGAAGTTACAATTAGAGGTGAATACTTTTGAGTATGAAACTCATCAACCTGAATGAAAGCATCCACTTGCTACACACAGTGGCAGGTACCCGGACTTCTTATTAGAAGGCAACATTGATAATAAGAAGTGTCTGCTGATAGCATAAGGGAGGAGGAACCTACTGGAAATTGTGGGATATAAGAAAGATCAGGATTTCTTGCTGGAGGAGAAAACTGGGGGTGAGATTCCAGGAAGAAACTCCTCTGAATGCCAGAGCAACTGTCACCTTCCCAGCCTGTGATCTAGGTGTTGTGAACAACGGGACAGGAATTCAGTGATCAGCTCCGATTGTGTTAGTGGCTCCTTTCAAGAGCTTGGGCAAGTTGCTTAATCTCTCTTTATCAAGATTTTCTCAACTGTAAAAATCAAAAAAGCAGCTACTAAACCTGGAGAAGTCCCTTACAACCTACAGATCAAAGTGAGATGTAAATGCTAAGCCTTCTGTACTACTACACCATTTTCAATTTCTTTAGGTTGAAAAACATATGCAGTGTTATCTGAATTCAGGTTGACTAGGAACCATGGCTTACCTTTTAAAAGAGTGAATAGTGGTTCTGGATGACAAATTTGAAAAAAATTAAAAATGTTTTACTTTCACAAAGTATTCAGCCTTTCTTTAACTTAGGATCCAAAAATGAGTTCCACCAATTTGAAGTTGTGTTTTGCAATAGCTGCTATGCTGCTGTAGAAAGATAACCCTTTGGTGAATGACTTAAGAAAAGAATTGAAGAGAAAAAATTGGTAGTTCAATGATATGTTGACCCCATGAATGTCAGAGAGTTGAGAACGTCTCTTCCACAAATATATCAAACTCAAAATCGATAATTAACGTGACAGTGCTGCAGCTTCTAAAAGATACCATATATAATATCTCAAAAATTCATTGTCCCACTGGAAAAAGTTTGAGACATTTTATGTTGCATAAAAATATGAATTGAATATGAGAGTGTAAGACAACTCTTAAACATGGGAAAACTCCGCCTCTGCATACACAGAGTATCAGAATGCAACAATATGTACTTCAAAGCTACATTGCTGCAGACAGAATCAGCCACATCTCTCTTTGTAGACTCTCCTTTGAAGAAGGAGCTTTATGGGTAAGTGGGTGAGAGGTATAGCACTCGTAGCTACACAAAGTTGTCCTTCCTTATCCCAGAATGCTTCATTTTTGCTCCACTCAAAAATGGAGCGGCTGGTCTATAGGTTAAGAAAACATTTTTGAATATCAGTGAGAATTTCATTCCAGCTTTTCTTCTATGTCCATAGAAATTTTTTGTATTTATTTTTTCATATCTCTAAATCACAGTTCAGCTCTGCTGAAATGTTGCTGCTGCAATGCCAAATATACAGCTAATATAACATTCAGAATTGCGTAATTCCATCCTGCATCATAATGAACACTGTTGTGGATACATTTATATAAAAGCACTTCACTTGGACAACCCAGAGGGAGAAAAAGTCTATTATGTATTGCAGAATCTATCAGTAACACAGCCAAACAAAATATGTGTGGCTACAGATGATCACCTTGGACAAAGGTAAGTTACTGGAAATAAGAAACTTGTACCAGAAATCCTAATACAACAGAAAGTTTTGTATTTTCTGAAGTAGTAATATCTTATTACTGAAATAGTAATATCTTATAACTGATATCAGGCATCAGGTTTTATTCATGTTGATGTGTATATTTACAGATGCCTTATCACCCAACATTGTAGCAAGTATGAGAGTGAGAAGTTCCTATTCTCAGCACATCACTGGAATTAAAGCAACATCCTGATTTACAAAAGTAATTGAGCATAGACAGTTTCTAAAACGACTACTATTAACTGCATTTTAATGACATGTATGGTTTCCAGAAAAGTCTATTGTAGGTAAAATAATCCTAAATATTTTAAAAATTTCATGGTAAGGAAATATTCTGGATCTTTAAAATAGATCCTGGCTTTGCATCCTGAACTTTTTTCTTTATCAAAACCCCTCAGTTCTTTCTTAATTAGAATTTTTAACAACAAGGGCAGAAATCTTAGAGGGAAACCTGTACCAATGTATTTTTCAATGAGATGCAGACTTTAGAAGGATTTTCTTTGTAAAAAAGTAACACTTTTTTGATCTTTATGTCCATTTGCATGGTAGAAGTATTCAAAGGAGTGAAGTATTACTGTCATTAGTAAGTAAAAGAGATATCAAGTGTACTAAACTCAAAGATTATCCATCAGAAATGAAAGAAAACAAAGACCCTACAAGTATAAGATAGCCTCTTTTTCTGTTGGTTGAAATCTTCCATATGGTATCTAATGCTGGCAAAACAGAATTTTTCTATTCACCTTTTTCCCTATTGAAAAGTAATGCTCTCTATATAACCTTTTCTAAACCACCATTGAAAATTGTATTTTCTGATTCAAACAAAACATTGTTTTTCTTTCTGCCTCATATGGCTAATAATAAAGACTTGAGGTAAATCTCCCTACAGCTGCTTTCAGTTCATTTTAAGTCAATGAAACCTATATAATCCTGTAATACAGTCAATTGTTTCTTTTCTACTAGGCCTGAAGGGCTGCAAGCTTAGAAAGGGAAGAATTACTGTTTTGCTTTTAAGCACCTATTAATATTTTGCCCCTCCAGCAGTTCTTTTTTTCCCCTTTGAAGCCTTTTTCCCACTAAATTAATGTTTAACAATTAAATCAAGCTGAGGGAGATCTTAAAAGATCTAGACAATTACTGATTGGGTAGAAGAACAGGCCTTTAATTTAAATGGGAAACATCTCTGAAATGATGGTATGAGACCCCACAACTAATTACATAATTTTCTGCATCTGAGAAAACATGAGCTGAGAGAATGCAAATAGAGCCACACATGTAATATCAGGAAGAAAAGCTAGAACTCTAACATCTACCTATTATCTTTGAAAATAGAGCAACTTGTAGAAAAACAAGCTTTGTGCTACTAGACATACAGAGCGAAAATATAACTTTACAAAAAAGAAGAAAATCCAAGGGATGGCATCTCTTTTTCAGGCAAATATTACCGATACACCTAGAATGGCAATACTAACTCTCTATGTAAACATCACAAGCAGGCCTAAGAGCCCTTTCAAAATTGTATATTCTTGGTATACATAATACACTTTTGTGTACTTGTAAGATACAAGTGTTCTCAGTTTCCTGCTTTCTTCTATAGTAATGTGTATGTTAACTTAAAAATATATCCACAGCTGAGTAGTAAGGTACGATAACGGAGTTTTTCTGTTAGGCCTGAATAAATAGAGTTTGGCCTGAATGAAAATCCTTAACCTGAACTCAAAAGCTGGTTAGTGACCACCTCCTTTGTCAGATCTTCTGAGCACCCGATCAGAGAATTGTCTGTCCCTTTGATTCAGTCATTTGGGTACTGAGACCTAATCAGCTCCATAACCTCATGTGTCTCTCCAGATCTCACAAACACCTTAATGTGTGCTAAGACCCCAAACACTGTTCTTTTTTCCTCCTAACTAACTCCACAAAATTTCATCTGCTCCAAGCAGAGCATCATGACTAGCCTTGCTTCTTAAAAAGGATCAGACTGAACTATGACCAGGGAGTGTTTGGACCATATGTGCATTACCAAGACCTAATTAACAGAGTCAATGACTTTATCCTACTTCCAGCATAGGTGTAGAAGCAGCTAAGGGCACCTACTAGAATGTCCAAGAAAATGATGGATCGTACCAGCAGAAACCAAATAGGTCCATGGTGAGAAACTTCCAAAAATGGACCCATGCCTTTTAAGTTTGTACATCATACAAGTATTAGGGACAGACATTCAATGAACTAGACACCTAATTTCCCAATAGGTCCTCTAAAGTACTTCCAAAGGAACCTGACTCCCACTGATTCCAAATATATGAGAAAACAGCAGTTTTTAAGAGAGCTACTTTAAGTTGCTTCCACTTATATGGTTGAACTCTTAGGGAACTTGAAGGTATTGTTTGCTGTTTCAATGTTCACCAAACTATAGCTATTCCTTAAACATTTCAGGAATCACACATTGTTCTCCTTTGACATTTCAAGTACTTCCTACTACAAGACAAGCCACAGGTAAACGAATTAAAAAAAAAATCCCAACAGATTTTCACAATTCAAATACTTGCTTAATATTTTAGATGGAGTTTTCTCTAATTCAACAGTTTTACTCATCCCTAGACAGAATCAAAACATGATCTGAGGAAAAAGTGTTATTCAGTTTTATAAGTGATCAAATCATTTTGAAACACCGAGCACATTTTAGCTCACCATCTGTTATATAACCTCAATGCAAAGCAAAAATTATTATACTTTTGGCTAGAAATCTGAATTCCATTTTCAGAAAAAGTTTGAGATGACAAACAGACTACTATGAAGGACGCATTCAGCCAACAAAAGACACTCTAGCACTTCCAGGAATTAAGCCTCTCATTCCTATAATAACAAAAAACATCACTGACATAAGAAGGTCATGTCCTTTCTTGCTTTTGATAATTTTTTAAAATATAAATTCTGTAGTATCTTTCTATTATTCATTTTAAATGTTTCATTTCACCAAGCCCATTATATTAACAATATATTTCCCAATACAGACTATAACTGATTCATGAATGTGCGCATAGCTGAGGCATATGCACTAAAAAGCCATCCTCAGTCAAATGCCTTCTTTTTGTCCACAGAAAGAATAGGCAATGACCTCACGTTTGTGTAATTTACACAATGTTGTTAAAAATCAACAAAACTAGGAATCACTTGTATCTTATGCAAAACTCCGCCCCTGGGACATTCTATAGTAACATTTCATTTATGCTCCTGAAAGGAGTTGACTCTCTCAAGGAAATATATACGCTGAGGACCAACAAAAGCAGCAGCCCCTTGCAGACAGCCGAGCACAGGCTCTGCTCACAGGTTTGTTCCACTTAGTCCCTGTTTGAAAATCGTCTGCATGCGAGTGGGTGGGAGGGGTGACAATCTCTGGGGCTGCGACTGAGCAGGCAGCAAGAGGAGGAGATGCAGCCAGGTAAATCAGATGGGAGCTCAGGGGCTCCCACCACCGCCGGCATCAGTCGGGTGCAGAATGTGCTGGCGGTAGCTCTGACAAATCTGAGGTGTGGCTGTAAGTGCACAAGTCTCTACTGAGCAACCAGCGCTGACTCCAGCACAGCCTTACCTGCTGCCACTTTTTTCCTTCTCTGAGTCATTTTAAGTGCCGCCAGAAGCAGCTGTCCCACACATCCAGTAAGATGCTGGAGCTCAGCCCATCCCCGAGGTCTCTAGCACCTTCTGAGGTGTCAAGGGCCCTATGCAGCCAGATAGCTCAAGAGCTGCTCCTTTACCTGAGCATGACATACTCGCCAGGGTGCAGAGCAAGGCCTCCCGCAGCACTGCAGGAAGCAGGAGCCATGGTGGGCTGGCGACACACAAAGGGGAATGCCGGATGGATGCCACTAGGAAGGACAACGATGCTGGCTCCCACAGACCCTAGGACAGGCAGTAGCAAACCTGTGCTGTGCCCAAAAGCCTGATCCTGCCGAGCAGCTGGGTTTTACCTCTGCATTAGGCATCAGCTCCTGTTACCAGTTTTTTTTCTCCATTTCACACACCAAGTAAATCTGATGAGGACACTGTCCTCTGACACCTTCTGTTTCAGGGAAACTACAGAACAAGCAAAGATGTTGCTAACACTTCAAGAATGTGCTGAGCTGGGCAGCAAGTTTGCTAAGGATTGCCTGAGAAGGCAGAACCACCCTCCTGGGGCAATCTGAAGGGAGCACAGTATTAAACGCTGTTTTTAAAAGCTGTGAAGATAGGGTGGGTCAAGAACACAGATGAGGCAAAAAGTAGGAGAGAGATGAACAAAGGCGCAGGCTTT
>NW_008824111.1:419279-438944 GCF_000699105.1 Pygoscelis adeliae | reverse complement strand
CAAGAAACAGGCTGCAAGTTTCCGAAGAGGGACTGTGCCCCTCTCTCAAAGCTGTGTTCCTAACGCAGGAAGAAAATGATGCAAAGACATAAAGATGTTTCTGTCTTTTGGATTCAGTATGTTTCTTGTAGCGTCAAAAGTTCAAAGTGAAAATTTCCATCTCAGTCTGAAGAAGAACAGTGCAAAGACTTGAGCTTTGGGAAAGCATGAGGATCTTCCTGGAGATCCAGCACGAATACAGGCCTAAGCAACAAAGAGCAGGTCTGAGCAAATAGGAGAGCATGTCTTCAGAAGGCACGTAGGAGCCCTGAGCCAAAGGCAGTCCCGGGTTCTGCTCAAAGTCAGGAAGATTGAGAGAGCACAGCTCCAGCGTGGTGGGACCTAAAGACAGAGCTTGGGGAGCATCCAGCCAGGGGAGTCTGTCCAGAGCCGTGACACCTAGTAACAAATAAATAGCAAACAAAGATATACCGGTGACAACAATCAGCTTTAGAAGTTAACAGGAGAAGCCTGGAAAGTGTAAAATGTATTTGTGTTGCTAGGCAAAGGCAGTGAAACTAATTCTAGAGTAATGCTGTCTCAAGTAGAGTTTTGCGCACAGGAATTCAAAGACCAGAAAACAAGAAAGATTAATTGTTATTTAAATTTCTAGATTTGGATCCTTCCCATAAGCCTGACTGAAAAATTAATAATACAGATTAATCTAGTTTGTAATAAAAAGAAAGAGACCAATATTATGTTCTCAACAAACATTAGCTAACGGGCATGGGAAGGTTTAAACTGTCACCATTCAGAGCAGTGATGATGAGTGAAAAGTGACACGGGAAACTTGGGGACTGTTTTTAATCACCCTTGCATAGCTGTTAAAGACACAATAAAATGGCAACAGGACATTATAAATAGAGCATGTAAAAGAGCCTTCTGTGACAGGGAGAACTGTTACAGACTCCCTTATTAGACAGGTTGGCTTAAGCATTCACTCTGTCACCTTCCACAGTTGGTCAAATGTTCTGTCCCATCTTAAAGATAACTGAGCTTGTTCAGCTTGGTTTGGCTCATCTCTAGTTTAATATAAAAAGGATGATTTATCACAGACTTAGTTTAAAAAGCAAGCCAAACAATGACACAAATGTGTTAAAACTTCTTCAATGTCACAGAAAGGATGCCAGCTTTGTTTTAAAAGCTTCACATGAATTGAAATACAATTTAAACTCTCTGGGATGTTTGGAAATAAATTTGTTTGTAGAAAAGAAACCTTTCTTCCCGCAAAGATGCTGGGAGAGGATGGAGCTTCCTGGTAATTTCTGGTTGTGTCAGAACTGAATTTTGCACATTTGTCTGCAAATCACTCCACAAACAGTATTGCACAACATTGTCTTTTGGCCTAATTTTCAAAGATCTTAATACCAAGAATTCCCACTGAAGTCAGTGGGAACACAGAACTAGCAAAAGGAATCTGAACGTTAATGTCATTTATGACAAATAAATGATAATCAGTCCATTTAGTCTTGAAATGTAGCATGCAAACATATTAAATTCTAGATGCTATTCACAATTTACAGCAACAGTTTTAGCAAAGAGCATACAAGTTTAAAAAAATAAGACAAATGTTTCTGTTTTTTGAATAATTGAGTTTGGATTCTTATTTCACTGTAAGTTATGAACCGTAATATTGAGCATAAAATCAACTATCATTCAGAGTGAGCATTGAAGAACTACAAATTTGTTTCCAGCATTTACTTCTTTTTGCTATTACATCACAGATGTGTACACATTTATTTTACTGAGCTTTGTGCATTTAAGGCCACAGTTAGAGATAAAGAAAATGGGGTCTCCTTTAATGACTTCTTAGCAATACTTGCCCTCTGTAATCATACAACAACATACAGCATGAATCCCATAAAAAGGAATATTGGTGCTCATGTCATTTAAATTTCTTATTCATCCTTCCTTTCCCCAAATGTGTACTGTGTTCAGCTAATCTCACTTGTCATTTTCAGAACTGTTTAAAATAATGAAAAGAAATCCCTTAAAGAGAAAGATCATTTCCCTTAAGGCTAGGCATAACTGAAGTATTCCAAGGAAATAATATCTGTAGTGCTCAAAGACAAAGGACTGTTCACAAGACCTACAGTTTTGGACATTTTTACTTACATTCTTCTCCCAAAATGAGGCAGAATATCAATGCTTAAGAACAATGTTTTTTGGGGTCACTCAACAGAAGAAAAAAAAAAAAAATTGAATAATAAACAGCACACCAGAATGTTGAGAGGGAAATTAAACAGTAAATAAATACCTAAATATGATTAGATTTAAGTGTGCACTTAATACATGTTTAGAATTCTTCACTCATACCTGACTCCATTATTGCACAGATTACCTTTCCTTTACCCTTCCCCCTCTGGAAATTTAATTAATGGTATGGATGAGAGATGCTCACCAGGCACAACGAGACATGCAAAGGATGTACAGGAGGAATACTCTGAACACTCTTTGTAGTAAATCATCCCAGGTTTTGTAAACAAATGAGAGTGTAAATAAGACGTTCGCATACAAGTCAACCATACCACACTTCTGCAAACAGAGATGCCTCACCTCACCAGGAGGCAACTGTGTGCAGAGTAGACCAAACCTTCAATATATGTCAGCTCCTAAGATGAAAAAGGAACATGCAGCAATTACTATTATTATTTTTAGTTTTTTAAGTTTGGCATTTTTGTTCTATTGCAAACTACTCCATTCTCATGGCTTAGAGTAGCTGCAGACATGCTTTAAAATGCCACTACTTCCATGCCTTTTCCATTTTACTGTATTCAACTGTTTTAAAGGAAAACCATTTGAAAGTCTTTTCCCTCAAAAAATATCTCCTTATATAAAGGCTGTCTCTGAAATAATTAAGATTGCTCAATGCTAACCTAGAAAAAGATTGCACAACTCTGAGAAATAACCCCCTAGATATAAGGACATGGTAAATGACAGGATGTCAAAAGCAAAAGGAGGGAGACACCTGCAAATTAATTCTGTCATCTGCTCACTACTCACCCACTCACATCACATGGGGCTGAAGAATGAGGGACCTCATCTCAATGGGGTGGTGAAAGGATCAGAGAGAAGAACAAAGCAGCAGCTGATCATAATAGTTGCAATCGAAAATTGGAAGGGAAAAGCAGAGGGAAAAATTGAAAAAATGAATTTAAATACAGACAGGGAGAAAGGCCAAGATAGAAGAGATAAAACACCCTGGGCGATTAAAGAGAGAAGACTGCATTAGAAGAAAAACAGGGTTTAACCCGGTGTGTTAAACAAAGGCAGACTGCAGACTTTGTACCTGAGGGCCCCTCTGTGCATTGAGGGGACTGATGGATGCCACTGCTGTTTCTGAACCTGCAGAGAAACTTCCCCGGTTCTGGAAGAGGAAGAAGGCAGGTACAGGCATGAGTGATATCCACCATCCTTGCTGAACTCCACTGGAAGGCTGCCAAAAAGTGAATGCAGTTGACGATTAATTAAACTATGAGCAAACTACCATTGCTGAGCAAATCCTTCCCTCCTCCCTGTGTTTGAGAAACTGAAAGGGGGAAGACTGAAGTGCAGAGGTAGCACAGAAGCACCAATCACCCCTGAGGATGGCTTTGTGGCTCTGGAGGATTCCCTGTGATCTCTGCAGGGAAGAGATTGCTCACTGCTCACTTCACAAGGGAAAACCACTCTGCTCCTGCTGCACTACAGGCAAAAACATCAAAAAAATGGAGCAACCTACAAGGGATTTTTCCATATTTCTTGTCGGCTTTTTTTCTGCAAGAGTTAGCAGGTCCTAACATCGAGATACAGATGCCTGGCTTGAAAGTCTGCAAAGTTGACCTGACACTATGCCTTTAAGGAAATGTTTGTGTGGAGAAGGGCTGTGTATGTGGGAATCTACTCTTCTTTAAAAAGAAGTATATGTATCCTTATCAATGCACATTTGCCTTCCCTCTTTGGGAGTAGGTACAAGTATCAGTGTAAAATGATAGCTTGATTGTTCAAGCATTTACATGGTTTTAATGAGTAGCTGCTTAAATGGTCCAGAAATTCCACACATAAATATTTGACCCCAGGGCTACAGTAATTTATGGACCTTCCAGTTATGGAAAGTATTCTTTTTTCTTTTGCACTGCACTTGGACTGTTCCTTTTATTGCTTACTCCATAACCTTTCCCACTGTTCCCCTAAGGATCTTTGGGTGATTGTGGGAAGTGACAGAGGGATCGGTACATTACCCTCATACATGAAGGAAAAGGGTCTATTTAGACTATTTACAAGCCAGGCAAACAAAATACAGGGAATTGTGGGAAAGTTTATGTGGAAAAGTTCCACACCATTTTTATTTTTCTAGAACAGTGTGAAAGGGAACCTGAGCTTAAAAGTGGTGTCTACAGCTAGAGGTTCAATACAATATATATATATTTGCCCCGAGTTAAAAGTAAAAATCCTGGCCTTTCAAATATGTGTCAATAACTACTGTAAAGGTTTATGAGAGGGAAAATGGAAATTCTCATCTAATTCAAGCCATGCCAGAAACATATTTGCATTGTCTACAGTGATATAGAAACTGTATCAACCACAGCCTGATCACATTAAAATTTTAATTACCAAGTCCTATGCAATTATGAACAAAGTCTTTGGAGGTTTCTTCATGAAGTCCAACTTAAGACACACATTCCACTACTCAAAAACTCTTGCTGTTTATGGCAGGGGATTCATTAAGGTACTTTCAAAATATAAATTCTGTATCTTCCATATAATATTTGCAAAATCTGTTCTAAGTGTGTGTTTCACAGCGCTGGCAATATTACAACAGAATTGCAAAAGAAGAAAGCCAAAAGTAATCTCTGTCCAATTAATAACAATCTTTTCAACTATCTGGACTAGCTAAAAATACACAGCTTGGATGAAGAAGGATAGCTTTGAGGTAAAAATAGCAGAAGCAAAGAATATTTAAGACAAAACAAAAAAAAATCCCAAATCATTCTTAAGAACTTGTGCAGAGCTTTAATATTTATAACCTCCTTTCCCAAGCAGAGCTTCAAAACACAAAGAGGACGTGAAATTGATAACAAAGGAAAGACGCCAAGAATGTACAAAATAGAAAGAATTTCTGCATTCCTTCTGTGTACATGGAAGTCCTCCCTCTGAAGCAATTTATCCTGGCTGATGAGGGATAAGTGGGTGTGCCCAAGACAAAACTTGTCAGACAAAGACATGTTTGTTTGCTTTTTATTTATCTTAAAGTCAAAAGCACAATACATTACAGTGCTAATGTGTGCCCTTCCAGATCTTCACTCTTCAGTGGGATATGAGATGGAGAGAAATATTTATTCCAAAGGCAGGACAGATCTGTAACTAACACTATAGTTATCATAAATTTGTATAATAAGTAGCCTTCAAAATGGCTGTGCAAGCATACTGAAAAACATTCTAAGCAAATAAGACAAATAAAGACTGAAAACGGCAGCAAAGACAGAGGTGAAGCAGTGTGTTCCACCTCCTACAGCAGAATAACGGCCCACTCATTGCTAGAACTATTAGACTATAGCCCTCACTCCCTGCAATGATATTCCAACACAAAGAAACGTAGATCCTTAAATTAACATAAGTTAGTCACTCAGAACACACTCCAGCTAAAAATTAAGGCCTAACTGGAAGACAAACTTCCTTATTTTCTCTTTTCAATTCCAGTCGTGCATACACTGAAAATCTGTTTTTGAACACTCGTTATTATCCAAAATTAATAGCTTCAGGAGCGTGACAGCAGAAAATGCTGCTTAGGGAGTAGTTCTCACTGGTAGGAAGATGGAATGGGTGAAGTAATTTTTATTTATTTATTTATTTCTATTGTCCATGGCTCTGAGTGGACAACAGTTGACCCTGAAAGCTGCATTCCTAGCAAGGTAAAACAGAGTACAATGAACTTTCTGTTTAGAACAAGATTAAAGAAGATCTCTGGAAGACAGAGAGTCAGTGCTTTACTTCAAAGATAGGCATGAAAATTTATTCTGACAAAACAAAACAATATCAAGTGAAAAGTCAGAAAAAATAGTCTTGGATCCTACTAATCAACATTGCTTTTTTCAAAATGGAAGTCCAGGAATTCCATCATCAGGAATTCTTTGTAGATGAATTACATGTTAAATGACCAGTTCAAATCAATTTATTCATGCCACATGTCTGGATTTTCATGTATCATATCTGACATTATTTTATATTTTTAACTGTAGCTTGTTTTAAAATGCAGTGGGCATAGAATTAATGCACTGGACATAGATTCTTCATTCTATTTTATATAGTCACAACTTCCATGTAGAATTTTTGGAAATTGGGAAGTTTTGAAATGCTGAAATGTTGCTACATCACTCTGGGGTAAGTTCTGCCTTGCATATTCTTTTGAGTGATTGACAACAAGAATAAAAATTGTACCATGTTAATCCATTCTCTTGATTAAACTTGATTAATTCTAGTTACATTTATAATCTTATTAATCTCTTGGGATTACTAGTTTTAGGCTACGCAAGCTAAAATGTATTATCTGATGCAATCATTTGATGAAAATAATGGGCCAAGTGATTACTACGGAAAATGAGTGTTCAGTACCTCAGGGGATGAGGGCCTATCAAGGGGATAGCAAGGCATTGTTTTTTGTCCAAATCTTAACAGTTACATAATATTTACTGTTACCCACCCATATACTAAAAGCACATAATGCAGATGGTATTCCTAACTTGAATTTGTCTCATTCTCAGAACAGCCCATGGTGATTTTATTTATTTACAAAAAGACACTGAAGAAAGGAGATATCCACTGCACTTGCATAATTCCTGGTCAAGACCTAGGGTTTGCTTTAGGCTGTATGGGTTTTACACCCTCCCTCATGTTGGAGTATGCCATATCCTACCAACTCCTGAATTTTAGTCATGTTATTCTCAATCCTGGACAGATTATATTGGTGTGGTTTTTTTTTTTTTTAATCAGAAAGAGGGAAAACAGGAACACCTGGAACTCTGTGGTAATAAATGGCATTTGATAGTTTGTCCATGACCTATTTGTCATGGGAAGAACATGTAGAGAGGGCTGAGGTCTGCACCTTCCAGCAGCAAGGTGTGGGGAGAAGCTTCTGCCTAAATAAGATGCTGCAAGGAGTGTATCATCTTCTCCTCAGTCTCACGAGTTGCAGAAGAAACAACAGCACTATGCTTTTTTTCCCTTACAATCTCTTTTTTCATGCATTCAACCAGTTCTATCTCACATACCTGTTACTCAAAGATTCCAACTACCTAAGATCATTGTAAGAACCATTTCCATTTTCGGAGGTAGGCCAACAGCAGAACATTCTGTATGAAATGCATACTCTCTCATGAAACAACATCTGACATTTATATTTTAAGCAGACAGTGACTAGATGGCACAAAATAAATGCAATTAAGTAGCCAAGCCCAGCAACAGCAGGGTCAGAATGAAATCTTGAACAGTCTGCAGTGCTGCAAGTTATAATTTTCTATAGGTTATAGTCCTAAAGTAAAGAAATCCTGGAAAATTATATCTTTTCACAAGATTCATATAAAATGCAGAACATTCATAAATAAGGTTTTAAGCTCCTTAAAATATAATGCTGTAAATCTTATTACAGACTTCAGATGTAATTGTTCTGCTGTTTGTCTCCTAGCGCTGTGCCTCTTAACTTTATATGGTTACAAAGGGGATTAATTTTGCTTTAGTCCTTTGTTTTCTTTTGCTAATGAAGACCAGACTTGTTTGTTCATTTTCTTTCAAGTACTTCTGTTTCTTATAGCGTGAGCTCATATAGATGTAATATAGAAAATCAGTATAAAAATTTAGATGGTTCAGGTAAAGTCCAAAAATTTGGACAACTTGAGAATAATTGGAAGCTTTTGGGGTCATCCATTCCTCTTTTATTCCCTCTTACATTTCTTATGTTCCCTCTTGTTTCTCTTCCTCTGTATTTTCTTTTTATTTCCAACTAATAAAAACTTCTTCCTCTCCTCTTAATTTCATATGCTTTCCTCTCAGAATCCATTTTTCCTTCTCCCAAATATCACTAGCAATTGAGAATGCCTTCACATCACAGGCTTATCAGTCCATCTTCTTCAAAGATCATCTTGCCAACAAGGATGTACATTTCTAGAAAAGACCATCTGATCCTCCTGCCAGCTGAAGGGACAGGCCCCTGTGTTTGTATAGAGCTTTGCTGGTATGAATGTGTAGGTATATGGCAGATTTCCAACACAGCATATCTAGATCAGGTCCAATAGTAATGATTTCTTTTAAATACAGCATCACTTAATAGGGCTCAGAATATAGGTTTATACATTTAAAATAAAAAAAAGTGAAAGATATTTTTGAAAGTCAACTGGAGCAGAAATGCCTTGACATTTAAAAAATAACATAAATAATAATTGAAATGATTTTTGATTGCGAGTCCCTAACCTGTGCTGTGATCCCAAACACAACAGCATTATGAACAAAAAGACCAGGGTAGGTAATGCATTATTGCCAAAAGTGAGAGTAAACAGTCTCGTAATTCTTCCTTACAAATGAATGAAATAAAAATGTGGAACTGAACCAAATTTTAAAGTCAATACAAATTTTGGTATACTCTCTTCTGCTGCAGAAGCCCAATATATTTGTAACAAAGTAGGAGCTATATAGTTTACCTTGACAATATTCCTTTACATTCTCCAATTATAGTTCTACTTAAAGGAAGAAATACTCTTTTAAATAAAAATTTTCATGAAGACAGATCCTTTCATTGCATTCTTCAGACCACGCAGGGCCCTCTGACCTGTAATTTCCTGGACTACAGCTTATGTACATATTAATGAAGACATAATAGCTCTGACTTGTTATCGGCAAAAATTTTCCTCAACTTAATAAGAGATAAGCTCTTAGAACGTAGATACCAGAAATACCAGAAAGCTTGCTTATAGATTTTTTTTACCCATCTCATACAGTTGTCTAAGGCAGGAGGAATAAAGTTCAAGCATTACTATGCTGTTTAAGTAGACCTTCATACAGTCTTTCTGACTTCATCTTTCCCTCCCCTCTAAATATATAATATTCTAACCAGCATACAACTATGCTTATATATGCACTTGGTACTAATAAGTTTAAAGTAGGAAATGACGGTGATGTGATAGCAAATGAATGTTGGCAAAATGTCAAATGTCCGGTGTAAAATTTTATGAGCATGCACATTCCAACATAATGTGGACACAAGCCATCCACTGTAGTTCATTTTGGCAGAAATACTGCAAAAATATAATTTTAGCATATATTACAATTCACTTACGGATGCTTAAAAACACATTCATCAACCTCCCAAGAAAGGTCAAAGAAACACACGGGTATACCATATACAAGAGGAACTGGTGTATCAGAAAAGACTGGTTGAAAAGAGAGACACAGATAGATGCATCAAAGCTATTGCATAGGTTTCTTAGTGCTGACTGGGCTAAAAATAAATACAAGTCTGACAGTAGCGAAAATGTAAGTGAGCATGGCTATGCTGATTTTAGTGGAACTATAGCAATTTAATCCAAGTGATGATCAGGCCATTAATTTAAAAAAGAACTAAAATCTTTCTTATCAACATTAATTATAAGATGTTTGATGATTTCTGATGGTATGATGATTTCTGATGGTACATATGTAGGGCCATGCTTATAAACATACCTGAGATGGTTAGGTTTTTTTCCTTTTTTTTTTTTCATGGAATAACCTGGTGGTTTAATTTGTGCATTAAAAAGATTGAGTAGTGCAGTTAGTTGTGTGTGTTTAATTATGGGTGGAAACTGGAAATCTGTTCTTGTAGTGGGAGAGCTGGTTTTTTTAACAATGAAGGGACAGAGAAGTTGTGAAGAGATGAACAGGGTGAAATTACATACCCTGTTGCTGTACAGCAGCATTTCACACTGGCACAAATGTAAGCAGCAAACAAGCAAACTTTGGGACAGGACAATGCAGCTAGAATCCACCAAACAGAAAACTACTTTTACATGATGCCTGAGTGAGAGCCATTGATGTCAGTGGGGTTTCTCAGCGTGTACAGTGCTTACAGCTCTCAGGTCAATAAGTGTCGAGAGGTGCTGTGCCAATACAGGGTTTTGTGCCAGCAGGTTGGTGTGCTGTCAGGGACTTCTGAACCTCTGTAAACAAAATCTCTGTGCACCAGTGACTGGATTACGGAATGACACTCAAATATACCTCAAAAATATTTTTATAAATACACTTAAGTCTACTATGTATAATCTAGCTAATATATGGTGGACACTCACGTCATAGCAGCAGGGAAGCAAGTGCATTACAGTGTTGAAAATTTTGTTAAATCATTTGAGCTGGTAGGTTTTGAAAATAAGACATCTTTACGTTACCTGATTTCATACTCCTAAACATGTAGTCATTGGGAATTAGAAGTTTTCAGGAAGGATGTAAATATTCATTATTATATTAATTCTTGTTTATACAATCAATTCAAGTTCACTAATGGAAATATGACATTTGTCACACTGAGAATAATCATGTGGTGCGCAGTATTTCTTCAAGTCCCAAAAAGCACATTCATTTTTTAGTTGGCAAAAAACACCTGGCACCTGGAAGAATTGCCCTCTTGGGATCTTCATCTCTGTACACTGTTTCACCACTAATCATTATAATATTTGTGAAAAAGGGGAACCTAGTCAAGGCTTTCAGAACCTCTGCCATAACTTACAAACCCACTAATTCTCAGACAAAACTCTCCTTTTAGAAAACATATGACATCCCTCAAAGCTCTACCTCTTCCAGACTCATTAGCAGTAAGTGATAAAAAACATTAACAAGGGAGATATTTTAATGAGCTTGCACAGAGGTCTGCGCATGTCTGCTAGCAGCCTGACCCCTTCTTGTACTCCTTGGGCTCCTGTCTTACGAAAATAGACCTCTTCTGAAGTGTGATTCTCTTCCTTTGGCTTTTGTCATCATTTTACAAACCGTAAGTAAGCAAGTAAACTAAAAACCAAAGAGGATTCTGCTAAATACCAGCTGAAGTCTTCATTATGGCTGCACAAGAGTCTCCCAACAAATCAATTAAGGTGCCCCAGATAGCAACTGGTAAAGTTGCTTTCACAGCACAAGTCATATCGCACCTGCAGAGAGCGTATGGTATCTGCCGCTAGTGATTGCTACTAGGCAAAATTAAATAGCTAATATCCTTCACTGAGCTTTGTGTGGCCAGTATTATCTCCCCAGGAGCAGGAACCTTCAGCTCACAACAAATGGCAAAAGCAAAGATCCTTAAGACTTGTTGTGACTGGAGAGGCCATGAGAAGTTAATGAAACATCCTCCTGGACCATACACTAACAAAATCCCCATCATAAACATTTGCTTATCCATAGGGTTAGCTTCACGCAGAAGGTAACGGGGAAGACCTCTAAATGTGGAGCGGAAATGTTAAAGTAACGCTGATTGTCAAAGGTGTCCTGGGAACGCTGCCCAAGACACTTAAGAACCACCTCAATGATTTTTTCATTAGTCTCCAGAGTTTCCAAAAGTCTAGACTTACTATCTTGAAAATGTCAGTATCAGACAAATTTATGGTGAGAAGCAAAGTTCATGAGATAATGGGGGTGGGGAAAAGAGGATGTTGGGGGAGAGGGGGAGAGAGAGAGGATGGGAAGAGAGAGATATAATAAGTCTAGACTTTATTTTGAATATATCTTCCATTTTGTGACTACATCTTGACTTCTAAGCATCTGCTTGATCTTGAGCTCATGAGGAAATAAATCCAGTTCATAGACAATGGCATCAGTTCATTTTATTATGATACAAACTAATAAAACCAACAATCCTTGATTTTATCCATTTAGACTAGCTAATGACCAGGGATTCATCATGACGCACACATAGCTAATTCCTAACTCAAAAAAGGTATCGATTCAAAGTTGCAAACAGACCAAGAGTGTAAGACGAGGTCATACAGAAATGAATATGATGATAAAGAGTTTTCTTATGTGCTTTCTTCAGTCGAAGTTTTACACTTGGGACTAAAAGTAAGGTAGATGACAGACCTGTGGGGACTAAAAGTAAGGTAGATGACAATCCTGCCTAAGGCTCCTTCCATTCTTATCATTCTTCAATCCTTAATTCATGGTTGTGTTGAACTTTAGTTGTACTGTACCTATTGGTTCCTATGCAGCCTGAAAGCAGCTAATGCTTAATAAATTTGCCCATTTCACCTGATGAACAGGCTGACCAGAATGAGCTTCCAAACCTGTCTGATTAAACGAAGGAGAAAGGCAGACCTGAAAACATTAAAGGGCTTAAAAATGCTCTTTGATTGTCATTAACTGATCTGCATCTGGAAAAGGCATCAGAAAGCATAATGTGATAAAACTAAAAGGTTAAGATGTTTGCAGAACAAGAATAATCCTTATGCTATAGACAGGAAATATTCAACTCAGAATAAAGTTTAATGAGGGCAAAATAAAACCTAGGCATGTGGAAATGCTCCTCTTTGAGGATATTCTTTATACCAATTACTCTTCAAAGGTATTGCATTAATGTTTTTGGCAAAAGATTACAATTAAATCAGATGAATAGTTTCCAATGTTTTTGCATCTAACGTGCTCAAAAATGTTATTTTGCTCATGTTATGAATCTGTCATCCTTGTATTTTGTTTTGGCAATTCATATAGATACTGATTTCAATTATGTCAAGAATTTAAAAACATCTCAGCCTATTAATCTAGTTTATGACATGGCAAATAATTAATTGGCTTTCATTATTAGTTTTTGTTTTCCAAGAATATCGCATGGGGAGAAAAACTGCCAATAAGTTCCTACTTCTTTCTTATTTCTTCCAAAGAGACTTATTTTCTTATTTTTATTATTACCATTTTCCCTTTAAGGATTAACCACTGTCTTGAACTACACAGTCTTTTCTAATTTCATTCTAAAAAATTCTTTTGCCTTGCTGTGCTTCTGATACTAGCACAGTAACAAAATAATGCAACACAGTAATTCCCTGATAAAGCTAAATGTTGGGACACAAAGGAGAACATTTTTTGAGCAGTGAGTGCAAGATGGAGAGGCACATCTGAGTTGGGATATTTGTCAGTGGGATTTTTATGTTTAACTTCCCACATATGCCCTCAAAAATTTAACCATACGTTTAAAAAAAAAAAGCTGTAATCTTTTTTCCCCCACAAATTTTAATAAAAGCAATAAGCCATTTTATTTTTTTCTGGATACAGCAATCCCTTTTCTTGGAAAATCTACTTAATCAAGTGATAAAGATCACCTTGAAAAGATTTGGGAGATGAAATGCACATCGAAGTAATGATCCGTCTGAATACACTTACGTAACAAGAGCAGGGGCTGAAATCTCCTATCTCATGCATTCATAGAAATCTTAAACACTGGATTCCTCTTTCTGTCACACCTTTTCCTATTATCCCCATACCATTTCTGCAAGTTCTCCCATGTTTGCCATATGCCGTTCTGCACAGGAAACCACACCTTTGCAGGACTCGGTAATTCAGCCTTTTTTCTGACCAGTACTCTTGGACTTCTGTGTTTGTCCCCAAAACATCGCCATACTCAGTGGTGCTAACCTCCACTGAGGGGTCTTGCAAGCACTTTTGGGTCCCAGAAAGCAATCTGAGGAAGCAAGTGGCAGTTGTGGGCAGTTAGGTGATAATGGATATTTATTCAAAAAATATTTTATTTTTTGAAAACTAGAAGAAAATTTTGACATAGGAGAGAGTTGTGGGGAAGAATCTCAGACAGGAGGAAGGTTTGCCTTTCTGTGTTTTCAGGCAGAATTACTTTTTAAAAATCCCTGTCAGAAGAGTTGGAGGAAAACATCTTTTGCCTAAGGATGCCAAGCAAGGGACAGCCTGGGCTGGAGAAAGCAGCCTCTGGCAATAGGTGCTGATGTAAGGATCCCTGCATATTAGCTCCCTTACAGTTTAGCTCAGGAAGGCACTTGTCCCTTCCAGATTATCAAGACTTCAGATGAAGTAACAGCCTTAAATAAGTAGGTTGTTCATGGGTTTTTTGGTTAAAAAAAAAAAAAAAAAAAAGTTTATAGTAAGAATAGGTCACCATTGTGTTTAACCTTTCGTTTTCAAAACACCTCAGTGAGCAGATAGGACCTTGTTATTAATCTAAGTTTTTGTTTTTCTAGAGATTAACTTTAACTACCTAACCAATATATGTAGAAAATACCCATATGAAAGATATGTTACTGACAGATCAGAACTGCTGCACCAGCACCTTGCTGGATTTGGCCTCCCCTCACTAGATGCTAGTTGCTTTGAATTACAGTTCTCAGCTCTTTGTGTGTTTCCTCTTGCACTATTTAATGTACTATTTTAACCTTTTTCTTAGTCTCTACTTATTCCCACCACTGTGCTCTCCAACTCTCCAATAACAAATCCTCATATTAGCTTTTTATATATTATAATTGCTTTATAGTTTTAGGAGGTTTGCTAAAACAAAGAAGGACAAGACCACCATAATGACGACAGAATATACCTTCCCTTTGTTTCCTAGCCTATTATGAAGAATTTAGAGATAAATACATAAATCAGCATTTTATTCCTCCAATATAATGGCTTTTGTGCTGTTCTCCTCGCAATTACAATGAAAATAAAATAGATGTACTATGTCAACTACCAAAAGGAAAAATTTTGTACCTCTCTTTTGTATAACAGTGTATTAAATTAGGAAAACAAGATGGATTTGAGTGGAAACAATGTAACTGTTCTACTCAAACACTGCCATAAATCTGACTCAACTTAAGTGCTTTGTTCAGAATTAGTGTAAGGAGCTATTACCGTAATTCTCCTACTCTCTTTCTCCATCACACTTCAGCACTGAAGAAGCATCGCTCGTTCCTGTGCTTCAAAGTGCATCCTCAGCCAGAGAGATCCGCTTCCTATCACACACCCTTAAGTAATTTGATGTCATTTACCTTCTTAACTACGACACGATTTGTCGGGATGCTTTTTCCAGGCAGCTGAATGATCACATGTGTTACTAGTACTAGTAAGGAAAATTTTCAGAGTCCCAAAAATATGAATGGAGGCAGTATTCATGCAGCAAGGTGTTTAAACTTGCTGCCTGCAGTTATGGAGCATTCCAGTCTGCATGTGGAGCATTCAGCAACTAGCAGGCAGCCTTTTATGGTGAGATACAGACCTACCAGTAATGACAGCAGTAAAAAATGACAACACAATGCCTTTTATAACGTGGCTAATTCATTGCAGACTACAAAGGACATGGGCATGCAAAAAAGGGCAAAAAATACACATTGCATATACTACTAACAACTACTATATAAAATATAACAGTATAATTTGCAAACAGATATTCTAATTATAAATAGCTGTAGACATTTCAAGACTAAGGTCTTCCAGTAATATTGCTGCTAATTTAGAAGAAGAGGTTATTGGGTGAAATGGTCTTAAACCATGTCATCAATGCCTATTGTTACTCTTCATCCTTTTTGGATCCTATATAGTCTTTTGGACGTTACTATAGTTCTTTGGTTTTACCTAAAGCAGAGGAGCCAAACAGCATTCCTGTTTATTCACTGTGGCCCCTGTGTGCCTAATGTTGATTCCTGAGTTCTGGAGTGACCAGAAGCCGGAGCTCTGTGGGTCAAATTTAGCTCACAGGTTGAGTTTTTTGTGATAGGTGCATACATTTCAAGCATTAATCCCGATTTTGATTTTCAGGATATTCAAGAACTTTGTGGTTCAGCTGAAAGAAGCATATTGTCCTATTATAGTAAGGGGGGACAGGAGGGGGAAGTGTGTAGAAATCAGTTTTCTGAAAGGCAACCTCTCTTCTGCCAGTATAATTTCAAAATACCAGTTGAATTGCAAGTACAATTTCTGTTCCTTGCACCTCTAAGTGGACTTGACTGTGGATACAAAAAAAATGTACCTGTTTATTCTCTAAGGGAAAAGACTATTTAAAATAAGTGTATGCTTACAATTATGGTAATGCTTAGAAAGCTCAGTTATGAAAGGGTTTGGGTTTTTTTTGTATATAAGTTGCAATCTAATGAATTGTATTGAAAATGTACGATTTTTGCGTTCACATCACATTGCTCTTTCTCTGTTTGCAAAATCTCATAAATGTAACCAAGACAGATCAAGTTTCACAGAGAAAATTAGCCTAAGAAAAAGAGCAGAATTCCCTTCCACTACCACCCTTCCTGCCTTCCCCATACATTCACAAGAGAAAGACTGGGGAAATGTCAGTTGTACAGAGAGAAAAGAAATTAGGTCCAAACTTGAGACTTCATGCTACGTGTAGACTATGTATTTAGAAATAGAGCTTTACATGTCCTGGTATTTGTCAATAAAAATATGGCTCTATCTAAATTCACAGAAATTGTGAAACACACCGTATTTTGCCTTTAGTTTTTACTTATCCTCTGAATTTTGACTTCGTATGCAAAAGAATAAAGATTACCTGTCAAAATAAAATGCTATAAGAATGAAATATACAGCATGTACTGTGGGAAAGTACTTGGTCTACTTACAGATGCAACAGCTGGTGTGCACTACTGAAAAGTGCTTAATTGAATCACCAGGAAAAATAAAAGAGTTTATGGCATATTTCAAGCGAAGACATCTTGAGTTTTTCACATGCTTAGTATTCAGTATTTATTATAATATTCATAAGTCTTCACTGAAAATTAGCACTTCCTATACTAGAAAAGGTTCATTTTTAACTTTCTTTCCCATTCAATGTAATATACTATTACACAGCAAGGAAATCAAGATGTCTTTTAAATCCAGCTTCAAGTATCCACACATTCCATGTTAAGCTGCAATGCTTAATTTAATATCTGTACAGCACTGGTAAACATTTTAAACAATAGATTATGTAGCCTAAGGGACAAAGCCCCAGTATTCAGAAGGTGGTATAATACGTTTGAAGGATGACTGTACACTTGAGAGGAGGCAGAAAAACCAAAAGCAAGGAAATCTTTACCACAATTGCCAGAAAATAATGCAGTCACTATGTGAGCACACCCTCTGGCACTCTCCTCTGTCAGGACAGGAGAGAAGTCTACAGTACTGTCATGGTCCACAGGCTACAAATGTTCCCAATGTAGCTTTGTATTCAAAGCTTTTGACAAAAAAGGTCAACAGCTGTGGTTCACTGAAAGTCTGGGGGCAATAATTCTGTGTTTTAATGACATAAATGACAATAGTTTTTCAACAAGAGAAAGAACAGAGAGAGAAGAGAGACAGCAAAAATGGAAAATAAAATTAGTCTTATTTCATTTCCTTTCTACATTACTAGTTGGAATAAAACATAAAATATCATTCCAAATTCCCTCAAGTGCTTGAAATCATTCTTCAAAATTAAAGGCGTTAACTACCTGCAGCAGTTACGTTCATCTAATGTAACAAGATTTCATTTAGCCTGTCTTAATCTCCTCATAGCTGTTACTGGTCTTTTATTTGGGCTGTGAAGGGAGGGCATGAATATTATTATTAAAAGATTCAATCCCAAATTTGCAAACAAAAATTCCTCAAGAACCAAAGGAAATAAGTTCATTAATATCATACTTGCACATACATTTAAAATTCTGTTGCTAAATACTGGCACTGATAGCAAAAAATTCCACAACTACCGCACATGACACTGCAAACTGCATACAGCACTTCCGGGAGTGATATAAAAAAAGCAGTGTCTAGGGAAGACAAAATGTTTTCTAGATAATATTAACATTACCATTTAGGATGAGCCAAAAAATATCTTTCTGCAGGTTCAACTAAACAACTTGGGAAACTCCTGCATCAAAATATTGACTAGATCCAGATGTTAAGAACTTAAAAACCAAAAAAACTTCTAATCTTTCCTTCTACACTTATTCTGCTGTTTTTCTACCATTCCTACCATTTCACGATGTGCTTGTGATTTTTCACAGGACCTCAAAAGGTTCAGCTCAACTAGGGAACCAATGGAATAACTTTCCGCTCTCTTGTTCTCCGTAATCTCTTTTATCCCCCAGAACACGCCTTCCGCCACTGACCATGCATGTCGCCTGCGTGATTTCCTTCAGTGACTACCAGCAGCCCGCGTACCAAAATTTTGTCTCCAATATGATCCCTAAGACCTAAATTTTGTGGTCCTAATGCAGATTTTCCTCTTCCTGTTCTCAGATTCATAACGAAGTCAATAAAAATGGAGGGTCTGCTCATGGAATCAGTTCCACACATACTTGTCTTATGGAGGTGAATAATCCTGCTGATTTCAAAAGAATGACAAATGTGCATGAAGTTCAACATAAGTGTAACTGATTGCAGGCTCGTGGCCTGGATGCTGATCCCAGGATTTGGCTCCAGCAGCACAACCTTATGCAGCTTGTGCTGATAAGGCTTATTTTAATATTAGTAAAGGGGATATGGCACAGAACGTGTCTGTTAAAAGGTTTAAAATACATGTGTATTTTATTTAAGTAACATTGAATTTCTGGGCAACCTCCCTAAATTCCTTTAGTTTGCTGAACAATTAGAATCAGCTTTGGCATTCTTGTGTAATGACGCAGCGGAGAATTAAATGACAGACCATATGTATATGAAACGTATGTAAATTAATACAAACATGCAGTAAAATTAGACATGTTATAAAAGAAAAAATGCAGAAGTATATGCTGTTTTGTGCACACAAGGTTCAACGTTGTGGTAGAAAACCTGCTGTGTTTGTCAATGAATTCATCCTAATTTGATTTCTATATAGAACAAACAAATGTTTAAAACTTTTCAAAAATATTTCTTAAAAGAAAGTGCACATCTGTTCACCAAATCTGACCTGAATTTGCACACAGTATTGCACCCTTCAAAACATTCTTTTGGAAACAAATTTAGATTTTTCAACAAAAATGTTCCTAATTATCCCCATATAAAGATAATTTTTATACACTGTAAGACACTAAAGCCCAAACTAGTAACATATACTGAATCCTAAAAAAAGGAAGCAGACCTCTCTCTTATCTGTGTGCCCAGCCACTTTTCTACAAGAGTTTGAAAGCCACACACACACACACACACACGCACTTATATATGCAATCAGGGGGCAGTGCTTAGATACAAGATCTTAGTCATGGTGTGACCCATATATAACTCTTCACTTACAGAATGTCACAAGTATTTTAACACCCATAGCAAGATGTCACGCTGCTTACAAAGCAATCTCTCAGAAGTACAGGCAAACCAGATGATTTGCTTTCCATCATTTCACTGGTGTTATTTTCCTGACATTCACATGGGATACTTGACCTAGGGGCTGGTGTGATCCCAATAAGAACAGCATGCCGTACAGACCTGCCTCGCACACAGGGGCTCCTAGCAGGGGAAACGGAACTTGCATTTTCCTGCTTCTGCTCCATGGGCAAAAGCCAGTTGCAGCGTCTGTCCTGGTTTTCCTGAATGCAACAGCCTGAAAAAATCCTACACTTGCAGCAATGCTGATAATACTTAGAAAGAGAGACAGAACTGTCACTCACGTAGCTGAACCAGTGCACAGGGAAGTGACCGGTCCTGCTGCGCTGTTGCCAGCAGAGCAGCGGCCAAAGCGCAACACCTTTGAGCAGGGTACTGCCT
>NW_008824111.1:397723-419209 GCF_000699105.1 Pygoscelis adeliae | reverse complement strand
TCCCCTGGAGGCTGTCATTTGCAAGTCACATTAGAGTTCCTGAAACTGGCATGATGCCATCTTTTGTATGGGTGAATGTTTTTGGAAATAAGAATGAAACTATTGTATTTGCAATCACATATCTTAGTTGTAGGTTATCTTTTTAAAGAAATAATTAATAAAAGCTTTGCTTTCATGCGAAGTGAATTTTGAAATACATCAGTAGTTTTGCATAGAACTGGAAAAAAAATTAGAAAGTTAACCTGCACTCTGAGAGAAACCACTAATCTGGAAGAAGAAAAGAGCTCAGCAGATTTTGGAAACGTTTTCCAAAATACTTCAGGCCAAAATTTCCACAGGCTTTCTGAACCATGATCACAGCATTTATGCACGTATGATGACTTATTACAGATTTCCACCTAGCCCAAGGCATTTACTTTCTTAATTTGTTACGTATCATGACAAGGAGAAAGTGAAAATAGTTTGTAATGACCACCAGTGAAGAAGATCTGTCAAATATGGACCACATTGATCCATGACAATAGGGAACACGAACAATACATAGACTGAAAGCAATTCTTTCTCAAAACACAGTGCTCAAAAAACCTCTCCAAAAGCAACACTGATTTATCATTAAAGAACAGGGAAGCATTAAAATGAAAGTCCATCTCTATCCATCCATCTAATTTATACATCAATTAGGAAAAGAACAAATCAGTATGGTCCATGATCTAAACACTTGCTAAAATAAAGTTTTATTAACATTTCTATAGTAATTTACTACAGTTGTTACTACATCACAATTAATTTCTAATTATCTTCGCAACAGGAGAAACTCCTAACAAAAAATAGCCAGATATTAACATCGGTTGGACCCGTTAGCAAAAGCAGTTATCCTTATTGTTGAAAATTCATCATCGCTGTGGACAATCCTAGATAAGGAAGGAACATTTCCATTGGCTTTTGGTAAGCAGTAACTGAGCTAATTTCAAATTAATTTGTATTTGTTCTTTGCATACCTTATTCCCCCATGAACTGGTCCGTGATGTCCCCATGATGTTCATGTCCCCATGAACAGCTCTCATTTGCTGCTGCAATTCCCAACTGGTCTCAAAATCAGAACAGACATCTTGAATTTCTGAGTCTCTGTTAGGAAGCTGGACAGCTTCCAGGACACAAGATATGAACTTGACCCTCTGATCTGGAGGCAGTTCAATACTTCTAAAGGAAAGTGCTTTTGGAGTGTTCAGTAGGAACTGAAACTTGCATATACTGCATACAACCCTCTCTGCCCCCACAACCACACCAAAAATTTCCAAACCTAAAACCAGACAAATTAACACACATTAGAAAGAGGAGGGGAAAACAGTATGAAGGCGATGTCTTAGGTAGTTTGCATCCATTCATTCTCAGTTGTATAGGGACTGGGTAATATAGCTGACATCTGAAAATGATCTGGAATGCAAAGAATATAAATATACTGGACCTGGTTCTTCCTTCAGAGATTTTTATATCCATTCAAATGAAAGTTGAATTGTAGAGCTAAAAGAAAAGATATCACACTCCTATGCAAGCCATAATACTAAGAATTCAGTGTTTTTTCCAATGATGATTTAGTAGGTCATACACATAGCAGTAAATTTTTTTCTGAAAGAAGTTTCTATGTTTGTGTATGTGCTGCAAGTGCATGGATTGGTGATGATAAAAGTAACACTGGTCACAGGTTTTGCTGTAATACTACTCAGTTTACCAAAAAGGTAGGGAAAATTAGCAATTTTTCTGTTTGAAAATATTTTTTCTAACAAACTTCTGAAGAAAAATATAGTTCTTTTTTACTTTCATAAAAAATGTCAAGTGGCTTTTAAACATGGAGCTTCATTCTTCAACAAGATGCTATAGATATACGTAAGATTGCTAAAGAAAAAAAATGCACTAATGGCAGATCTCCTCATCACAGATATATGTCTCTGCAGATTTATCGGTTTAATTATGGCATCCAAGAATGTCTATGCAGCTGTTTTTGTTATTAACTATGTATCCTGTGGTAGTGCTAAGTTAAAAGCTTTCAAAAGAATGTCATTTAGCTGTTTGCTAACTGTTTGCTAACTGTTCAGCAGCTTGGATTTACATAGCACAGCAAGAGCTATGACTGTGTTTGACAGCATGCTTGTTGGACGTCATACGTGACTGAGCTTTGATATTTCTATGCACCTTTACCCAGAAAGAAAGAATGCAACCCGTGTACCAGTTAATTTCCTGTATTCTATAATTTAGACATTCTCTTAACGGTTAGTTTCATAATATGCAGATAATATTAATCATTACTAATTGATCTATGATGAACTAAAAAATTATTTTGTTAGCTTCAAGAAACTTAAGATTTGCCATTAGAGATTTCCAGATCTTCTGTTTCCAAACTGAGGGTACAGAGCAGAAATACAGAATATAAATTGAAAACAGATAACAAGTGCTTTTCTTGTGACTGACACAAAAGCAGGGAAAGATTTAGACGGCTTTGTGATTGGCATTGTTTCAGTGCTTCAATAATTCATTCCTTGTTTAGTACAAATTTAAAGCTGCCAAATACTATTTTTTACAGATTGATTATGTACGACGTTTTTAACTGTATATTTCTAAGTCATGTTGTGAATGGATTTAATAATTAACTAAGTGTAACTAAGTAATTTGGCAGCCTCAGCCAACTTCAATTTATATTTTTTTCTGGTTGAAAGGAAAAACAATTACTATACTCTGTATTACTTCCAAATCTTAAAATACACTTAGGCTAAATATAAACTTAATATTAGACACAAATAAATGAATTTAAAGCATGGATATTCTGTATCAAATACACTTATAAATATTCAGTAGCAATTATACATCAAATTTTTCATTGCAGATATGGTCAAATTGATGAAACAGTTACTCTAGAGAGCTCTTTAAAATTGCATTCATATTTTTTTATTAAAAGGTATGCAATCCCTGGATCCTTGCTACAGGCTCATGTAAAACCTTATATACAATGGAGGATAACATCATACAAAATAGACCCTCTTTTGAATATCATTGGAATTCATTTTTTATTAACTACTTATATTTAAGATAGGCAAGTTAGAAGGCTTAGATCTGATTGACAAAACAATTCTGTGCATTCTGTATTGAATAAATACTGATTTCTGAAAATTTTATTAAAAATGACACAATATAAAACAGTTACTGAAAAAGAAGGAATTTTTATGCTCTTACAAACTGGTAGACCTACAGCACATGTAAATATTTAGTGTATGGAAGTTCTACCACAAATATGACCAGTCTACTTACCAATATGTCAGCCTTTTCTAGTATCTTCAAAAACTGAAATTACTAGAAATATAACAGTGGTATATAGAAAATGCCTCCATGACTTTGCTCTTAAAGAACCTGAGTGTTCCAGAGTAATAATTATCTGGAAGAACAGCAAGTTGCTTTGCTCTTCATATACATGTATATAGTATCATTCACTGATACATCTTTTCATACTCCTTAGACACTATTATCAAATTCAAATTGTAGCTACCATTTAAACCTTGATTTTATAGTCAGGTCATGATGAGTAAAATCTTGTGTAGAAGATGCAAGGCTTCAGTGATCAGAGAAATTCCAATATGGGTGTATATGTAGAAAATGGACTCTTTAAGTTCTCTGGAGGAATGTAGGAATATAGTAATCTCTCAATACAAGGATAAGGGGAGATGCTAAAGTTCTGACTTACATAAATAAGAGAAAGCACAAGCCAAAAAAGATAGATAGATAGATAGATAGATAGATAAAAAAGTAAATAAATACAATCAACACCAGCTAGGAAAAAAAGAAATTAAATCCTAGGAAATCTGAATATCCCACACAAATCAATACAGGGAAAGCTTTGGATTAGGCTTCTAGAAACCATGATTCAATAAACCAACAGTTGTCACCCTGGTAGCAGACATGATAGCTATTTCCTGTCCAGTGCTGTCCATTATGGAAATAAATTTACTAGATTACTAAATCAGTGTGAAAAATGCTGCTAAGTAAGTAATTCTAGCGGAGATCTTTTTTCCCCCTATTTATTATTTACACTAAAATAATGCCCAGAGGCTATAAACAGGATTGGAACCTAGAAACAAGTTTAGACAGCTCTTTGCATAGTGTTGTCTAAGCTTGCTTAATAGGTATGTATACATAAAATGAACATGTGCGTATATACACACACACAAAAATACACATCATCCTTGCTTAGTACACATACAAACATACAGACCTTATTTACATACTCAAAACCATTCTTTTACACTATCAGGATCATAAATATATATATACACACATACATATAGTATATAACGCAATGACTTCCTGGTCCAAAAGTGGGCTTTTTATAAAAAGCAACCTAGCACACAATCATCTGAGATCTGCTATTTTTGGAAGCAAAGCCCATAGTGCTAACAGATGTCATGCACGTTTTAGTATTGTTAATTATTTTTCTCCCCCTTCTCCTCCATTTTATAAATTCATTATATACAAAGAAAAAAACAAGTTATACTTATTTGTTAATTATCTGACCAGTATTTTGAATTCGGGATAAAGTAGACGTCTTTTTTTGCTACTTTGTACTCTGTGGCACTGTAGCAAATAATTGCTAAAGTAGGATTTTTCCTTATATTTCATGTTAAAAGACATGAAGATGTGGTTTCACAGCAGCTCTGTTAACTAGGCAAGTAAGACTGCTCTTCATGTCTGCCCAGAATTACAGAGTATTATGTTATGCTGTGGCTGTCAAATCCACATATATTCTTAGCCTAGACACACAACTTGCTCTGTAGATCACTTTGCACCTTGTGACAATTTAAAGTTTATATCTGTGTCTGCAATCTCAATGGGAGGGAAGGCAGAAAGATAAATCTATAATACATCTTAGTTCCATGTTGAGACCTCTGTTAATTAGGTCTTCCTCAATCACCATCTCTTTAATTGGCATTTTTCTAATACCAGGAAGAGACGCCTAATGTTTAGGTGTCTGATGCTGCATCAAAAGGCCACCGATAATGGCACAGCCCTACTCCAGTAGGACAGCGCGTGTTGTCAATAGAATTATTTCTCATTTTAAAAACAAAGACTAAGCAATGAAGAACTTAGCGTCAGAAGTGAAAAAACTTTGGGGGAAGAAAAGAAGCAGAAAAAGTGTTACAGGCTGTTTCTAAAAAGATAAATGTTCCCTAGCTAAGTGGACATACCACCATCAGAATAGGAAGACAGAAGAATAAAAGAGGACTGTACCATTGGGAAAACTCAGAGACCAAATCACTCTGAAACATGCTGATGAAAGCAAAGAAAGGAACAGCGCAGAAGCATTTTTCTCCATCTATCTGTAGTTTTCACATGTATTTTGTAAGTAAAGGGCACATATTTAAGAAATTCCTCTGTGCAGACTATGAGGCTAGAATTATAATAAGTCATATCACACGTGGCATTCTTAACTAGACTGCCACAAGGGAGCAGATTGAGACAGAATGCATAAATGCAGGAGATACCAAGGAGATTCAAAGCTAGAGGTAATGTTATCTATGACATACCAGAAATGTATTCAAGAGACCAGCGGGCCTGGAAGCTTTTTATTTCAATGGAGTTGAGGAGGACACGAATGTATAGTGCCGTGTAGTACCTTGCCGTCAGCTGACAATGATTTGGGTAAGACACCAACTCTTGTTCTTCCATAGGTTCCTGGACAGAATGTTCCCAGATATTAAATATTCTGGACAGAATATTCCCAGATATTAAAAAATACCTGCACACATTCTTTTTCTGTTTTGAGATGTATACCGTAAGGTTTTCAGAGATGCAATACCACCTCAGGCTTCCATGAGCTTTCTGTAGCGTTTTTGTTTTGGGGTTTCTTGGTTGTACAAGGACTAGGAAAATAAATGTAAAACACCTTAAGATCTGTTTCCTCCTTTCTGTATCTGGTTCTTTTCAAAGTTTTTTTTCTAGTCCAGTAATATTTGCCTCATGCTCCTTTTTCATCCTGAAGAACCATATCTACTGGAAGAATTTACTTGCTAATATTCTCAATCATTACAGAATTCAAAACAATATGCTTCAACTAGGTACTAATGCATTTTTTTATGCATTCCTTTGTTCCTTTCAAGCAAAATCTGATTTGGCCCTACATCTGTATGCCTCTTAAAGATAAACAGGGCCTTATTAAAAAAAAAGGATAAAAAAAATTTGTTGTTTAGGCATAAGCCAAATGCAGCTTGGTGAATGTGACAACAGTTCTTATTTACACACAATTAAATCAAGGCTGTATTTGTGCTATACAGTTTTAAGGGTTTTCTGATATTATGAGTTAAATTGATGCTGTCAATTTTTTAGGTGAGATGAGAAACATTCAGCTTTTGATTCTATTTTATGCTGAATGACATTAACTTCCTGTCTTTGATTGCTGTACCTTTGTTATTCAAGATAAACATTTTTAGATATTTATACTGAGAATATGTTCTAAATAAGTTTACCTAGCACTACATTTTTATTCATCAGGGAAGTGCTAGTGATTAGAAGCTCATGATGTAGCCAATAGAACTGTTTGTCCGACAATCTGCACATCTGTTTAATACAGAAAGAGAGAACAAGGGCAGGAAGGAACAGTTTTTGGTTATCTAGAACTGGATATATTTAAACTAAAGGGTTGTTTAATAGCATCTCAGGCTTTGATTTATTTTACATTGAAGGGATTCTGTCCCACATCAAAGATGTCTGTTAAAGAAAAAAAAAAATTCCTTTCTAAAAAAAACCCAACCTTTGGCTGAACAAATAATTTTCAATTTAGGAGCAGGTGACAGTAAGATATCTCCCAAGGGCAGAGTATTTAGACTTACATGGAACTAAACAACTCTGTTATGATGAAAGCCGGACATTCCTCAGTGCTGGGATCTAATGAAAACATCAATGTTTTACTAAGTTTTGAAACTGACAATTTAACAGTTTTACAAGAACCATTTAACATTTATCATCACTTTCTGCAAGTTACATTTAGACAAGGGAAATAGTTACATAAAGCAAACAATTCTTGCATATAGTAAAAAAAATGCACAAACTTCTTAAGATGAATGTACATTTAAGAATGATGCCTCTTTGCAATAAACTGTCAGCAATAATGGGCTCCCATAAACAGGAAATGGTATTATAAAAAGAACAGATTATTATCATCTCTGATGACAGAAACTACATACTTTCTTTTTCTCTGACTACGCTCAGCACAAAGTCCATCAGGTTGAGTACTTGCACGGACCAAATAACAGGAAATTGTAAGGTCAGAACAGAGCAGTGAAAATTACTGTAACACAACTGTTACAAAACTTCTGTGCCACTGAAGAACAGTAGGAAAAAGCTGAAGAGGCAGGAGACAGATGACGTAACCTGGGAAAGTGGGGTTTTAAGTTTGGAAGAAGAGAGTTTGAAGAGCCTGCAGGTTACTAATGAGGAAAGAGGAAAGAAGAGAAAAGAGGCTGGATATAGGCTTGAAAATAAATCAAATGAAACTGAAAGCCTGGAAGGAATCTTGCAGTTGTAGAGGGAAGGCGGAGCACAGCAGAAAGACCACGTAGGAGAATGAAGAGCCACTAGAGGCTATAAGAAAGGAGACATTGAAATGCTGGATGAAAAATGTTAAAAGAGCAAATCTGGCAAAACAAGGATAAGGTGTTTCCTTGAATTAGGTAGCCAAAGCTGAATATGAAGCATATCCATACAACTGCTGAGATATTAGTAACTGGAATATTGCAACATTTGTCATTTAGATAATTTCTATTATTGACATGAGGCACATTGTCTTTGACAGGAGTGGTTGGCAGAAGACAAGCTCTAGGTGCTTAATAAGACAGTTGGAAGACAAATTTGGGGAGATACCACAGTTCAGGATTTCTGAGATGTCAAGAATGTAGAAATTATGAAAGGGACAATACAAACTAATATTCTTGTGTGTCCTACAATACCTAGAACAGGAAGGTTCTATACTTTAGAACTATGTCTTACAAATCTTACAGGTACCAAATGACATGAAAATTAGTTAAAACAGATAGCAACAGTTTTAGGAACACATGCTAACTTTTAAATATGCCTTTAACTGCCTATACAAAGCATTGCTGTAAGAGAAATTGCACGTCTGTTTTGCAAAACACCATTTCCAGAAGTGAAGCTTGCTCTCATTGAAACACATTTAAATATTTGTGTTCAGATGATGAATTCATTTACTTGTTCTAAACAGTCACTATTTTAGATTCTGCATCTATAAGAAAAACAAATTTGCACAGAGGTTTATCACTGCACCATTTCATTAGCACACAGAAAACTGAAACTGTTGGAAATGCGCAACTGTGCCTTATGCAACAAAAGACTATTTATGAATTATGAGTCTATACACAATATGCCTTGGGGATTGTTCCTGTTCTAATCACATACTTTTGCAAATTTGTTGGCTAGGAACTGATAAAGTATTTACCTGCAATAGTTAGGTAAAAGAATGATACTATCGGGTAAAATATGCTTTCATATATACTTTGGATGTTTTATTCACTCAGTAGCCAGCTTCCAAAGGTTCCACAAAAAAATTAAATCACATAGCTTAAATATTTGTCTGCAAATAACACTAGTTAAATAACTCTGCAACATCTGGTTTCCTTTTCTGTTTGCTATTTGAGCGCTTTTTCTGAGTATAATTAATCCTTCTAAAATGGGAATAAAGCAAGTTATTGTCTTCTGGAAACTAATGAAGTATATTACAACTACAGACAAAGGGACTGTACTTCATTCTGCACAGCAGAGTTAAGATGCCCACAAAGAGATAAAGAGCTCATGTTCATATGAAAATGGTACTTGGAGCTCAGAGGTCTAGATTCACTTAATAAATTTAGTAAAAGGAAGTACTTAGAGTAACCCTGTAGCTGAAGTGGAAAATTTCAGAAGAAGGACAGTTCGAAGAGATGGGAAATAAAAGCACAGGGAGACATGACAGGACACTTTCCTTCTGTCTTGATTTTCCATGTTGAGGGCTCTGTGCCAACACAGACTGAATTTGTGGGCCGGTACAGATAATCGAAGTGGGGAAAAAAACCCAGTGTGTGAATGGTGCTTCTATGGGAGCTGTGGTAACATACACAAGTATTTGCATTTTTATTACAGTAGATCTAAGACCAAAGAAAGGTTTTGTTCTCCCTGTATCTGTCAGTGTGCACAGGAGAACAAAGCCACACTCTTTGAATTTAGGATTCATTACTGTAACACTTCAACCAGCAGAGCTTGAACGGGTAGCTCCAGACCAAGCTGTTAAAAAAACTCTATACCAGAAAACTCTTTATTATGTCTAATTACAGAGGGCAAAACTAACATATCCCAATATTTCTTTTATAAATCAATAAAGCTTTTGCCATTGGTTTCCATGAACACAGGTTTAACACAAAAAAGTCAACAATAACCACTGAATCTTGTTGAAAACATTGTTCTACCATCCTGTTCTCCACAAGAGTAGAGATTAAACCATTTAATGTTCTCTCACATCTTCTTTTTCTATTTGATAGAAAGACAAAAGAAAAATGAGAATCAACATTAAACTTAGCTAAAGCAGTCTACCATTGGTCCAATTCAGGCACTTGATCTACACATAAAAATCAATTAAAATAAAGGGTGGATTTTTGTCTCCCCTTTAAAATTAATTCTGTGACCTCATCAAATTCAACAGAGATTCATATTCATCAGTTAATTATGTCTCTGTAATGCATAATAAAATATTATCTGCTTTCCACTTCTGTTTTGAGGTTTGGTCTGATCTTGCTTTGTAAACACGACGTGCTATATTTGTAACTGTCTTTGTTTATAGAAGATACCTTTTATAATCAAAGCTTATTTTATGTTTCAACTATATATTACACACAAAAGGATCCAGACTTTACTGAAGGGGCCGGCCTAACCCATTAGCTACCTACACAAGCTACAGTTTGAACCACAGACTCCAAAACATAACAAAGAGCTCGTCTTTTTTCAAGAAAGCCTCAGCAGAACTGTGCCTCAGGATGTAAACTTCAGTATCCCTCAGCATTTCAGATTGTACAATATATATGGAAGTAAAGTGAGGAATATACATAGGGGAGTCACACATTCATAACATTGTAAAGCACAAATGCCCACTATTCAGTATTCAGTTTAATAAAACTTTATCTTTACAACTTTCTTAACTGTATCTTACAAATAGGATCTAGAGCTGCTGCATACATAGCCATGTATTGAACTTTACTTGCACGGATCAAATTAAAACCAGGAATTTGCATTACCAGTTTTGACTAGCAATAAAGCCAAAATTAATTAAGTACTCTAGGTATGCCACATTACGCCACTTCCAAAAATCAGTTTGCTAAAGGAAATCTTCCTGGAGAAAATGTCAGTTGTGTACTTTTCAATATGCTTCATATTTCTGCATTTTTCTGTATTAATTTGTTATGGAACTATCTTTCAGATTATCCCTGCTTTTATTTTGTTTGGTGTTTGTTTTTAAGCAGAGTCATAAATGTATTTCCATTTCATGCTATTCCCAGTTAGGAATAAAATGACGGTACTTCCAAGAAAGAAAATTACCAGGGAATCTGTTCTGCATTTGTAGGCAGGAGTAAGGCACTTTGAATGGAGAAGAAGAATTAAATTAGCCCCAGATATAGGGGTTGAATACTAGCCATGTGTTTTTGAAGTGAGTATCTGCAAACCCTTTCCTATAGATCCTTTATAGTCTGAACTTTATACATACAACAATATAGGTAGAATCTGGTAAAAAGTTTGCTGCCCTACAGCAAGCACAAGTCTATGCAATTTTTAGGCAAAACACTTTTTTTTTTTTTTCTTCCAAAAGGACCACTGGTCTTTGAATAAAATTTTTTTACCTTCCCCCATAGCCACCAGTTTAGAATGAAAGCATAGTCCATGTTTAAGATTCTATATTTACTTACTTTAAATATTTATGGGTGAAATGTATATACAATATTGAATAAAACAGAAACCAGATTCATTCCCTAATGAGTGAGAAAGAATAGACTTCATATGGGGCAAAAAGTAGTGTTAGAAATTGTCACTACTTCTTTAAAGTCAGCAACCACAAGAAATGTTAAGTCTTCTCAACTACTGTACAGAATAACAAAACCAAAAGAAAGTGTTATTAGTTTTTCTTCTATATTATCAGATTTTTATGACAAAGGTTAGAATGTTCAAAAATGTGTTTAAATTTATTCAGCTGTTCTCATAGTTTCATGTTTCACTGGGCTGCTACACTGCATTATGTTCCCATATGACTGGATTAAAGCTATCTAACAGGCTGGTTAAGTTATTAGTCCAACATCCGAATACTTGTTCAGAACCTTCTTCATCAAGTATTGACAAGCTGCAAAAGTCATACTGAAGTCTTTTTTTTTTTTTTTTAAATACAACATCGATGGTATTTGTCAGATCAACACTTCTAAAGACTGCTCTTCCTCCAAAGACACTGATAAACTAAAAATGGTGTTAAACCCAGTTGTAGGGGGACTGGACAGCCCAAGGGAGAGGTAACGGGATACAGAGACTTTAACCTTTAGGTCATCAATTTAAATTCAGCTCAAGTTGATCATGACCAACGTTCCCACATGATGAATGTTTGTTAGCCTGTGTAAAGAAATAGACACGATAAATATTGGTGGACACATTGCCAAGGTAACTGATCCCTTTGGTAATCTCGGAAGAATACCTACACACTGACAGGGCACAAAACAGTCCTGATTCCTGTAGCTTCACGGAATCCATCATCGACTGCATATTCCAAAACAATGTCCTAACCACAATCAAATTACTTACGACAGGTTTTGGAATTCTTTTTTTCAGTAGGTGCACATTTCAACTAGAAGCATCTTCAACAGTGATCACCACTGAGTTCACCTTGTCATAATAAAGTATAAGGTGCAAAAACAGAGATAGAAAAGTATATTGAAAAATGCCATTAAATTCATTGCTGTTATATCCCAAGTACTACTGCTAGGCAGATTTGGTTGAACTGTTAAAAGTGTGGATATAGGAAAAACAGAGAAAAACCAGAGATAGCTGACAGGAATAACCAGAGGCATGGAAAGACAGCTCTATATGGAGTCTGAGATTGAGATTTAGTTTAGAGTCCCAATTAATAAATGTTGCCTGGTATGAATATATAAAATAATGATTATTACAGGCATTTCTTCAGAGCCTGGGGGTTATGAATAAAGCTAGGCACAAAGGTTCTTTCCTAGCCTATAAGAATTCTGGAGATTTCAGAAAGGTCTTGTTAGTATTAGGACAAATCCTTTCACAATTTCCACAAAAGCAGAGATACCCAACCTATTACAGACAATAGTCCAGTGGTAATGACAGTTGCCTTGGATGCATTAGATATTCAACTGGGTTTAAGTCTCTATTCAGCTGGATTCAGAAAAGGAAATTGAACCAAGGTCGCATGTCTTAAAGGATAATGCCCTAACGATTAGGCTCTGGGTATTGTCATGCAGATTTCTCTCAAGGTTTCTTGTTGAGCAGTTCCATTTTCAATAATTTAGTTATTTGCTATTTGAAATTAAAGCTTCCTAAAGGAAGTTTCTTTAAACTACCCTTGATATGAGAGAGGTTTCAGGTTCGATAAAGCAACAATTTCTATCAAAAACTCTGTTAACTTGAAAAATTCCCTAGCAGCTTCGGTATTTCCAAGAGCAAATGCAAATAAGATTCAGACGCTTGTGAACAGTCTTTTTTTTCTTTGTGGCAACACTAAAGAGGGGACAGTGAGACCAGGCCATGCAATCTTTCCCTGTTCAAGTTATCAAGTGATTTAAGGCTGGGGAATCATTGCTACTAATCATCCATCAAGGAACCTCTCATATAAAATAAAAATAACAAAATAAGCAATGAAATGAAAACCATTTTCATTTAAAATTGATCAAAGGAAAACACAACAGCATTCATATTACTTTTTTTTTGCTAAGGCACAATGCAGTTGACAATTTTTATACCTGGGAGGATAAGGCCTTTAATCTGAGCTTTAACTAACATACGAGTCATCTTTACTTTTCTTTGTATCCTTCCTATCTGTAATCTTGAAAACATGCTGTTCCCAAATTAAATACTAATTTTCATGTGATTTTAGCCATAAGTCTGTTTTTCATTTCTATAGCTTGTCTTACATTTGACTATTACCTGACTCTATCAAGATGCTTATTGATCACAACTTCTAATTATTATAACTGCCTTATGCAGGTCTTCCCAAAGTACACTGATTCAAATCAACTACAATCATGTAATACAGTTTATACATAGTTATACAAAAATTACTCATTCTTGAAGACCTCTACTTACCTCCAAAGTTTACCACTCTATCAAGTCATAGCTTTTAAAAATTTTCCCTTTGTAGAAAAGTTTGTTTTCTCCGCTCTCCTACTCAATTTTCCGATTCCAGTTTTCTTTCAGTCCTCTCTATCCTTCTCTGTCATTATGTAGGTTACTGCAGTGTTTTTTCAGCAATTTATCCCAAATTCATAACACTGGTATCTAAGCACCCATTGATTTCCCCCTTTCACATACTAACAAACACCCACTTCTCTAGAGCAACAGTCAACGTTTTTTCCCTACACCGGTAGGTCCCCATGCACACAAAATCATTAATATGATGTTGACTTACAATCTTTATCAATTTAACTTCTGTTCACTGTGAAAGCAGAGATAGCATTAAATTGTGCAAATGGTAGCCCTTCTAAAGACAGATTATGAGACAGTGAAAGTCCTGTGTGGGGAAACATAAATGCTGCCAAATGAAGTGCACATAAATCTACTCAGTCAATAGCCAGGATACAGATTGCATCCTTCCCACTTGTGCTGAGTGCTATCCTACTATATGAAAAGCTCCACTGCAATGAAAATAGACACTAGCGAGGCACAAGTCTTGTCTTTAAAATCAACAGTCTGTCATGAATGTAAGTTTCTATTCCCACCCACCCCCACCCCCCCAGTTTACCATATTACAAAGCAGCAATAGTTCACAATGTAATACATTTGGATACTAAACTAGGTGACATATCTACTGCCAGAAAAGTAATGTGTAATGAATCCCATTATTCCTCCAGTGTTTTAAACAGGTAGAAACAATAATAAAAGAACTGCCAAGGAAGTCCACAGTTCTAATTTTATACTGTCTATAGCCCTTCAGACTAAAAATAATTCACAGATGTCATTTTCAAAATTAGCATTTCTATTAAAAAGAAAACCAGGCTCATCCTAGTTGACCTTAGACATTGACTTACCAGAATAATTCCACTGAGGCAGATAAATGTATTTGCGTGAATAAGGATCTGCAATGCAGGACTTAATAAAAACATACATATTGAAAAAAATAAAATTATAGCCTAGGAATTAAGTCAGAAATTTTGACAAACATTTGTTTTATAACAGCAATACAGTTAATTTAGTTGACTATTCCTGAGTTCAGATCTACTACACACTGCTCTACAGAACTGCCTGAAAAGCATTAACACATTTAAAGCAATTTCACTTTTTAGAGCTTCAAAATGCAATGTGTTTTTCTATGGTTCATAACTGTCAATGCACTTTTGAACCACAAATTCTTCCCATCATCTTGTTTAATTATAACACGTTCTTTTAAGTTAACTTATGCTTGAAAAAGAGGTTCATAAAAATCCCTCAGTTCTACGTTCAAAGGAGCTGTTAAATTAAAATAAACTAATTACAGGCCTAAAAATATGGGAATTCAAAATGGGACATGAGCAGAATTCAGGGACCTCCAGCCAAAATGGTGATCCTCAAGGCCCCTATCTCATCCTGGAGATTTCTATTCTCTGAAGATAATATAGTTTTCTATGGTAAGATAGGCCAGACACAGGAGCTGCATCTCTGTGCATGGCCAGAGTTTACCTACCTAGCCAGGACTGAACATTCCACTGCACAGCTTATGTCTAAGCCTGACTGGGATCTAGAAATAAAGCCCACGTCTGCATAGATGATCTGAGGAGTTTGATCCAACAGGTGTTCTCAAAGCCAGCCTAAGCCAGCCTAATAAACACCAACTAGGTGGGTTCCCTACAAAATTCTTCAGGTGCTGTATCCTTCTAAAATGGTACATGAAGAGCAGTTATTCCTAGCCTAGCAGCATGGCTACTCATCCCAGAAGCAAAATCCCCGGGTTCAATCCCTTCTTCAGTCTAGGACTCAAAGCAATGTCTTTTAGGAGAACGTTCTAATCAATAGGCTACAGGCTGCATTAAATGCTGGGACAAGGACAGGGATACATTAAAGCTCTCCTGTTGAAGCTGTATCATTGTACAGAAAATAATTCAGGATTCATTGGGCCAGAGAAAGAACACAAGAGGGAGCAAGAGTCTGTAGCCTAGTGATTTGGGCACTCAGCTGGGAAAAGGAGTCCTGGGTTCCTGGCCTTTGCTCCATAGAAGGTTCATGCAATTTATCTAACAGCCTTTCCATAATGTAAGTCCTAGCTTGAATCTGGCTATGTTTTCCTTCTTGATCCAAGTTTATAAATAACATTTTGTGTAATCACATTTATCAATTCAAATTTCGCAAACATCAACATGTCTTTTGTATGCTTTCAATGCTAAATTTTAAATAGAGAACATCAATAACACTGAAATGTGTCAAAACCCTAAAGCTTATTTCATATTAATTTTGCTTTATATGTATATAAAATACAATAACTTACTTGAGAGCAGGTTAAAAATAATATTAAGATGCAAATACATTTATTTACCTGTGTCAGTAATACTGTTTTGAATTACTAAGTTGGAATTTATTTTTTCATCTCATCTCATCTCATCTTTCTCAGGATGTGGTAAGATTTTTAAGAAGTTATAACAACAGTAATAGACTTCTCATATCTTAATTCTGCTCAGTTTCAGATTCTCACTTAATAGTATTTTCATTTGCTGTTTCTCATTCCCTAGCACAACAGTGCAATGTCATGCAGGCGACTGTTTAAATCCAAGCAAGTTTACCCTGAAATTCCCACTCCAACAATTTCATGGACATATTTCTGTTTTTGCTAAACATTCTTTTTATAATAGCTTCATTTTGGGCCTAAGCCTACATAACAGGGTCCCTTTAAATAATATTCCATGCCTTGAAACATATTACAAAAACTGTTATATCAAGGCAAGTTATGCAACAGCTCTTTATGGTTTTAGCATATTTACTCTGTCACGCCATATGTGAGACTGCAGCCTCCACAACAAAACCTTTACACACTGAAGTCATTATCTCTGTGAAGTCTGCAACTGGCATTTAAAACTTATTGATGGCCTGGGTATTGGTGGCTCAGTAGGCAGCACTCTTGCCGGAGGCCCAGAAGGTCAGAGGTTCACATTCTGCTCAAAGAACAAGTTGGACATATTCCAGGATTGTGTGTGGGCTGTGCTAGACTCCTAAAGGGGCAGTCCTTAGGACAGTAAGTGAAACCTTGTCTGTTTTGTGGATATCAAAGTCCTCTTGGAAATGGAAGAGGAAGAGTAAGAAGCAAGTTTAACTTGCCTGAAGCAAGTGAATGAAAATGAGCATACTTGCCGGGGACCTGGATTTAGTTGTGTGTGCTAAATACGGAATGGTACAACTGCAGTACAGTGAACAGTTTTAAATAAGCCATTTTGGTCTTTGTGGTAAGATTATGTTCAAGAGACAGGTACAGACTGCCAGGCATGCTCATTATTAGCTAACTTCCATAATAGCAGAATGACTTTGGATTCAATTTCACACCGTGGAACTATGAAAAATGCATGTGTAGTTTCGGTGAGGAGTCTATACAAAAAAGGTTTAATGCTGGTAAAACTTCAGAGCATACTATATAATTACTGAAAAAAATCTTCAGCCAAATATCCAAGTCAATACTAGCAACATATATAGAGAATAATATAAATGGAGATTCAACCTGCTCTGGTGTTAAACTTTGATACTTGAATATCCCAGATGTCTCCCTCCTCCTCTTCTTCTTTATAGACAGGTAAAGATGGATCTCTTGAAGGAACTGGGGATCACACTCTAGGCAAAGGTTGGACAGGTGATCAATGTACAGCATGAGATTTTGCCGTGGCTATGTGCCTCCAACAGTGACTGGATCATCTGGTTTAGAAAAACAATTCAAAATTGTAATATTTTCTAAAGAACTTATTTAGGGAAAAATTAGCAAAAGGGAGAACAAATGATTTTTATAACATGGAATGTATCACAGAACTTCTTCCCATAATTATATAGTTCATTTTAAAAATTCATTTATTTCTTATTTAACGTTTAATTCCTTAGAAGTTAGCCTTTAGAGGATTTTATCCCATTTCCATTGGCAGAATGTGTTCGATAGTTACCGATGAGATATGAAGTTATTCTTGTAAGTTTCAATTTCTTTTTTTGATGTCTAACCCAACCATACAAAGTGCTGAGGCCAGGCCTGGCCCATTATTTAAACAGGCTTTGGAGCAAGCCACTATTTATTAACCAAATGGGTTTCTACTCTGTAGTGCACTTCAGGGAGGTTTTCACAGAGGTTAATGTTTGTTAATGAAGATTCATTTCCCAACACTCCCTCCATCGTCAATAGACTGAAAGAGCATTTTCTAAAGGACCATTCAGAGCACCTAAAGTGAGACTGTTTCTTCTAGCATTTAGGAACATCATCTTTTATCTACCTATCTTGTACATAGTGCTTTTTTTTTTTACCATCAGAGAAAAACAAATAATGCCCTCCTTCACAGAAATATCCATTAGTATAATGGACTTCTAGGTTTAAGTTTGGTGAAATCAACCTGTGTTTAAGCAACAGTGTTTACACACAGTAAAAGAGATCATGAATTACAAGCATCATGACATCTTTAGGCTATCACACAATTAATGTGTAAGTAATGAGCTTCTTAACCAAAACAAGTTAATGATGGCATTATTTCTAGTTTAGAAACAGAGGAACCCATAACATAATGCCAGTGTAAATTTGCAAAGAATTAAGAGTTCATTTTGTCACTAAAATATGAAAAGAAGCTATTTCAAGGAACGAAGGATGTCCTCTTAACCTGTGACAACAAGTTTGTTTGGTTTTTTCTCTTCTCAGTAAGAAAGCAATTAGGTTTTTTTCCAATAAAAATATCCTTGTCCACATATAAACACTCCTGGTAATCATGTAATTACCTTACCCAATCAGATTAAATTGCTGTCAGTTGAGTTCCCACTGTTGATTAACTTTCGTGTACTCTAAACCTAAATGAAGTCTTTGGTAAAGTCACTTAGACATTTACAAAGGTGTCTCTATGATTCCAAAAAGTATAACAGCAACATGTTATTTGCTGTAATCATCAAATATCCAAGGTCATGGATAGATCACAGTGGAGCCCTTTTTTAAAACCCAAAGAAATACAGAATTAAACTATGTTGCTTATTTTTGTGTTTCTTGCCATGACTTCTAAATGTAATAGTAACCTTTGGCCTCCACACATTAGCCGCCCTAATTATGTAATTAAAACTAATTATGCAATTTAACATACATATTTTTGTCCTACAACAGGCAGGTCAATTACCTCACTCATTGACCTTGGAAGCTTTCACAGTTTAAGCAAAACAATGAGGCTTTCAATTAATTTTAAAGTACAGAGAAGGAGCAGCAGAACGACAAGTCTTCAAGCTAATATTGCATAGATGGATCACTTACAAATCTCTTCATTTTGTATTACATAAAATAAATCCCTTTATAAAAAATTCTAAATGTCTGTCTGTCTTATATGTTTCTATCACTAGAAATGTTAACACATTTGTGAACAAATCATATACACATTAGTTGCCCAATGCAAGCAAGAAAGGAGGCCATATATTACTTTTTTCTTTGTCCCACTTCTTTTCTTCAGTATGGTTTGCTTTGCTTCCTCCTATATTTCTCTACCTCTCTCCCTATTTCACCTTCATTTTCTGAAGTCTTTTTTTTCCCCTTTTTTCTTCATTATCTTCTCTGTTCCATTGCTAGCTGTAAAAATTGATAACAATTTATATATTATCAAACTACTGTAGCCGTTGTCTTTTCCAGTTTCCGCTTGCATCCCTAACCTCATTCACAGGATGGTGTTTCTCATCGTATCCTGGCTCCTGCCGATGATAATCCAGCATGCTGAGGGAATGCTGGACTGCAGAAAGCTACAGCTAAAACAAACATGGTACATGCTCTAAAAAACATTCTAAATTTTCCAGTGCAGGAAGCATGGTACAAGTGAGAGACACCTTATGAAATTATTGTAATACTTTTCACCTGGATAATGTCTTTATTCTCTTCATACACTTAGGTAAGCTATATATACTGCACTGCAAATTTTAAAATTGTATGACAGAGACTCATTCAATATTACATTGTGTCCAAGGAACTTCCTTCTTTTCATAGAGTAAAATCATCATCATTATTCAACCACATTTTTATTTTTCAGTAAACTAAATCCCATTCACTAAAGAACAATTCTTAAAGCAAGTATAAGCCTAGGAGCTCTACATTAAAAGGGATCATGTTCTGCTATCCTGTTTTTTCAATTGCTATCTTAGCCACAAATAGTTCTACCGAAGTTAATAGGCTTAGCTGTGAAGTAAAGTGACAAGACAATGTATATATAGGTATACCAATCAAGCTTTAAGTTGTTTTCTCTAAACCTTGTTTTACATGGGGATCAGAAAATAGTAACTGGCAAAATACATACGTAAATCTTTGCTAGCTTCTTGAAAGTACAGCAAAAATATCTACAGTGCACTTTGTGTTTTGGTGTCATTTCTAACACCATTTTTGGAGTCTCTGTGGTTCTCTGCTTTAATTAGTCCTGACTTGCACAAGCAGCTCAAAAAGATATCAGTAAACCTTTAACATAATGGAAACAAGGAGCACTGAACTCTGAATGAGGAGTTACAACAGGAAAGAAACGATTTAAGATGGTAGCAGGCCTCATTGCAACATTAAACCTCAAATTGGATCTGATTTATATAAAGTAAACCGATATATTGAAATAGTGCCCCAAACTTCTGGACAATAGTTTGAAGGAAAATAATATAGTGCCTGTGTAGAAATTCTATCCAAGGGAAAGAAAGAGATTATTCCTTATACTCTGATTTAACAAAAAGGTTCCTTCTGTTTTGAACAGAACATTAAAATTCTAATTCAGCTCATAGAGCATCCCAAACAGAGCAGCAAAAGAATGTGTGAAGGAGTCCAAATATGGTGCTATTGAAACAGAGTGGATTAGAGGAATTGAGAGAGAATCCTACAAGTGGCTAAATAGCAGCAGGAGATCAGCTTCACAAACAGCAGGATGCTGTTCTTCCCAGACATGAGTGACATAATACAGGCAAAACAATCAAGATTTTAGTTGATAAATGTATGCATTAGCAAAAGGTCTTGCTGTAGAACTTTCATACTCAACAAACTTTTAGGTAAATTATGTAGACCTAATTTACACTGGAGAGCATTTTGTCTTACTGAACATGTCATGTTGATCGTGCAAAACAGAATCCTTTGTAACATAAAGACAGTAATTTTTAAGAGCCTAAATGCGGAAAACACAAGAGTATTTGCTTCATGATTCAGTATAATGGATAAAGCCAAAAGCTTTCGTAGTTTGCCACAGCTTCAATTCTGTCCTGAGCAATTCTATGTATATTAGGTTAAATATACATAAAAGTATTTGCCCCAAATATCTAGGATATCTGGAATGAATGAGTAACAAAATCTATGTAAGCCTATTGATTATTCATAAATTCCATATTATAGCAGTAGTATTAGAGAAGTTTTAAGGTTCTGAAGGGAAAAGTTGCATTTATAAAGAGACATTGAGATACCAAAATAAGATGCACTTAATCAAAAAAAGGATCAATAGATCATTTTGATTTCTAAATTTGATAGGATTTTATAAAATCACACTTTCATTCTAAACATCTATTTTTCACTCACACTATTTTCAAAATAACATTTAAAAGGCTGACATTCAACTTACTTTCCATCTTATGCTATGAGCAACCAGAAGAAAATTTGTTCAATTGCTTTTTAGCTAGGGAAGTGCAAAACATTATGTGTAAAACATTCATCTGTCTTCCCCAAATTCTTCCCTGTCCTCCACAAAATATCTTTGTGGACTAATTACTTTAGTAAGTTTGAAGTAAATTATAATTCTTAGGTCAAGAACAGATTCCAGCCTGGAGTAGAGACCACACTTCCCCTTGACTCTTAGAACATTGAGAGACAAGAATTTCTGAGGGGTGGGGTAAATACAGGAGGCCTGGTAGAGAGCTAAAGAACATTGGAGCACACCACAGGTCCACCCACCACAGGACTTTTTCTCCTGTGGGGGCTTCTGGTATAGTCTTCCAGTTTAAACAACCTTCACAGCATAGATTTTATGCATTGCAAACAGTATCTCAGTGTTTAAAAGCCTATAGATTCCC
>NW_008824111.1:394855-397143 GCF_000699105.1 Pygoscelis adeliae | reverse complement strand
TGAAGAAGCCGAGTTTTACCCCTGTGCGGCTGCCGGGCTCCTGGGCCAGACTGAACCTTCTCCCTGCCGTTCAGCTTACGCTTGTGACCTCGCTGAGCAAAGCCCAGCCAGTTTGGGAATGGTCACAGGCACCTCCGCAGCATGGACCCCACGCTGGGCTGGCGTTATGCAAAGGCAGGTGGCGACGAGCATTTCCCTCGCCTGGCCACAAACCCCAAAGTGTCATCTGCCCAGCGCAACCCTCCCCACATCCCCTTTTTTTTTTTAAACTCCCCAACTGCTTATTTTATTTGGTACTCAGATTAATTGTAATATGAGGGATAGTAAGTAGCTGGTTTGAATTCACTTCTTCATCAAGGATGGCTTTATACTTTGTGGAAATTCACAGGCATTTGGTTAAACCTTATTAGTTCTCCAGTTATCAATTATCCAGTTGACTGTTTTAATTCAGAAATCAGTTTAAGAGGCAGTTGTGCCTTTGAGAACATGAGCTATAGTGATTAAGGAGGCAGGACAGAGAAAAGGCCAACCAGAAGCACAAAGGCACAGAGTTCCCCTGCCATGGCTTGGGCAGCCACATAAGAACATCATGACATTTGCAGAAGACACCTGAAGACTGTATTCCCTGAGCCCTTTCTCAGCACATAACCAGAAGTTCACCTATCATCTGATCACAAAACAGGCATTTCACATTGCATGATTGAGTGAGGGAACATGACAGATGGTGTCTGTATTTTGATAATTTGATGGACATGGAAATAGATTTATGGTCATTTCTTCTGGAGAAAGACCAGATTACAGAGCAGATCAAGTTCTTGCTAGCTGGCTCCAGTCTACGGATCTTGTCACAAGTTGGCCATCTGTGATGTTAATGTGTACGATTTCTGGAGATCTTTCATAAAACTGTACGATCAGGAATTTGAAATTATGTAGAGATAGACATAGTATTCAGCAGTTCTAGCTCTAGTCCCCTGCTCAGCTGAAAAATAACTAGACGATGCAGCTTTTCTATTACCTGCAGCATTGTGCAGATCTTGTTCTCATCACCACAGGGAGTGTGACTTCTTTACATGTATGGATGTATTGCACATTTACAGCATGTTCGGTACAGAGCAGAGCAGCTCTGTAAAAGCTGATTAAGACATTATGCTGAACTAAAAATTGGATGCTTTGTGAATATCTGTGTTTTGGCCTTTCCCCAAACGTCTTCCCCCCACAAAGTGAAAGAGGACAGCTGGAGTAGACTAACTTTCTGTACACAAGAGACTTTTTTTCTTTCCTTTTGAAGGTATTACTTGCATGTTATTACATTTACATAAAGGATCTTTATTCTTTCCCATATATAGTAAATTGCACTCCAGTATGTGAACATTGTATAGCCATTTCCCCCCCAAATACAAAATAGAATTATCCTCACTGTCATTCAAGCTTTTTTATCCCCCCATTACAAAGAATTGATGCAAATCTATTTTTGTTTGGTCTGTTTTATGCTGAGAGCAATTAATTCTAAAGCCTACAGCATAAAGACATACAAGTATCACATATGTTTTTAATCTACAAGCAAGTTATCCAATTATTTTAGGTAAACTTTATGATCACAACCATTCTTACCAACTCTGATATGATAGGTTATTTTCTTCTTAATGGCTTAAGAATCATATACACTGCTATGGGGAATATACTTGAACATTCCTCATGTTTTACCTCCTGATCTTGAAATAATAATATAATCAATGAGCGCATTTTGTTTATACTTATTAGTAAAAAGACACTAAAAGCATGCTGGGAAATAATATTCCATGCCTTAGGACTCAAACAAGTTCTCTTTATAAATAGAGCTTGTGTAAATCACAGACAAAGTTGACAAATTTCATGGATTAGTCATGGTGAAAATATCAGATTTCATGGTTTAAAACAGATTAATAGGAAAATCATATTAGAATCCCGATTATCCAAATTCTGCATGTTGTTGAAGAATAAAATGAAAAATAGTGACAGTTCCGGAGTCCATTCACTTATTTACACTTGCACTGAGTCACATATAGAGCGTAAATCTTCCTCATCAACCAAGTGCCTTGTAAAACCTCTGAAATCTATATTTAGCTACATTAGGCAAGACACACTAGAACCAGAACATCAGGAATTATAGACACTATAGTACATTCAAGCTATTTCAATGCATTTTTCCATCAAATTATCCTAACGTGAAAATATTCTGTCACCTTATAGAAAAACTTGAACTAAAGGAAGAAACAGACTTTGAAATGAAAGCTGTTATTTTCACAATT
>NW_008824111.1:318389-394801 GCF_000699105.1 Pygoscelis adeliae | reverse complement strand
AAAGAAGTTCCACTCTAACAGAATATCTCAGTATTCTGGTAAAAATATAAAATTCATACCAGTGAAAAACAACATTTGGAGTTAAGAGAAACTATCAGTTTTCATGTAAAACTTCATGGCTTTTAAGTCTTTCATGATGATGTAATTTCAAGTGAGGCCTTATTTAAAAGAGAGGTTACATATAACCATGTGATTCAAAGAGACTTGTTGACTATATAACTATTTGGCTTGATGCCTATATCTCTTCTACTTAGTTGTATAGACCACTTGTCATCTTTGCGTATGAAGACAGCCAATTTGTCAGACATTTGCTTTAATTCTTTTTCTTTGTCTTCTTTACAATATCCTTCATATACATCCTGGTCATCAATATCATATATCTGACTGGAGGATGGAAATTCATTTGTGTCTCCGTCTTATTTCCTTTGCATGCAATCCTCCTGGGTCTTATAGGATGTACTTAATAAGAACCACATTATTCTGCTAAAGGAAGTCCTTGAGCAGACTTTGAGAAGCAGTATGGCAAATTAGTTTCAGAACGTGGAAGGTCAGGTTGGAAATAAAAAGCTGCAGTTATCTGCAGTATTTTCTGCAGTTCAGAAAGTAGGAAAGAGGTCTAACTTTCAAGAAAGGATTTGTTTGATGTTCTTCCTTTAGAAAGATGGACTCATTTATCCACAAACAATAATGTGTTGGACGTTAGCTGAAACAAATTAAAATTAGCTTTTAGTTAAATTCACACTTTTAATATATGAGCAATCACATTTCTCTTCCAAGTGCATTTAAACACTTTTGTTTCCACTAACTTAGAGCATTATTTGCAAAAAATTCTATACCATTCAAATATTTAAATTTAAAAGTGTGTTTGAGTTTGCACATAAACAGCCCTTTAGATGGTTGGAAATGCCAGGTTTATAGCTGTCCTTGCAACCTTAATTCTGCCCCCTGGTGTCTATGAATTATGGTTATTTCTAATTAATGATCACACATTTTTCACTCTAGGATCTCAGCGTCATTCTGTTCACAGGCTAAATGTTTCTTACAGAGCGAAGTTACCTTTCAATACTACCAAAGTTTTTAAAATGCTGCCTTTGCTAAGCACCTCCCTAAAACTATGTTACTATTTGCTTCCCGGGCTTCTCTGTGCTGCTTATCACCGTATCTGTATATCTCTAGAACACTAACAAACTGCTTTCTGCATCTTCTTTGTGATACGAAAAGAGCATTATTATCTGTGTGGGAAAAGATGGTGCACAGACAATGGGCACAGTTTCAAAAGTCTTTCTTTGTTGCAGATGTCTTGATCATTTGCTCTAATGCGTTAGGCTTACTTGTGTAAAGTTCTTCGGTTTTTACAGTCCTTTTCATTTTTGAAACAGTTGTATAGACTTTAACTTGTTATATTTGACACATGTCTATAAAATAAAATTGTACATTTTATATTCCTCATTTTGTAGATGTTAAAAAGCTACTTTTGCCTAGGCAGCCCAGAGAACTGTTAGAAATGGCCTAAAACTCAGAACCACTCCTGGCACTTCAGCACTGGTTTTGCTTCTGATGACCAGATACTTTTACTACCATAACAGCAGTGTTTTCATTGCTCTGAGGTACTGTGAATGCTCTATACATCTAAGCCAGGTCATGACTGAAATAAATAGAAGTTCACACAATACCTATATTTTGGTCGACACAACTCGTTAGCACGTAAGAAATCTGTAGCAAGAGAATGGATAGGGCTAAGTTGACCAATAACATTATTGTTTGTCTCTCTCACAGTCACTGTCCCATTCAATATGCAACTCAAGAATGTATTTAGTATAATAGATAGCAAGCATGGAACAGCAGTGAGGTGCTACAGAAAAGGTAGTACATGGCTGTATAACTGAAAAGCACTGCAACATGTACCAAAAAGGGCACCAAAATAAAAATTATATGAGCTACTTTAAATCTGGCACTTCCTAACTTCCAGACTTTTGATTTACACTGTAACGTCCATTTAAAGAAGCCATTTCATTGACTTGCAACACAAATTTGCTGTATTAAAAGACATAAGTTACAGCCAACTTTAATGATGGCTCATCAGTATCAGAAGCAAAATTTGAGCTCTTAACAGTAACGGTTGAAGTACAGATATTCACCATTTAAAATAAACCTGTGGTTATTGGTGACCACTTCCAATTATAGTATTGCGCACTGAAAGAAAAAGCTGCTTGTTTATATACCTGAGCAAATGAAAGCATTTTGGTTTGCTTTGTTTATTGTTAAAACACACTGGAGCATAAATCCATCACCTATTCTCTGAACAAAATCTGAGTGCCTTCTCTGGAGTGGCCATGCAAACTAAAAAATAGTGAAAATAGGGCTTTTGATTCTTTAACCTACCAGCTTTTCCTCCCTATTTTGAAATGGATCTGATCAAAAAATCAGCTGGACTTATAAGGAGCCTTTTTGTTGATTTCACATTTAGGTGACATACAACTTGGAGGAGTTTGAGCAATGCATACGGTCAGGTTAAAAATATCAGATCTACTCTTTGTTTTTAACATCTGGTTTTCAGTCACACAGACCTAAATGGATTTCTTATTATCTGTTCTAACATCAGTAAATTAGAATCAGCTACAAAATTTAATTAAATAGATTTCTTCATAGAAGAAATGAATGCATCATTAAGACCCAATAATAGTCTCAGTCAAGTCTATCAAAAACCTCCCATTTTCTTTGGCAAGAGCAGATTTAAAAATGAAATATTATGAAAATAGTATTTATCTCTCTTTCCAGTAGTGAGCTTATGTATTTTATGTCTGTATTTCATTCTCCTCAGTGATGAAAAATTATTATAATCAATTTTTGGTTCTTAACATGCTGGGGTGCAAGAACTGCAAAAGACATGTTTGATTTTCTATTGACACTGAAATGAGAAAAAAAAAACCCACAATATTTCTGTTACAATTCTAAAAAAAAAAAGAAATACAAATTTTGGACTAAATTTGGTCAAAACTTTGACATAATAATCTCTCCCCCACCTTCTCATATACTGAAAGAAATAAGTAATCCATGTTTGTAAAGTGTTTTAATGACCTCAGATGAAAATTACAGAAATGCAAAGCAAGTATAATTGTTGTTATTATGATGAAAACGTCTAGTTCTACTCACTATGTTCATTGCAAGTAACACAGTGGGTAGCCTGTTATTACTAAAGGAATAAACTTTTTCATCAAACACTCTTTATACAAATATTTCCCTGGAAATGTAACACAGCATGTAGTAAGACTACTACAATTTTCCATCAACTATGAGTACATGCAGCATAGGTACTCTATTTAGATAATTTTACTTGAGCTTTTTGGCAATAGTTCCTCTTAAGGAAACCTACATTAACCTGAAATTTAGAGTCTGTTATCCCCAGGCCAGCTTCACTGGAATTTTTAATATGGCACTGTCTATTCAACAGTTCTGTGTAAAATGCCAATAAACTGGCCAGAAAAGAGCTGAAGGGCTAATTGCCTTTTAACTCCACTGTGATGATAAAGTCACATAGAAAGAAAGGAAAATCTCCCACTGCTTTAACAAGTTTATCTGACTGCCACTTTAACATTCTCTGTCTGCATGCACTTTAGTGCATTCACCAATAAAAGGATAAAAGCATTCAAAATCCTATACCCTCAATAACTAAGAAAGTCCAGATTCAAAACGTCTGCTCTGCTGGAATCAGCCCATTAGGTCAGCTAGCTTTTTGCGTGGTACTTGATTTCAACTATACAGTATATACCAAGGAAAATTTTCCTTTTGATGCAAAAGATTATAAATCCTTAGGAAACTGGAGAGAAGAAAAGGAAGGATATCGTTTTGAAATAATAATAAAAAGCAGAAACTGCTTCTCACAATTGAAGGGTGAAATAACGCCAATCAAAGTCAGTCGTGAAATTCCCATTGACTTTAATAGGGCAAGGATTTAACCTCAAAATAAAATACAATACAGGAAAATATAGCATCATTTAATTTTTAATGCTGGATAAATACATAATTTCAATTTTCAATTATTCTCTGTTCCTTCAACCACATTTTGTATTCTTCTCTTCTAGACTTCCCTCTTAAAAAATCCAGTTTTACAAATACAATTTTTTTCATTTGATTGTGAATGAGATTTTCTAGCTACCTCTGGTTTTCTGCACTTTTTGCACAGTGTTATTTCTTATTAATCCATAATTAAAAGTAGGGATCAAATAATATCAGTTATGGAAGTCAATATTTATAGACAAAAGGCATATTTTCCTTTGCCAGTTGAGTGATAACCATTCTTGTCCTACATGATTCCACAAAATGAGATGGTTATTAAAAGACATTTCACAGAATGATTGAAAGGAAGAACCTAGCGGTCACTTAATTTTTTGCTAGACCTGTATTTTCACTTTAACCAGAGAAGGAACACAATCAGCTCTGATACTGAATTGACCTGTTCCACTTAATAAAATAAAAGCAGCAGTAGAGGCATTGTGATTGCCAGCTGCAAACCACTGAGTGTTGTTTTTCTATTAAAAATCTCTTCCATGTTTTTCTTATTGTAACCTGGAAAGAGTACAAAATCTGAAATCCAAAGGAATTTCTATAGAAAAGAATACTGTTAACACCGAAAGTTCCTCAAGTACTCACAAAAGCAAATGTTATATCATATTACAGTAAAATTTAAAAGCAGAAGTTCAAACTAAAAATGAAGTGTCCTTCAAAACAGACTTATGTGCATCAGAGCCTATGCATTAATGTACTTATTTCCATACAGTTCTGCATTTCCCTTCACCATCACTTCATAATTTGTTCCAGATTTTGTTATTTCTTTCACATTTGAAGGCACATTGTTCCACATTTGGGTGATGAAAGACTGAACTGGATGGAAGTACAGTGAAATGTTAGAGAGAGAATGAAAACAAAAATGAAGTTAAATTTTCAATTTATAAGGTAGTAACGAGACTAAAGAAAATTTAGTGCTCAGGGAGACCCAGAATGTTCATGTTCACAGTACAAAATAAACAACTTTGCTATCCTTCCAAATTTAAAATGCCAATACCTAAGGGAAGTAATGAATTTATCCATAACAATACACTACTTTTCGGTTGTCACTGCAGTTCAGGGGTATTCTTAAAGCTTAGATCTTTGTTACTAGATTAGAAGGCAGAGTAAACTAAAAGATCAAGCTAATCTAGGATAAACTTCTTTTCCACAGTTCAAAGGCATTGGCCTTTCCACAGGTTCAATTGCTGGTTTCTTTGAAGATGTGCCCTAAAGTTCATTAAAGAAATTTCACTGACTTGAACTGATTTCACCATTAAAAAGATAATGCAAGAGCTTCATTGCCAGAAAGAACCTGACAGATTGACTTTGAAGCTTTTTTAGGTGGTATTAGATTATTTTTTTTATTCTTCCGCTAAAAGCCTACTTTATTTAAACAGCTCTTTGTGTTTAAAACGTTAAGAAAACTTTAAAAATTAAATGGAAAAAATCTTGAAAACACAGATTTTAAGAAATCCAGTAAAAAAAAGAGTACTTAATTTTTTCTACAGAATCCAAACTCAGCGTCACTGATTTTTTCCCGCTCATTGACTGTCCTTAACAATATTTCCAGGTGGCAGTGCACACAGTGAACTGTCAGTTACTGCTTACGCAGCATCTAATCCATGCAGAGAGCTTTGCAAAGAAATATAACGGCAAGAACAACTGCAGTCTTTAACAATGTAAGATTTAGACAGATTTACATAGCCTTGCCTTAATAATAGGTGCTCCATAACCTGTGTTAATAGTAATTTGAAGAGGAAAACACTGTTTAAGATTTTCTCAACCTCTGCTGAAATTGAGAGACACATTTGCTGATTATAACTCCAGAGTTATACCTCGTCATTAAGGTAAATGTTAGTTTTTTACACTAGGCTGAATGCTAATCGCCTTATTCAGGAAAAAATAGTAATTGTTGGTAGACAGTCTTAGGAAGGGGACTTTATTAATAACCTAGCTGAAGGGGAGGCTCTGCCTAGAGAACGGGACTGCTCATATTTTCAAGATTTGTTATGAAATAGCTTGCAATGTATTACAATTAGATACTTTTTTAGTACATAATGCTGCACTGATGACATGAAAAAAATTAACACAGAGGAAATTTCCCAAATCAAGGGTAAGCATATCAGCATCAGTTTTCAGAATAACCAGGCACCCTCTAACTTTCTAGCAACACAAGCTGTAGTTGCTGGTTGCTACAGACTTCAGACTTCTGCACCAGACTCACAAAATGGTATTACTGAATTTTATTCGATTTCATGTTTACTCTAAATACTAACTTATTGACCAGATCCATTCAAATAAAAACCCCACCATGGAGTCGGACAACTATTATTTTGTAAACACTGCTGATGCATGGAACTTGCTTTCTTGGACAATAAATTCTACATATTAAGGTCAATTAAATACTTGTGTTGCCTCAACAAATTGCCTACAGGACAAGTCAAATATTCTGGCCATATTCTATTGCACCTTTAAGCTATTCTACCTTGAACCTTTATGAGAAAAGCCTAAACAGAGAACTGTCATATGTACCAACGTTTATTTGAAACACATCATCCTTGGCTTTTTGATGTATCCTTTGTTACTCTCTCTCTTCATAAAAGCACACAGCTGTCTTTTTAAGTCTATTTATTCTATTTACTTTGCTTTTTTGAGTTCAAGATTTTATCTTGTAGATTTAAAAAAAAATGACAGAACTACCTGTCAATGTTGACACATTTAGGCCTTGTAGTAAAAGTTGTCAGGCTATGCAGCTCACTCAAGGAAACTGTTTTATCAGAATAATGGAATTTATTTCAAAATAATTATTTAAAAAATTACAAGATGATTGATACAGGTATACATACTGAAGATAAAACACTGAAAGCAAATCTCTTGCTGTATATTCCACCTCCTGCAGTGATGAACAAGCAAATATTTTACTGATTAAAAAGAGATTGAGAAGCTGATCCTTCTCTCTGTCACTTAGCTTAATGTTAACTGCATAATGTGATTAAGGCCTAGACACATATCGACAATTTTTTTAAATTTACAGAATGAATTTGTGTACTAGTTTGTCTATATCTTGCATACAATCTACTTAATGTGTATTACACACACAGAAAAAACTTCTATGATACAACAACATTATCAGCTTACAAGTTCAAACAAGCAAAATGTAAGAAGTTCCAGAATTAAGATTATCCGTTCAGCTTGGATTTTGTACCTTATTAGATATTAGTTATGATACAGTCCTTAATTCTGCATATTATATTTTTCCCCAGGACTCCTGCCTCAATCAGTACACAGAATGGATGTCAGGCCCACGACCAGCTAGCCAACATTTTTGATACATCTTATCTTCAAGCTTGGTTAGTTGAATGCTATTCAAACACTACTGTCAAAACAAAACTATTATTTTCATTCAGGCTTTTCTAGAGCATTCTTTATTATGACATTATTGCATTCATTTACCTGAGTATCAGCATCCACTACTCAGTCAACTTGCAGTTATCCTCATCTCTCTGGACTCTCTTCCGTTACTACCATTAGGGATTTTGCTCAGCCAGTTCCAATTTCCCCTCCAACTTCCATATTCAATCATTCTTATTTGTGTACTCCAACCTCCACCATGCTTTCCAATCCCCATCTCACAATGCCTTCCTTCACAGTTTAGCAGTCCCAATTTTTCTCCTCGTCTCCTGAACTACCAACCATTATTTGCACCTGTTTGCACCACTACCTCAGCTCTACCTTACCCCTGCAGCAGCTGACATACCCTTTCTTTTTTATTGAGATATATTCGCAAACTCTTTTCCCTCCTGCCTCAAGGTTTTTCCTCAGCCTCAGTCCTCTCTGGATCTCATTCTCCCCCCTCAAACCAACTTGTTGAGAAAAATCCCAGCTATGGACTGGCAAATGCACAGAAGATACAGAAGAAACAATATCTCGGCTTCAGCTCTGGACTGGCACAACAGAAGCTGTCCCAAACTGAAAATAAGGGAAACCTTCCTCAGCCCCAGAGCTGATCGTGAAGGTGGAATTCTAGTTGCTAAAACCTAATGACGTCATGCAAAGTGGGATTCTTCTAAAAGCCAAGAAATTAACCAAATTTATCAAACATTTACTTGGACAACAAAAAGTACATCTATGAAATGAATACTACCCAACTGCTAAAACTCAGGACACCACCTTGAAGCAATGGGATCAGTAAACCTTTTCAAAGAAGTTTCCACTTGTATTGTTTACTAGTTTGGGTTTGGGTTTTTTTTTACCTATATCCTCTGTCTTGGAAATAGCTGAGCCCTTTCAGCTAAGCACATGGAACCATTTGTGCGGAGTATAAACTCTTGAGACAGATACCTCACTTGGCAAGTGTCCCAAGTAATTTTACAAAATTATCAGATAAAAGAAAGAGTTTCTTTATGGGAAAGGTCAGGCAACCTTTAAAAGAAGAAAGGATACTAGGCAGGTTTGTAAACTGGGAATATATAATGCAGATAAATAAACCCATACTACTGCTTTATTGTAATAACCTATTTAATTTGTTTCTTTTTGTTGTTGGAACCAGAAAGGGAATTCTGAAGTGCTGTAATTACAAAATAAAAAAATGTAGAAGATCTTGGTTGATAATTATTTGTTAAAACAGCTGAAAAACTCTATTAAAAAAAAGCAAAACAAGTTAATATATACTGTAAAAGTTCTTTGTAAAAAATGTACATCGATATAATTTTTGTATATTGATACAATATTTACATATTGATATATTGATATATATTTCACATATTGATATAAATGTTCATATATTGATATAATTTTGGAGTCCTTCTTGCTAAGGACCTTTGCTAAAAAACCTCCAGCATGATAGGAATAAAAAATTGTTGTATGCATAAATATTCAATAGAAGGAAAAAGGATATACAATACTTTCAAGATACAGTATTGCCAGAGAGAAAGTTTCTATTTAGGGCTGATTAAATATATTTAAAGTTATCTCACTAAATAAATCAAGAATTATTTTTTGCTTTTAAAATTTTGTAATGTATTACTGTTCAAAATGAAGTTAGGGGTGCAATTAGTCACAAACCAGGTCAATACAAATAGATACATATAAAATAATTTATAAACAGGCCATAATATCTTCATAGTTTAGTTTCTCAAAATAGAAATATAATAGTTCCTACTTACACATTATTTTGTGAAGTTTAAATTTATTAAAAAGAGTACACATTATTAGTAGTAATTAACACCAGATATCGATTATGATTAAAGATGCAATCAAAGGCCTCTCAGAGGAACATAATGCATAAACTATATACATAATACCTAAAAAGAATGGGCTGCTTGAACAACACCTTTACGCTTCAGCAGTGAAGGTAAAATTTGCTTTTATCGTTTGATGTAAAAGGTAACGGTTGACTTTCCACTGACATTGATGGATTGTAGATCACACCTTCAAACCTAGCTGGATGAATTCCAGTTTTCATAGGTGTGATATCACTATCAGTACTGCTACCACAGTCAAATAATTGACCAGTGACATCACACTCAAATTGTAAGATTTCACTTTGAGTCTATGGGCTGCCATGTGTTTAATACTACAGTGTACCAGAAGGGCCCTTAAAGCATTTCCTTTTAATTTTTTTTCTTCTGTTAGCTGGGTTATTAACTGTATTAGCAGTATTTCCTATTCTGCATATAGGAAATACCTGCTCATACCAGTAATACCTTGTCAAACTGTAAAAAAACTAAAAGGAAACTATCCACTATCCTACACTCCATAAATACATCAAGCTCTTAGGCACATAAAAGTGAGACCCTGCGATCCCTGGTTAATACCAGATAGATCTCTGTTAGAGTATTTTGGCTCCTTCTACACACATCCCACCATTAAATTTGATTCAACTTAATCCTGTCTAAGATTAAAATAATTGTCACCTGCTATTATTTACTTTATTGAATGTGAAGGCTTACCATAAGAGGAGAAAAAACAACGAAGTAGAAAAAATGACAGCAATTACAGCCACTTGAAATATAAGTATTTGTCAGTTTTTAACATATAATTATAAAATTAAAATATAAGATATTTTAAAATCAGATTTATTTGCTGACAAAAAAGTAGTTGTCTACAATGTCTGTTGAATTCACCAAGTGTATTGCCTTATTTTTTAAGGCAAGGACCATTCATAAGAATAAAAACACGTTTTATCTTCCTTGGGTTCTTGGGAATGACTGTTCTTCTGCTAAGATACTGTATATTTTATTCTATGGGAATGCTATGAAAATTCAACCTCATTAAATTAATGCCTCGTGTAAAATTCAAAATCATTGGTTCCCAAGGATGATGGTGTACGAAGGATACCTTGGTTAGCATATTGCGTTTCCCTTAATTTTTAGCCTATTAATTTCCGCATCAGAATTCCATTTTTGTAAAGTGCATAAGCTTATTATATTGGCATTTTTTTTAAGTCTATGAATGAAGTGAAATGAAAAAAGCCTTGGGTTTTTTTTCATTTCAAAGGTAAAAAGACCAAACCACATTTTAATCCATTCATTTACACCTTAAGATCAGTCTGAAAGCTGAGCTAAGTCCAGGATACATTGTTCCGCTGAAATTCTATATTAACTAAATATTTGAAAGGCGCATCTTTATTTCCACAAAGATTATTTTTAAATAATAACAACTTCAAGAATCCCTTAGCTGTAGATGTTAAGTTATATTTAGAATTATAAAGAACATTCTCTTTTCCTCTTAGAGGAACATGAAGAACTATATACATCTGAAAACATTTTATTTATTAAAATTTAGTCATCTCCTTTCTGTTTTTTTGTACCACAAACAGATGCAGAAATGTATAATATTCAGTGTAGACATGTCTAAAAATGAAAGGCAACAGAGTATAAGCCAGAGTCAAATTCTTTCTCAGCATTAATTCCACCCTTTTTTCCTCCACCATGCATTCTTGCCCCTTCTACAACAGTCCTTGAAGTTTAGCAGCTTGAAATCATATGTCTGTCCGTTAAGCTGCTAGGTATGTGGAAACAAAGTTTTTAGGAGACCCATAAAATCAAACAAGATCAGACTAAATTATCTGTTGCTGATCTGGACTGATACATTACTGCTAGTCACTAAACCAGCCACTTTAGGTCCTGAAAAAAATTCAAGGGGCAATGAACCATGATATGCAACTTCATTGAAAGCTAGTTAAGCACATTATCAGACAGAGAAAGCATTTTCGACCCCCTTGGTTGTCAACTTGGAAAACAGTGTGAGTGATAATTACCTCTTTAGCACTAGTAGAGACCAACTGAAGTATTACAGCATGAAAGCTCTTTCGTTACACAAACTGATCTCCTACCGACTAGGAACGCATTCAAGTATTTTTTAATTCTAGGATAGAAATTATGCCACAAAATTTGTGCAGAGGCCTACCTAAAGAAAATAAGGCTGCACTTCAATCACTTTCTCCACTGTCATGCCTGTGCAGATACCTTCTCCTATATGCCAAGTATCTGAGATCAGATCAAAATGTGGTTGTTGGACTTCCACTGTTCCTTCTTTTTCTTTGGGAAGACAGTGTATCAGACACTGCTTTGTTTACTTTCCACTACAGAGTTTGCAACCGAGCAACTATGTTTTATTCTCACTCCTCTGCTCTTTCTCCTGTATCACACAGAGTCTGTTTTCCTCTTAGATTTATACCTTCTAAGGCAAAAAAGGGACTGGAGCAATCATTTAAACATAGCATTCTAAATCTTTTCAGATCACCTGCTACTGCTAAATGAAATGAGAATTAGCCACAACTCCCTTATATTTGCTATCAAAGACAGTATGAAAAGGTGTGTAAAAACTAAATATTGAGTATGTATTTGTGCATGAGCTTCCAGAGGAAAGTCTTGATCTTGGAGGACAGCAGTGTGCATGTGGAGAGCAAGTTAAATCTTCCTTACTTTATAATGAAATTCTTAACCCTTCTCCAGGTCCTTTGCTTTGTATAATCTCCCTCATGGTTAAAGCCATGAGAAAACAACTGAAGCTGAAGTCCCTCCATGACATTGTGCATAATATATCTTCAAGTGATTCCTTCAACAGATCCAGAATTTTTTGTTTAGCTGGAACAGTGCATCTTAAAGGAAGGTTTCAGAATGACAGAACCCACCACAATTTTTTGATGTTTGTCTTCCCTGTTACAAATTTCTCTCTATTCTGTCCTGTGATTTTTTTTTGTGTGAAATATATGCTATAGTTAGTTCCATCACAAGTTTCCAGTCATCCTAAGTGGCTATTTGCAATTTTCAATCCCTCAATGTCATGACAGTGGCTTCTAAGCACTTCATCTCCTGTTTTCCTCTACAGTCATGACTGTTTTGTCTGCTTTATGCTCTTCACTCATCGGACTCCTTTTACTTCTGCATCCTGCAAGAGCTGTATTTCTAATTTCCACTTTCTCTGTTCCTGCTCTCACTTTGCAAAATGTCACTGGAAAAAGCTTCACATCCATGAGGCTTCCTTTGTTACAAATTTGTTCTTTTCCTCCATTTTTAATAGGAGGAAATTTGTTAAAATTATTTCTACTAGCCACGATTCATTCCAAGATCCAGATATTTATTTGCCATTTCTTAAGTTTACCTCCCAGCACATTGTCACTATCTTTGCTATGAATGGTTTTGACAACTTTTTCAGCTTGTCACATATCGTCATATAAGTTATCTGACAAAATGGAAATACTAAAAAGTAAAGATGGAAACAAAAAATATTTTAAAAAATGTATCCATATGCAGATGTGGGCCAAAAGAGGTACTAGAAAGGTAAAGTGATAAAAACTGTGAAAGCATGTCACTTATCATAAAAGTGATAAAAACCAGAATCTTCTAGGTCAGAGACATTAGTGCAGAACTACCAAAAACAAAACATTGTTTCTTTTATCCACTGTTTGACTTATACACTTACCTGAGAAGAAGTTAAAAAAAATAAACTGAAGAAACACAAGGATCATAATATCTTTTTTTTTTCTCATGAGACAAAATTAGACAAAATGGAACTGTAATGGTTTAACCCCAGCCGGCAACTAAGCACCACCCAGCTGCTCGCTCACTCCCCTGGTGGGATGGGGGAGAGAATCAGAAGGGTAAAAGGGAGAAAACTCGTGGGTTGAGATAAAGGCAGTTTAATAGGTAAAGGAAAAGCTGTGCACGTACGCAAAGCAAAACAAGGAATTCATCCGCCACTTCCCATGGGCAGGCAGGTGTTCAGCCATCTCCAGGAAAGCAGGGCTCCATCATGCATAACAGTGACTTGGGAAGACAAACGCCATCACTCTGAACGTCCCCCCCCTTCCTTCTTCTTCCCCCAGCTTTATATGCTGAGCATGACGTCCTATGGTGTGGGATATCCCTTTGGTCAGTTGGGGTCAGCTGTCCTGGCTGTGCCCCCTCCCAGCTTCTTGTGCACCCCCAGCCTGCTCGCTGGTGGGGTGGGGTGAGGAGCAGAAAAGGCCTTGACTCTGTGTCAGCACTGCTCAGCAGTAACTAAAACATCCCTGTATCACCAACACTGCTTTCAGCACAAATCCAGAGCCCCATACGAGCTGCTATGAAGAAAATTAACTCTATCCCAGTGAAAACCAGCACAGGAACCTTCAAGAATTATTTCAAGCACAAGTAAATCCCAACATACTCCCTAGTTTCTGGCTGCTGTATTTCAAATGACCAGGATAAATACATGAGGAAAGAACTTGAAGAGTTAAGAATAAAACTGAATAAGAAATAAGAGTATGGATGACTGAATGATGTGATGAAATACTAGAAATTATTAAATGCATTAAAACTTTGCCTGCTATTAATAGATTAATAGACAACTATAGCAATACTCATAATATACTGACAATACTTATTATAAAGTAAAACACAAAAGAGCCACTGGCATGCCCTGGTTATGTATTGCTTATGACCTGAATTATCACAATGTGTGGGTTAAAGGTATAGCTACAATAGTTCTGAATCACATTCCTAATTATGAATCTTGCAAGCCAGCATCTCCACCAGTGGAAATATCCACCCTTGATAGTAATATCCTAGCTTCTTTATGGACTCAATTTAATTACCAACTTTTGAAAAATATTTTGTCTCTAATAAAACAAAACTTGCTTATTGATGTTCCAACAGATATATCAACCCCATCCTCAAAGACTCCAAAACCTTTGGCTATGGGAATAAGCATCTTTTAAGTCGTTGATTCTTTGGATACTTATCTTCTCTGAGTACATCAAGGAAAATAAGCAAATAAATAAATAACCCAACTTTGAACTGCTATGCCTAAGACCTTTAAGTAGCAAACAAAAATACTTGACTGACATATGTTATGGTAAGGATCCAAACATCATATATACAGTACCATGCCACATGCTTAAAACAAGGAAAATGGGAGCCACTATACACAAAAATATTAGTTTTTTAATTCTCTCTAAACACATGAAACATAAATCAATATGATGCACATTAGATTTATGTCTTCATCCTTTTTTTCGTATTTTGGTTTTGATCATTGGCTTGGAATACTTTTTTTTTTTTTTTTTTTTTTTTTAAAAGGGAAAAGGAAAAAAATTTTGTTTTTGTCATTGGGTTGGAATTCTTTTTTTTTTTTTTTTTTTTTTTTAGTATAAGGTGAAAGGAAAAGCAAAAATCACGGATTGGTTTACAAAGCAAATGATCAGGTAAGATCTGTGGAACACTTTCAGGCATCAGCCTTCTCAATCACTTGCACTCCTGCCATGCCTGGTTAGCTCCCTATGTTCTTAGAGCCATTATCATCAGTTATGAGGCAGGCAGAGTAACAAATTGAAACAAAAAAATCTTTTCCGCTCTAAATTCTGGAAGTTTTTCCCACATCAAATACTTTGTGGGAGACATCACTAGAGGAGGCACAAAAAGATCCAGGACTTAATAACGTGCTCAGTAACATAAACTACACATTAAAAGCTCTGCTACAACTACACAGTATGTAGTTGTAATGCATGCAACAAAGCCAAGGAACACAAGTTGTGGATCTCAATTGAGTTCAGCCTCTTGTTTCAATAGCCCTTTCCTGTCTCCACATTTTTCATTGAGCAGCTACCCTCACTGAGAGGAATTATTCACCACTGTCTGTATAAATAATGACAGCTATGATTATAGTATTCCTCTGACATTTCAAAAATTAGTACTCCTGCTAAGGTTTATTAGATAAAGACTGTCTTATCTTCTGTTGTGAGCAAACATCTAGTGTGCTTACAACATACAAACTACAGATCTTCTTACTACGAACAAGAAAAGCAAAGAAACTATCTTTCAGAGACAAAAAGCCATAACAGCAAAACTACATATCAATCCTAGCTATTTACACTTTTAGAAATAATACCATTTCTACACCTACACACAAAAAGTGAAGTGTATCAGGTAATGATGGCTTCTGGAAGAGATACTCAGATTAAGTATCTATTTACCCCATGCAGTCAAAATAAATGGTAATTAAAACTTTCTAAGGAAGGTGGGAAATCACCCACTTCAGAGCAAGACAATGCAATGGCTGTAAGGGTGAGCATGCAGCTTTCCCAGCTCTCCAAAGCCTGCCACAATCCTAACAAATTGTGGGGCCAAGCTTCCCCTGCCCCCCAAAAAAGGTCTGTGCAAGAATGCCCAAGAACTACTCTTTTACAGAGTTGCTTTCAATAAACTTCCCTAAGTGCACATTTCCTGACTTGTGACATGTCCTGTGATTTACTGAAAGTGAAAATTCAAAATCACACTGGTCATTACATTCAGAATTATTGATTTCTATTACAATTGTACCTATTATCCGTCCAAGGACTTAAGTCCCATCCTGCTATTCACAGTATAAATACTTTTTGTCCAGAATTTTCACAACTTCGGATAAAAATATAAAGAAACAAATAAAGGTGAGATGAAAAGGTAGATACAGCCCTGATTTGAATTAGTATTTATCAGCTTTGCTTGTCACTTGCTCCTCTTTTGTCAGACAGAAGTTAATAGCCTTTAAGGATAATTATTAGTGATTTAAGGGGTGACACGGCAGTGAGTTTATAGATTTGGACATAGCTTCCCCTCACCTGGAAGAAACATGAGAGAAAGTGAGAAGTTACTGGAGGAACAAGTAGACTCTACTAGCAATAAAGGCTGGACTTCCTGGTGCATCCAAGGAGGGAATGGCATTGTGTCCTAGAATATTGGGTCTAAATGGTAGAGAGCCAATTTCTTATTGAAGATGTGAAATCCAAAATGAGACAAGCCTAAAATATTCTAATTTATTGCATACTTTTCTGAGCACCTCGAAGACAAAGTTTACTGACCAGCTTTCATCCTCAACCCTGGGACTCTATTTTTTGCTACTGCATTAATAGCAGATGCTCTACAAAAAGCAAGCAGGTATGACAATAGAAAATAAGGAATGTTCCTTGAGAACAAAACCACAGCAATATTTTGATGCACAATGAATTCCCAAAGACCTAAAGCCTACCATTTAGAAATCTAATTAGGTTAAAAGTGTTGATAAAAGATATTCATAACACATTTTGTACTAACTTTACCAGAGACTCAGGGCCAAAACTGATATGCTTATAGTATAAAAATAGCAACCACTACATATATAACACAACTGTAATACATATCTTCAGGCATGTCAGCATTAAGTTTTCTAAAGGGTTCAAGAGCTTCCTATGAAAACCCACCACAGAAGCTAATAGAACGTGCTTGGGCAACATATTACCAAAGCTGGTGATCCTGAAGATTGTCTTACATTTTAGACAGTGGACCTAGGAAAGCTTTGGGACAATCTCCAAAACAGGTAAAAAATGGAAACGTGTATATTGGAAAAAAGGAGAGATGTTTCAGTGATGGGTGTTTGAGTGCGCATACATGATAGAGGAGCAGCAAAACCAGCAGAGGACTGACATGGAGGAGAAATTAAAGCACAGCTAGAGAAACTCTGATACTGTGACCTGGATAGCTGCGTGGATTGAATGCTGCCAAAACCAGGATAGGCCATCAAGTAGGTACAGCACTTCTACTTTATTTCTTCCATGCTCAGGAAAAAACAAGCTGTGTATATTAGAACACAGATATACAGGTCTGTAACAAAGACAGTTCACTACCAATTGTCTCTGTTCCTGAATAAGTGCACTGGGCCCCAAACATTGACAGTTAAAAGTAGTAACTTTGTCATTGTGTTGAACAGCTTGGATATTCATAGCATCTCACCTTGGTGGAGATGGAAGAGCCATTGATATCAGAAGAGATTAGATCACCCATTAAAAGTTCTAGTAATAGACTTACCTTTGAAGAACAAGAGCAGCCATATGTACTGCTGTGAAAACTTACATGCACATCTGGGCAACATTTGCTTCATACAAAAAGATATTTTATTTGTATTTCATACAAAAGATATTTTACTCCAAATTCTTTACCTACTTTAGTAGGTGCATTTATTCAATTCTTGCTTTAATTAAAAAAATGATAAAGTGACTTCGAACTGAAATTTCCCAGCATTCATTTAAAATTATGCAGTTTGGTTTTGGTAACATTTTTAAATGTGTAACTTTTCCCTTGTACAAATGCAAATATAAGCTTCCCCCAAACACATGCCAGTAACTATATCTGCCAAGTCTCGTGTGCTAAACATGAAATTCATTCTTTTGGCCTCATCTCATGCTCTCCTGCTGCAAGACCTCATGCATTTACAGTATGGTGCTGCTTCCTCTCTCCAAATCCATAACCTAATACGCCACATGCAACTGTCAGGCTAATCAACCACATGTATCCAGTGTGACTTAGATGGCAGTGGGGAAATGACAAGGGCAAGTCATGCAGTTGAAAAAGCGTGCTACAAGGCCTGCATGGGCCAGGCTGTCTCTATCATGTGAGTGAACACCCATCTCCATCACTTACACAGCTCACATGTTGGGATTCCAATAAACTGAAAGAGCTGGAGTGCGTAGGAGGGATTGACATATGGAAAATCAAATATGGAGGGGAAACACTTCTTTTATGATGCACAAAACCTGTTGGTGTGGTCAACAGATGGAATGTAGCCAGATGCTCATTACAGCAATGCTATTGACATTGCTACAATTAAGGTAAGAGTCACTGTTTCCACTGTAAACTCCTGTTTGCAAGACCTTATAAATTGGCCGTAAAACTTCACTTCAGGCAGAACCTTAACACACGAGGTCTCAGCATTAAAGTATATTTCACATATATTAAAAAAATGCTGTGCCTTTCAGATTACATGGTAGCTCAAAACAGGTTTCCCATTCTTGTTCTAGTATTCTCTGCACTCCCTGCACTCAGAAAAACGTTTGTGTCTACTGAGTAGAATGATGGAATTTTCCATTCTAATTACAATTTTCCATAGTTGTAGCAGTTTCATTTCTTATTTTACTATCGTATTAATAAGCTAAGTTGTTAGCTTTGGAAAACTGATTATCATCTTTTGAAACAGTATTTATAATTCACACCACCTCCTATATATTCATTTAAAATAATCAAAATACAGCTTCATACAATAAAGCACCTTGGTTGAAAAGGATGCATTATAGTTTTTAGTCTATTTTCCTCACATAAACACCCCTCCCCCCAATGTAAAACAAATTCAGCCAGCTAATACAGTATGTTATCCTTTGTCCCTGAAGTAAGAGGGAAAAATTTCCTTGGATTTCAACAGGAGCAGACCCAAGCTTTCAAAATACATGGGTGCATAACACTATAATTACTTCTTATTTATAGAGTGCTGACAGTAGGCTCAGTGCTGTACAAACAAAAGAAGACATGGTCCCTGCCCCTTGGGGCTTACAATCTGAAAACACAACAATTGAGGCACATAAAACATCAAGTGGTGATGCAGTCCACAGTGGAACACTGACATGTTTGTTTTCCCATAAATAAATCGCTCTTTGGGCTAGAGAGAAAAGGGGTAGATAGTCTTCTTCAATTTGCTTTTTAAGAGAGGATTTAAAAGAATTCCTATTCCTAGCACCCAGTCTTCCAAATTCCCCATCAAATACGACTATGAGAAAAATAATCTATAATATGTGAGGACTCAGTAAACAATTATTGTCACAGGAAAAAAGTTTACATTCCCTTTAGAAGGAGCTGAAATGCTACTGTATGTCTGTATTCCTCAATTATTGAAACATCATCCTTCTACTTCTCCATAGAACGTAACTGTGTCTTTATACATACACATAACTGCATAACTAACCACAAATAGTACTCTGATTGGTGAAGTTATCTACAGCAGGACAGGATACTGCACTTTTCAGTAGAGCCTCTGTGCGTGTGAAACTTGGGATTGATACACAAAACCAGTGCACCTTCTTTTTAAAGAACAAATACAGCTGGGTTTCCTAAAGCTCAGGAATGACGCTGGTCTAACTGCTCTAAGATAGGGTCCATTCCAACAGCCCTCCAGTAGAAAGAGAACATTTCATTCCATTCCCTTCCAGGCACTTTGCTGGTTATGTGCCCAGCAGACACGGAGTCAGACTCATCCTATTCTCCAGAGCAAGTCCTCATTTTAGTATCAGTAGTTTTACACTTAATTTAATCAGATCAGCTACAATGCAAACATTAAAGTAAGGCCAACCACTCCTTTCTCCTAATTTCATCTCTTCTGGGTAGCGACAGCTATACAGTGTGCCCTGTACATCTTCCTACTGCCAAATTAAGTTAGGAAAAATGTTGAAAACAGGAAGACAGTTTGGCACATGCAACACTTAATCCCAACTAAAGTGCTAACGTTAATGCTTTTGAAGCACTCCCCAATTGTATATATGACAAAAACCAGTCAAAGCTTTGTAAGAGCTAGATCCTGCAGCTAGTAAGCTCCACAGTGCAAGTGCCTGAGACTACAGCTTTGCATTCTTCGCATAAACTTCTTATGACCTATGGCTTCATGGCTGGATACAGTTTTTAAATTAATCCAGCCTTGATTATTTACCACACTGGGTCAGTGACAAGTTTTTAGAAAAACTATTCTTTAAATAAATATTTACACTGTTAACTTAATAGGCTGTAATGTCTTCACAGAATTATAGGGTGGTGGTTTTGGTTTTTTTTTTAAAGCGACAGATCATGACTGGAAGGCCTAAAATTTGACCTGTCGTGGCAGTGATTCTCCTTTCCATTTATTTATTTTTCTAACCTGCTTGTCACTGGTAAAACTAAATTATGAAAGGCAAGTGATATTAATACCAAAATAATCAAATTACTGTATAGGGCATATGAAATAATATATAAGAATTAACAATAATATAAAAATATGAAATAATGGGCAAGCTTATTTGTTTACTGCAATGTCCAATTAATTTGTGCCTTTCCAAAAAGTTATTTAATTGAGGGAATGTTCAGATTCTAAAAGCGGAAAGTGTAACTCCTTCCACAGAGGCACCAGGAAGAATACTCCCATAATACACATGGAAGAGAAACACACCTGTACTGCATGGATACCCACAACCTATCTGAACAGCATCCTGGTAGAAAGAAGCTCTGCCAAAGGACACAGTAGCCTTGGCTTTAAGGGTCAACTTCCAGGACACAGACATTTTAGTTAGGTGCTAGTGATAGCCCAGTTGAGTTAGGGTGAGCACATCACAGATGCATGAATTATTATGGTTCCCTAGGTCTAAGGGAAGAGTGCTCCAAGGAAACATGAGTGCCATGGTATTTGCAGATTTGTTTGATGTTCTGGCAGTTGCCAACTATAAAACTGGATGGAAAGATTTTTACCATAAATTTTTACCATAATTGTGTAGGGGTTGCAACTGAAAAAATTTGAGATCTAAATAATGTCACACTTCGAAGAACCTCTCAGGGGCAAATTGACATGAAATATGGTAGTGTGGAAGGCACACACACAGGCACCAACTCAGGTATGCAAAATGGGGCTTGTAAAATGAGCACATCATAACTGAAGAGAAGGATGTTGGTGGAGGGGAGAGAATGTCCCTGCCCATGGCAGGGGGACAGTGACAAGAAGATCTTCAAAGGTCCTTTCCAACCCAAACCATTCTACGATTCTACGATAAGGAACCTATGGCAGATTAACTCAAATTTACAGTTCCATACATCCAAATACAGACATAGTGTACCAAATTAACTTCAGTATAATTACACTAGGGTTGAATATCAGATTTTAGAAGAGACAGTGGAAAATATAGGGAAAAAAAGGAAGAGGCATTTAATTTTTGACCACCCAACCACAGTGAAGTAGAATTTGTGCTGACAGCACCTTGCAACTAAATACGTGAAAGAAAAACATAAATGAACACCCTCCCTTCATCCACATTTTAACACACATGTTCCTGAGAGCGCCTCCTCTTCTATCCCTCAATATTATGATTAAACCCACTTACGCTACTTATGACATCTTTGCACTGTTACTACATTCAGAGGCAATGAAGACTGTTATTTACACACTGAGTGGAGGTGAATGTAGATGCATCTAGAAGTATAAACTGGCATAAAGGACATCTTAAGGATAAGAAATGAGATTTAAGTCAGCCCAGATAAGACTCTATCCAGACTTAACTACAACCCATCCACAAAGAGGTATTTGCAAGGTAGGTATAGACTGATTTTTATCCTGAACATATTACAGAATCCTTAAATAGCTTGAAGGGGCTTGTGAATAGATAGCAAAGAAAGAATTGAAAAATACGTGGTGTGATAGAAGATACAGGACATGCTTTGTGCACTGTAAGTGCATTTGATATGGTTGTGCACACACTACAATCCACAGCCAGTTACAATAGATATGCATGCGATCTTCCGCTTTTCTTGCTGGCAACTGACACCTGCCTAACAGAATCTGCCTTCTCATGCTCCTGGCACTAGTGTATTATGGATGAAGCCCACTACTTTCTGCTGACCTTTTCTATTGTGATTTTTTTTGTTTTAACTTTGTCTCTGTTACATTCCTCTCAGACACTCCCCATTAAAAATAGTTATTCATACATGCAATGTACATACATAATTTGAATATAAGCATTGGGTAAAGATTAATTAATAAGCAAACAATGCCTAAATCAAACCACTTTAAAAAAAAAGATTTAGCTCTTCTCTTGTAAGAACACATGGAATAATCTGGTGCAAAATCCATGCCTACAGACTTGCCAAATACCATGAGTTAAGCGTGGCGCTCACTCTTTTATACATCTAGGCAAAGCAATTTAACCATAATTTTCAAGGCTATTTTTAAACTTCTAAAATCTGACTAAATTTTATTTGTCATATTAGGAGAAAGGAATCAATGAATAAAGAAATCTGTGCAAAGTGCATTTTATTCTAAAAGACTTTTTGTTATTTGGAAGACCTATAAAATGTAGTGTCATAATGAAGTGCTGCTCAGTTCGCATCACCTCAGAAGCCTTTTTCTCTTCCATGTTAGGGGATTGTCATGGCAAGCCAGAGAGTTTGTTGTGACTTCTGTTGTTTTTATTGAGCACTGGAGGAACCAGGCTTTAAAGTGTAGGTCACCTTTTAGAATGTAAATTACAGCAGACCAACGGCTGTCACTTATTTATATATTTTTGGTTTGTTTAAGTTTCAAATCCTTTTTTCTACAATTGGTATGGCCTATTATGTAGAACTAATTATATTTCCATCAACTCTGACTTCACTCATTCTGTTGCTCAGTTTTCACTGAAAAGGCTGTACATATTTATGATTGTCTCATTGTGAAAAATTGAAAACACAGCAATTTCACTTTCTACGTGTTTAAAATAATGCATCTTTAAATCCAATGCTAATTCAATTGTAAGCATATTTAATAAATTTAAACATTAAAATATTTCTAGGTAAAGACAGCTGGTGCTAGGGATTAATCTGCAACTGAACAAAATGTTTTATTAATGCCAAATGAAAAGCAATTGACTTAACTACCCGCAACAGGATACAAAACTCCTATTTGCTCCTTGCTGGGGTTGGCTCAGTCACAGGGAAAGGAGGAATCTTATCTTTTCTTTGATAAAAGACTATTGCAGATACCCTTCTGATATCCAGGAAATATCATGTCTAATGAATAGGCACTTCGTTACAGAAGTTCAACTTCTGGTTAGAAATAATTTTTCAAGTGCTATATATAAGAAATGACAACTGAAATCTATCCAAAGAAAGAATAGTCTGTATGATTTATAGCCTGCAATGGTGGGAAAACTCCATTTTCTTTATGCTGAATCAGCAAAGATATTACAGGATGAATTTGTATTTGACCTTTAAAGAACTGGTACGTAGGTAAAATGTAAAGACCTTATGTTAGTGAACTGTTTAAAGCAAACACAAAAACCATATTGGTTGAACACATTAGTATTCCACACTCCTTGGATTATTTTTTGTTTGTTTCAGCAGTATATTCCTAAAACAGCACAAACATGCAGCAACTATGGATATTACAACTGATGCCAATGGATATCATTTTACATTTGCCTTCAGTTTATCTTCTCTTCTGCTAAAAGGGGACATCCTGCCTTCCTATGCCCCCTCTCCCTGTCTCTCCCACATCCCAGTCACAGCCATACAGTTCTCATCATTGGCCTTTTTTGGCATTGCTATTCATTTGGCTAATTGGTGAGCTGGATAAGCTCACTGATTCAACAAAGCAATCATTGTTACTTTGTTTTGGTAAGGGTTAGTGTTCAGCCAAATCTGCAAGCTGAGCATGACTACTAATAATGGCAAAAAGACCATGCAGCCAGGAGTCAAGGAAAGGGCAGGAGCATCCTTCACAGCAGCACCAACAGACTTAGATCAGCTTTCACAGATAATAAAAACATCTTTTGGCTATTTTGTACTTTCCATATACACTGTTCTATTTCTTTTTTTTCCTGCATCATCGCTGTCTTCTGAGATATATTTTTTAGTTGTTCGTATCATATGGCTATAAAATAATAAACTAAGATTAGTTAGAATGCCTTGCTCTCCTATGAAATATCTTTAAAATTAAACAGTTTTGCAAGTTCATTTGATTCCTGTTTTGTGAAGCTAGGAAAATGGACAAGCCAGGCTATTGATAAAGGAAGTTAAAGCTCTTCTCCTTTAGGTAACAGATTCAAGTTAATAATTATTGCAAAATTACTATAATCAAATAGCCTTATAGCTGGCTAACATTAAATTAGTTACTATCATCTGAGTTCTTAATAGACAGTTAAAAGTACTGTACAGTTGGCCAATACAGTGTGACGAGTAATCTAAAGGGAGAAATCAAGGCAGAGAAGACAAGATTCAGGGTTTCCAAATATAGAGAAGAGGTCCATTCATAGGGTTCTCCTGACTGCTCTAATAAATTCACATACCAAAGTGTATTGGCACTGGTGGAGTCACCAGGAAGGTATGTGCTCTGTTCCTTTCACAGCAGTTCAATCTCCTATAGAAAAAGGGCATTTAATGATCTCCAGATATGCGGGTAAGTTTGATTCTTAAGTTCTCTGTTCCTGACTGACTGCTGATGAACTAAAGTCTCCTTGATACAAGGCCCAAGTCCTCCTGCTGAGAAGGATCATTTACATATAACTTGTGATGCCAGCAAAGACCTTTCAGTTACATCTGGTAGTTTATCACCATCTCCACAACATCCCTGCTTCATCCTTGCTTGCATGAAATGCAGATAGACAAATACATAAATTATTCTTACTTCTGTACTACCTGTTTATATGTTTCCACATATTTCACTGACCACATACTCTGAGGTCTTGGTAAAAAAAGATCTCTGTCCAAACAAGGGCCTGAGCAACCTGATCTAACTTTGAAGTTAGCGCTGCTTTCAAGCAGGAATGCCATCTTAAGTAAAAAACTGTTCATGATAAGGCAAAGTAAAAAATTTAAACAAAATATGAATTTCTAAGCTTGATGTAAAATTTTGATTTAAGCCTGAAGCCTGTCAGGATGGGACCAAGTGTTATAGCAATACTGAGCATTAGTCAAGTTTGGCTCAGAAAGTATTTATTCCCTTTTGTCCATTCATGAACATGCTTTTAAAAATGATCTGAGCTGCCACTTGATTGTGAAGTGCCCCAGGCATAAGGACGGTTTATATACAACTGCCTATTCTCTAAGAACATAAACCAGCAGTATTTTTTTTTAATATTACTTTTTATGTACACATGCACTATTCAAGTACATTATCTACAGATTTCCCCTAGAGCTGCTTGCTATCCATGTGTATATGTTAGCTTTTTCCATTAAGCTGAACTACTCGTTTTCTGCAGTACCACCTGAACCATGCCTATTAAAAATTGTCACTCCCATGTAACATAATCTCAGCTAAAATTCACATGCAAGATGTAATCTTGACAAGCCACTTGGAATCTTCTCTAAAATAAGTAAAAGCCTGCATTCTTCCAAGGGAATGAATCAATACGATAAAAACGTCTCAGATGGATGTCTCATCTGTTCATATAAGAACCTGTCAGTAGAACACTCACACTGTAAAATTAAACCATCTTCATAACCTGTCATTAGAAGGAAAGGTGATTCATTCAATTTCCAAAACTTCTCTTAGACTCCCAGTTAAAATGTTTCTTTCACATTTTCATATGTTTGCAAGGAGTCTCCAGCAACAAAATGCAATAAAAAGAGTTAAAAAACTAATTTTGTTCACAAATTCCTGTTTAGTTTCACCCCTAAAAATCTACTTCCATTCAAATCCCTACTCCAGAACAAGTATATAAGGTTTAACTACTAAAACAAGACATCAAGAGCTCCAGTTTATGAGAATTTTCTGTAACTTGTGTCAATTTTTCTTTTAAATCAACACATACAGATCTGAAACTACAACTGTCATCTTCATGCATTCTTAATACTGATCATATGTCCAAGTAATTATTGACGGTAATATAGAAAACATTCTATTTCCAAGACAAACGTCAAAAGAGGAATCCAGACATCAACTTAATAAATTATTTTAAGTGCAGGCTAGTTAAGGTTCCACATGAAACAGAACTCTACATAAACTAATCAAATGGCCAATCATATCTTTAATCACTAAAAAGCAAATATTTCCAAGAAAAATATATCCACAGCACAAAGTAACCAAAAATATTATTTCATGACATCTTATGTAATGGATTTTTTTAAAATTTTACTTCAGAAAATCCTTTCCACTGACATTTTTCTCATTACTATTCTTTAAAGGTAAAGCAATCATACTTCAAAAACTACCCCCTGGGAAGCAAAGATCTCTGCCTTATCTCACTACAGGAACCAGTAGAGATTACTATTTTAAAATTAAAGAGAGACAAGTCAGTGGCTTAAAAAAAACTTTCTAGACTAGGAAATAAATATAAGCTAATTCTGACAGCTCTGCTAATCACTTGATAAATCATCTTCAGAAACAATATTAGGGTATATGACAGTAGTTTATCTTTGTAACATCTGTCATCCAGAAAAGGTATCTATCCACCCTTTAAACGATGTATATTTGAATCAAGGCACTTCAAGCCACACCTCATTTTGAGTAAAAGCAACAAAAGTTAAATAAAACTAGCAATGTGACTGAATAGTTTAGGAAAAAATTAAAACATACTGACTCCAGCAAATAATACAATGGAGACTTTTAAGTGAGGCAGAATATCAAGAAAATGACTACCAAAGTTAGATATGAAACTAAAGAGCTCTACCTTCCTGAAAAATGTCGTGGTAATTTGACGACAAGCTGAAAATGGTGATACCACTAATATGACAGCAAGCAACCTAACTTTTTTTGTCAGAAGCAGTGTTATCATAATTATTTCACAATGGGTAAAGCAATACATTGGAATAAAAAGGAGCTGGCTTGAATTCTTCATGGGCAAGACCAGGATAACAGTAACCAGGATGTCTCTCTCAGCTCATGCACGTTACACGCTTACTCATGCATTCTTTAGAGCAGTGTGCAACCTCACTGTTGTTTTACCATCACTTATCCTGTATAAGCAGCAACTTTTGACTAGCTAGGAAATGTCAAAGCTTCCTCCTTATCTATGACTCTTCTAGCCACCACAATGCAGGCACTGTGTCCTCTAGAATGGACTGCTGTAACCTGGAAGTAATTTGGAAATAGTACACTGATTTCCTGTCACGGAGTGGGCTGCTGTAGGTAGACAAGCAATCTCCCAGAGACTATCTATGCCTACTTCTAGCTCAAAATGCTAACACTAGCTTCCGTCCTGGGCCAAAGGCATATCTAAGTAACAATGCAATACCTTGCAGCAGTATTAAGCTATACCTGAACGTTTGACCATCACCACCAGAAGCAGCCCAGCTTTGCAACCTGATGAACATCTCAGGACAACTTATTTCTGTAGAATGTCACACAATTTCACCTCCATAAGGCATGAAATCCTGCATTGAATCCTGAGTAGTTCTGTCACTCCTTTTTTTTTTTTTTTCTTTTGAGATCTGGCAAGAAAATTATCTAAATCAATGTCATACCAAAATCTAGAACAAAAATTAGCATGACAGAATAAGTGGTTAAGGAGAAAGCCTATGAATAGTCAAGACTTATCTGCATTATAGAATCACAATTTGTGAACATTAACATTGAAAATTACATAAATTCCTGTTCCAATAAGAATCTAGAAATTAATAACATGCTGAAAGAAAGAACTGTTATTGTTCACTTCACCTAGGGTAAATTTTCTGTGGTCATTATTTTAGGCAGTACGAAAAAACATACAGTAAGCATCTTTCCTTGCTCCAAGAATCATACTGAAATGTCAGCTCTATTTCATTAAGATTGATCCTATCGGAACGGTGCAGTTACCCATGGCAGAGGCCACCTGGGAAATGGGGGCCTGGGTAATACTTAAAGGTGTGTTACTTATGCCGTAAGAATAGGGACCAATTCACACTCTGCACAGTCTGTGCAGCTATATCTATTCCTAAAAGTATAAAATACAGCAGGATGCTATTTCCAACCTTTAAAATCAACAGTGTAACTTTCCTCTAAGGATCCCCTTTCAATACTTAACAGGGGCTTATAAGAAAGATGGGGACAAACTTTTTAGCAGGGCCTGTTGCGATAGGACAAGGGGCAATGGTTTTAAACTAAAAGAGGGTAGATTTAGATTGGACGTAAGGAAGAAATTTTTTACGCTGAGGGTGGCGAAACACTGGCACAGGTTGCCCAGAGAGGTGGTGGATGCCCCATCCCTGGAAACATTCAAGGTCAGGTTGGACGGGGCTCTGAGCAACCTGATCTAGTTGAAGATGCCCCTGCCAATGGCAGGGAGGTTGGACTAGATGACCTTTAGAGGTCCCTTCCAACCCAAACTATTCTATGATTCTATTCTATCATTCTATGAATAACTTATCCATGATATATAAGGTTTCTTGTATTCTGACTCACATCTGCTTCTAAGTCTTTTATCAGTCACTACTCCATACTGTGCACTTTGTTAAATCATCAAAAATCCCTGATTTGTGTTTCAAAGGAAGCACCATACTGCTTAAAAATTATGCTAAAATATGAACATCATAGATGATCCTACTAACTTGAACATATGCCTTTTTGATTCCGTTTACTTTTATTTTCATAGTTTAAGACACAAATACTTTTGACTGGGGAAAAAGCAAATAGGGGGAAAGCAAATGAATGTGATATCAATGCTACTGAGAATTTCCTTTAAAAAAAGCACCATTATTATTTATAGCATGGAAAATAAAAACCAGAGACCAGCTGAGGTGTCAGTCTTTTAATTCACAGTAGGGCAAAATGATTACCAGGTTTCAATCCAAATATGCAGTTGATGGGCTGGATTCAGAAATCTGGTGGGAATTTTGCAAACTGTTTTCAGAAATTGAGATGGATTACTTTATCCCTATGAACTGAAGTCCCACCAGAAAATGCTACCCAGCTACAAATGCAACCAGGACTTGAAAACAGACCCTTTCAAGATTTGCATCACACCTAGAAACAAAGCAGGGGCACAGACCTAAACTGGGTAGTAGAGTCAAAGCTACATACACAAAATTTCAAAATGGAATTTCAACTTTAAGTTCTAATACTGGCTTAACTTTGGAAACAGCAAACAAAACAGATATTTCTTAAAACAGGGTCTGAATGCTAACAATTAATAATTATGTGAATTGCTTTTTAGACTAACATATGCAAACAAAACACAAAGGTTTTTTTTAAACCACTGGGATATAAATACAATGTAATTAAACACCGTGAGACCTGTTTTCTACCTTACAATGGATTTAGGGTACTCACCTTAGCAATCTCCTTTCAACAGTTTTAATTATTGTTACTATTTAATTAAATTACAAATTTGAAAAAGAATTATTTATTATTGAAGAAGATTCAAGCTAGGGGAAATTTTCTTTTTGTTTAAGAAAACAAAAAGGGGCACTTGCCCCATTTAGCCCCCCCATAAATAAATAAATAAATAGTATTTTTATGTTTATGGCAAGTCGCCAAAGCTTAAATTGGCCGCCTTGAGAGGCTGATAGAGCTGTTTTCGTCACTACCACTTTGTTTGAAAAACTGAATGAAAACCAGGGAGGTTAAAAATGTCTTGGTTTACATTCACTAATATGTAAGAGAAAAGAAAGAGTGATAATGGATACAGTGAGTGTAGCTGTGCCAAAATACTTCAGAGTCTGTCTGCTTAAAAACAATGAAGAAAAAAAAGTCTGAAAATTCTCTTTGCAAACAGGGATGTTCTAATTGCTTTTCATTAGGCTAATTGGTTGGAACTGACACTGGACCTTTTCAGAAATGAACTAAAGTCTTATTAGAATTTTGAAGGATTTTAAATAAAGTGTAATTTCTTTATGTGCTCTAAATTTACTGTAAATTCTTTGCTTTCCTAGAATGATCTCACAGTATTTCACCAAACCCTTCTCAAGATTTTCCTACTAAGGGGGCTCTAATTCGCTGCCTCTTTTCATTCCTCCTAGAGCCTCTGCAGACTATAAAGCTCTTTAAAGATAATAGATAATATGAGTCCCAGAAAGGAACAGAACGAAGAACCTAGATTAGAATGTTTTCTTCAGATTTGTAATTTGCTCCATGGCAGCTAGTCACATAGCAGCTTGCAAGTAGCTAAAATAGGCATGTTTTTTTAGAGTGTCACAATGGGTGACACTCTAAACAAAGTGCTCTAACACACCAACACAAAAAACTCTTAGTTTAAATTGTTAGAGAAACAAGCATCTTTAGAGAAGACAATACTATTACTATTATTAGCAGTAGCATAATTACAATTATTGTTATTATCATGAGTCATCATATCTACCTTGTACAAAACACCAAGATAGGTCTCTTCAACAGGGCATTGGCAAGATAGGAGGAAACAGGGAAAGGAATTTTCTATTTATTAATATTTTCTGGAATGTGAACTTTTCATGTTAGTTTTCTGTGCCATATTTTTCTCCTACTGTGTGGTTAAACCATACCTTCACGTAAGTAGATCTGCATACATTTTTAAAAAATTCTCATCTTTAGTATTTCTTTCATAAAAATACTACCAGTGTTCAAGCACAATCCTCCTATCTCTGAATAAGCTTTAATTAAATTAACTCCTATTTGTATTTTTGAAAGATCTTCTAAATACATTATTTAATATGCATTTGGATCAAAGCCCATGAAGAAGTCCCTATTTAAATTCCTGTTGCTTAAATGATTCCTGATGCATAAAATGAGCACACTTTTAAGATGACAACTTTCCATTCAGTTTTATGCAATATATCGAGTTTGTACAAATACTATTCTATAAGAGGAGCCTCGTGTAAGATAATGTTTGATTTGGGTTGTATCATCTTAAGAAGAAATATGTCTTGTTCAAAGTTTTAGTCCTGAGAATAATTTATCCCAGACTACAGACAACGTATGAGTTAATGATTCCGAGGGCTAAAACTCCTTGGGGTAATGGTCAAAGGTACCTATATGTACACCAACAGGTGACAGTTGATTTTTATAACAATACAGACATCAGGTAGTTCACAAAGATTCAAAAACCAGCTTCTGTAAATGTCAGAAAATGCTTATTTAAGTGTACTGTAAATTTAAAATACCAAAGTAATATATTTACTATTTTAAATACAATAGAAAGATTAGAAATAGATCATCAAGAAGACAAGCTAAACCCTATTGAAAATAAGTTTAATTTTTTTTTAACTTCAACTGCAACTGCATATGAAGTTTTCTTATTTTGAAAATGTTTTGACGTTTGTTGAACTAAAACTGAAACACAATTTCAATCACAGTCAAATCCAGTCTAGAGATTAATTGAAAAGTTTACTGATTCAATCCCCTGGCAAGAAAGTTTAGCAATGACATGTATTTTTTTTAGTCACTAAAAAGCTGGAAGATTAGTTTCTCATCTTATGTATTGTTTGGAAATATACCTTACTAGACCCATTTATTCCTAATGCAATTTAAATGGCATCCAGTGGATTTAAGCAGACACTAGAGCTGGTACTCTGTTTTTAACAGACTGCCGTTCATCATTGTACATAACCAAAAATCAAATGAGATCAGACGAAACCAGATCTGAGCATTTCTTTAGCCCTACTTAAATTCTGAAAATCTTCAGTATCTGCCAAAGCGCTTGGGATCATTTCACCAACAGGTCATTTGCGCACTATACTTCACAGCATTGGAAAAAAAAAAAGAAAGTTTCATGTAAATTTTCATGTTGCTTATCTTCATTACTATTTTCTATCAGTAAGGTTTACTTTTCATTGTGCAGAATACAGAAGCAGACTTGCTATAAGTAATTGTTAATTACAAGTATCGTAAAGTATAAAATGGTCTGTGAAAGGCGGCCTATTTGGCAGCAACTGTGAAAACTGAACCAAGGTATTTGAGGATTAATCTGCTGCTGAATGTGGTCTTACAAGTGCAGCTTTGGAAATAAAGATAAAAGAAACTACTGCTATCCAACCACAAATCACTTCAGACAAAAAAAAAAGAAGACTGATAAGTCATCAAAAAGGCAAATCATAATCATACTGAATGACAAGAAAAAAAATCCTACTGAACTACTACCAAGGGTCAGATGATGTCCTCTTATTCTGTGCCTTTTAGTTTACAATGACATGGGTGCATTTTGTCTCAAGAAGCAGACATACATGAAGAAAAATTTCTTTAGATAGATTTACGCATATCTTGTAAGATTATAATTTAAATCAAGTACAAAGCTCAATTTCAGCATTCCTTATTACTAGCCATATTACAAAGACCAGCAAACTGGGAGGTAAAGCTGCTTTAGCAGTGATGCTTATCTGACTTCAGCATATCTTTCTTCATGTTTCAATCAAAGAACAGCTGCTGTCATCCTACTGAGAAAATAGTGATAGCAGAACACATAGCAAGCCCTAAAAACTGCTAACACAGGAGCCTTATTGTGGAAATAACTCATCTGCAGTTAAACTTCACATACAGGAAAGCTTGTAACTGAGGTGAAAGGATGGATTTAGCAGTAACGTTCTTTCAAAGTCTTGTGCTCCCTTTCCAGAAGGACAGCTGTGAGCCAAAACAAGGCCTTGTTCTACAGGTGGTGCACCTTATCTCCTCCAGATAACCAGAGAGATGGTTTTCAACAGCCAGGCTGTCGTAATGATCACAAATTACTAAAAACAACACTGTCCCATCAAAAACCCTTAAGACAAAGTGTGGTGTGTCTTAATGTTGACAACAATATTAACAAAAAGTGATTTTTTTTTTTTAATAAACTATTTCTGCTACCTTTAAACTCCTATTTGGTGCAGGGGGGTTGTTTATTTTGGATAAGATTAGAACAATTTTGTGGTTTGGTTTGTTTTTTTTAATAAGAGTAGAAATTAATTTTATCATTCAATGATTTATTTGGAGAAACATGTTCCTTTAGGCAAAAAATTTAAACATAGCAGTTTCAATAAAAATAATGTTCTAAATCAAGTGCAGTAGTGAAAAGCAATCACCTCAAATGACAATGTAAGACAGTGCATTGCAACATCATGTCCATGAGAGGAAGGAGAGAATTCCCTGGCGTTGCTAGCTTAAACACGGACATTCTATAACTTCATATTTGGTGCAGATGAGAAGAGAGTAAAAGTTTTGTAAACATAATGCTTCAACTGATTTAATTTTTTTCAGTTTTTATATGAATGAGATCTGTGTACTTTTAAAAACATATTCACACGTTTTCTTTAATACACGCAAAATATAAAAGTCTTCAAAAGTTATATAAACATTACAACTATGAAATGAACTAATTTTAGGAGGATGAGTACCATTCTCCTCTAAAAGGAAGATAGGGAAAATGAAAAGTGAAAACCCTTCTAGGATTTCACATCATTCCTACTGCTTCCAGGAAATAGCTGCTAATATGTAAAATCTCTAAAGATTTAAACAACAAACCACAAGGACCAACATATTGACCTTCAACCTAAAATAACTTTTACTGTATATTGACCTTACTCATACAGTTGTTTCTTTGCCTTGATAAATAAAACAGAATATTAAGCACACTACATACTGTACCTTTGTTAACATAAGAAATTCCCATGAAGAAATGTGTGTAAGCAATACCTCAGACCTGGATGTGCTCACTTTGCCAGTTGCTAACCACTTTGGTAAGTAAAACTTCCTGCCAATATGAACAACCAGATCCTTTGGGAAGGAAAACTGGCATGGTCTACCTCATTACGTTGGCCCTCATACCACACAGCTAGTTAAAGAGACATTCACTAATGCACACGCCAGCACGCACATGTTCGTCTTAAACTGTAGATGAACAGCAAACTGAGGCATTATTCCTGAGTATGTCCTTTATACCCCCCCGTTCCTTCTTTCACTGACTCACAGAGGATGCTACTAGTCAAGCTAGTCTCACTAAATAATAAACACTATATGACTATGCCTACAAAAAAGATACAAACCATATAGCTAAATATGCACATTAAATGGGATGAGTAAATGCCAAATGGAGTCAGCTCAGTGGGTTCAGTTCAGGTAGGAGTGATTGGAATGATTGACTCTGAAAGCTTCCAGTCACTCTGTGTAAATAGGGATGAATAAAAAACCTTGGCACAACTACTCAATCCCCTGACCCTGGCAGGAAAGTCAAGCCAATTGGCCAAAAGAATTTAGATTTAGACTTCCTTGAACATGTCAGGATGATAAAATAGTACATTAAAAAATATATCTACAAACAAAAAGCCATTTCATTTATTCTTTCAACCCCAAACTGATATATTTATGATTCAATGCATGTCAAATTTTCAAGCATTCAGAAGCTAAAACAATTAGGAACTCATGAATCTAAACAATACAACATATTTACTTTTTCAGGCTTGCAGTGTACTTGCAAACATGAAAATAAACCAACAAAATGTAGCATGTATGGCAAGGCAATTAATGAGTCTTCTTTGAAGTTGTAAATAGGAATAGCAAATCAAAATATGCCCTTATAGAACAGGGGAATTATGCCAGAAGCCATCTCATCATTTTTATAATATTGTTTTAAATAAGCTGATTGACCAGTTGACTGATTTCCAATGATGACACTGTAAGCATCTTGACTTTTTTTTAGCTCAATGGCCATACAGTAATTTATTGAGTGCTAGATAACCTACCAGATTCCTACCTGGAAACTCAATAAACAGCACTGTCCTAACCACAAAACCAAAATAGCTGAGTTTATACTTTTAAGGCTTCTGCGCAACAGGCTGCCTTTTTACTAAGTGGCAAACCCTTGGGAAAACACTACAGACCTGATCTGGAATCTGGTAGGCCTGATTTCTGCCCTGACATAAATAAAGCTTAAATCTGGTGAAACAAACTCTTTCACATTTTTTTAGCATTGGGAATTCTTTGATGGTGTACTGGCATTTTGGTCATATTCTTTACCATGATACACCCCTTACACCACAGTAATGCAAACAGTGTACAATTCTAAGAAAATCAGAAGAAAAGGCAAATTTACTAGATTTCAAATGACAAAACCACAGCTATCAAAAAGGTATATTATTTCCTGGTATCTCTAAGCATATGATTAATGGATCTGTTGTCAGTGACATTTTGTTAAATAAAATGATAATAAATGTAAATGCATTGAGTCACAATAATTTAGGGAAATCAACATTTTCAAACCCGGATGCAAAAATATGTGCACAAACCTTTGTTGATGCTTGACTTACATCTGATTCACTTTTTCAATCTGCATGTACATACTGGGCTTTGTGTTCAGAACAGAGTACATAAAAGGATTTGGAAATGTAAACCTTGGTGTGCTATATCATACTGCATTCCGGTTTTATGTTAAGATTTTTTTATGACATATTAATTATGTTTTAAAATAGAATCCTTTCTCCTAAATCTGCAAAGCTTTTGATTATTGACTCTAAAGCACATAGATGTTCACATCATAGAGTTATTTAAACTATGTGCACACCCTAGGGATTAATAAATGCCAAATTCTCCCATTGTTTCCAAATTTTTGTCCTGTTTTGGATATCATACAAGCTGTCCTATACAATACAACATTGTCCCTGCCAGAAATTGCTAAAGTGAGAACAAGCATTTAAGATTGACTTCAGCAGTTGCCTTGGAAATTGGCAATAAGGATCTAGAATTCTTACTCTGCCACACACCAGAAGTCTTGAGTCATTCCTGATTTCATATGAATAATTTTATACTGTGCACTCTATATTAACAGATTCTTTTTTAAATCTCTTCTTCATATTTTACAGCAAACTAGACAAACAGAAATTACGATGCATCTGTTTGTTTGGAGTGAGCACAGTAAGATGGATTCCTATGAATAAGCTATATTTGGAGTGGACTTAAGATTCTGTCAGTTACCAGCCCTTAACCACCCATTTTTAGACTGGATAGACCATCAGAGAATACGACTGGCAGAAAAGCCCCTGGCTTTTTTAAATCAAAAACATAAATGTGGATGATGATCATCCACACTGAGGGAAAAAGCAATTGAATTTATCTTCCATATAACTTTATACACCTTTCCTGATTCCTCCTTAGCTCCTGCAAATTATTTAGAATTCGTGAAATTCTGAGAAGACTTTTCAAACTCTTTAAGACTCTATTCTACCTTTCACCAACTGGAAAATGGAAGACAGGGCATTATTAACCTTGAAAACTTTATAAAAAAAAAATCTAAAAACTTATTACATAATAGAAGTTAAAATTTCCTTAAAAGTGACTGACCATGACATAATTTCCTGCTTTAATTATTTTTATTGTCTTCTTAATCACAGAGATTTGAAAAATACTAAGAATTGTAGAATAAAAAATTGGTGGTTTCCCCAATTCAAAATTGAAATGCAATAGGATATATATGATTTAATATGTAATATAAACTCACTACTTGTTCACCATCTTGGAACAGCAGTTTCTAAGGAATCTCTAACCTCATTATGTATTTTATTGTATTTTATATTCTATACCTTACTACATTAAACATATATTTCAAACCCTACTATGTAAGTCAGAATTCTCCATCCACTACTGGACAATTCTTAAAAAAAAAAAATTGGAAACCTAAATGTGGCCTGCTTATCTATCTTGTTTCATCTAGATATCTGACAAGAAGAAAAATCAGATGAAATGTCCTTCCAGTAGTTTCAGTTAGCTTTGGAGAACAAAAGAAAAATTTTTTAGACTTTTCTGAGGGAGTAGGGATGAACTGACAAAAAGCCATGAAGAGAGAAGAAAAGTTTTCTCACTGCTCATATGCTATTGCTAGCTCACAACAGCAAATAAAAGCATCTGAAACAAATAATAGCACTTACGATACTACTGTTTTAATAGTTTGTTGGGTTTTTTTGCTGCAAATTTGACCTGTTCTTTAGCTACTGAGGACATGAATTATGTCTTCCTTAATAGAATTCACCAGGCAGAGCTGTAAGTCCATTGCAGAAGAATTTTAAGTCTTGAACAATGTTATTTAAAGACTCCCAACTGTTGAAATAATCTTTTGAATTCCTAGGTAATATCCCTGTACGCTAGGAGTGGGATTTCTTTAATCTGTCCACTTGACATCTGCTATGCCTACACCATTCTTTTTGTCTGTACTCTGGTCTGTAGATGATTGAAGATAATTTAACTCACTGTGCCAATTATGACTAATTCTACTGAAATAGTTTTGGTTATGCTTTGTTATAGTAACATAACTAATATATAGTCTAACTCACTGGAAAGACCCCATCAGAAGATTCTTCTGTGGGTTGGCAAGATGATGTATATACTACATCTCCATCCATACTAAATCCCAGCCAGTTTATTTTGTATTAAAACTATTGTGTAGTGACTCATCTAGAGAAGCAGACGTAGTTTATATGTGTTATTACCTTCAGCGATGAATAAAACAATTGTGTTCTATTCTGGAAGCTGGAAGCCAATTTCCTAAAGGGGCTTTCACATTCATAGCCTAAAGTAAACATCATCAAGACAAGAGCTGCTCTGGCACAACACAGGCACAACAAAAGTAAAAAGAAAACCTAGTCTTCCTTTCTGTTCTAGACCTCACCTCCCTCCACTTGCCTGCTTCGAGGTTTCAGCTGCGTGGTGCTCATTTTATGTGCCTGCAGAAGTAAACTACAGATCATGGCAGTTTTACTATTTGGGGAATCTAAAAAAATTAATTAGTAAATAATATTAGAAAAGTCAGATTATGATAGAATGATCATGAAAGCAAGAAACAGAAACAGAAGGTGGATTACCTATTTTAGACATATTTTCTCAAGCTAGTAACTAGATACCTGAGGGTTGCAATAGCCATGATTTTAATTTGGAGAAAATTAGTTGGATCTGGGATAGGAGTGCAGATTATGAACTATCAGGAAAGACATAGTAAATAAATTGTGTTTGCAAGTGAGATTATCCAAAGATTAAGGTGTAGACACATAAGAAAATGGAAACAAGAGAAAATGGAAACAAAAGAAACCTCAAAACAAGTGGTGGCGAAGATCCATCAAAGAATAACTTGGAGAGTAAAGAAATAATGACAATTTTTATATCTCTCAGTCCTTTGTCGTTCTCCCCATATCCTAATTCTATCCCTAAAGCTAACTCTTAGCATACAATTTACCTATCGCTTCATTGGACATAACCCAAATGAACCTGTTTTGTCATTCGCCTTTTCACTCCGTCATCTCAGATGTTCAATCTTGCCAAAACAAACTACACCCCATCCTGGTGCTGAAACTAGGCAGGTTCTTCAGCTCCTTCCGACTTCCACCTGCCTGAAAACATTCACACTGGTCAGCAAGTCTGTCTCTCTCTCAATCACATACAACAACCACAGGTTTGAAGAAATCTCTTTTTGTCAATCTGCAGTTTCAGAAAGCCAATACCCAATTTCACAGCCAACGTCTTCCTCTTCACTGACTTATCACCAACCTGAAACTTTCTTCCCTCATTATTGACAGTGAAAATGGCAAAGCAGAAGCAAAAGGCATTACATTATTCAGCCAACATTATTACCTTTTGATCCAAGCACAATTATATACAGTCATTTGATGAAGTTTCAGTTCCTTTCTAAGAGAACGGCAAAACTAAAAGTAAATTATTATTCTACAAGGAAGAAAGCATATTTCCCCTCACCTCATCATGCTCTATCTCTGTTACCGGGGATAGCTGTATCTTGCTGTGAAAATCTTGATTCAAGGATTGTTACCTTATACAAGTTGTAGTGTTGTCACAGGCATTGAAACATTTGGTATTTTGACAGAATCCACACAATTCTTCAGGAAGTTAATTACCACTAAGTTTTAAAAGTAACATCATCTACTACTAGATTCTACATCTCACCATGTTACTCATACGCTGGCCCATGTGATTAAATTAGCCAAAAAAAACCATAAAGGGGGACAAAATGAAATAATTTTAAAATGTAGATTTAATATCATATTGTAATGTATATTTGTACACATCCCTTATACAAAAGCACTGATTGCAACAAGATACTTGGAAATGAAACCAGCCTTTTGCATGATCCCACTTCCTGTAAGTGGTTTAACACTAATTTTTTCCATTTTAATCCAGTATTTCAAAGCAGCATCTGGGAAAAATATGCTTTTAATATAGTCCAGTGATATATTTATTGCTTGCAACAATATTTGGCAATAAAAATATGCATGCAACAACTTCATGCAAAACTGTTGCAAAGACATTCAGAAAAGCAAGGACTTGTAAAAGACAATTAGTTTGCTAAGAAAGAAGGCAGGCAGTAACATGCATTTTGAATGACAGTCTAAGTTTCAACAGCAGCTTCCAGGAAACATTTACATTTGAAAAATCCCTGCTTTGACCTCTTTTTCCACAGTTTGCTTGCTGGCAGATAGGAGTACATGACAAATGAACCTAATTTAAGTAGGCTGAATGCCAGATTGCCTGTTAAAAAAGAGCACCTGATTGTACATTAGGCGAGAGGTCAGTGACACTGAACACCAGCAGGTGTAATAACAACCACAGGCTTTTTGTAAAGGAAATGCAAACAAGAATTCACCCCGAGGACATTCAGGATGGTGCCTATCTGCTTAGGTACCAAGTGATTGGCAGTCAGGATTGCACATCAGGATACTTGATGATGCTTTGTTAAGCTATATCATGACAGGACTTTGAGCAGTATGTCACGGAAGATGGAGTCTCTAGCTAAAATCATAAAACAACACAAAACTATTCACTGAAGAAGAAAGCAGCTTTTCTACTACTAAAAAAGCCTCAAAATACACAGAATAAATAGTTCTGCATCTCAGCACCTGTTTTCTCCTTGCTACAAAGCCTTTATTCATTTGTCATCATTTAAAAATGCCAGTGTTGGAACTACCTGACCATTAATCTTTGAAACATTTGCCAAGAGAATATTAGGTACTTGCAAACTCTGCACACTCTACCCACCATTTGTGGGAAGAAGGTAGAAAAACAATAAGTAAATAACATTTTAAAAGTGTTATTCCATCTTATTAAATGACATTAATTTGTCAAACACCTCTCCTGCAGGTTTGGAGGTTTTATGTTCCAACTACTGCTTTTTGATCTAAGGAAAAGTGACTGGTTGATAAACAATATTTTTCTTAAACAGAAGCTTGCTAAAATTGCATTATAATACCAATACCAAAGCACACAATTTGTAGCAACCGCAGTGCAGTCTCGTAATAGACAACTACAAAGGCAATATCCAGTACAGCTTTTATAGATTTGGGGGGCTTTATTTTCTAGAATACCACATCCACACTTTATTTCTGGAATGTTGCCATCTCTTTTGGTTAAGATGTGTTTATTTCATGTTGGTTTAGAATCTGGCAATGCAACTTTGTCTGTTTCAAAAATTCAATCATGACATTAAGAAGAATGTAGAGTTCTTGGGTAACAGGATAAATACTTTAGTTAATTATTGTTAGCAAGATCCTAGCAAAAACCGTATGTGTCATATGTATACATTCATTTGATCTCACATAATAGAATTATGAAAAAAAATAGTTTGCTTAGTAATTAGCTTACTGCTTTCCATTTTCTGAAATACATTGATCTGAATGATGATATGTGGCAGATCCTGCTTGGTAAGAGAGATGGCTTGATTATCTTTCATATAAAAATATTTGTGCTACAGTGAATTTTGAATAAAAATTTTCTTAAGATTATGTTCCATCAGACATCCCAGGTGAGGCTACTTATTAAAAAGACATTCACTGATGAGATTTTTCTATCATACTAATAGCAAAATATAGCAGAAGTGTTTTAGATTTAGAGTTCAGTCATTATATTCTGATTTGTACTGGAAAGCAATTCATAATCATGAAAATGAGAACAGCATAGCTGACATACTCTCCATTTTAAAAGTTCTTGTGTGAAATATTGTTCTCAAAGAAGTCAATGGGACAACAACAGAGTCTACTGACATTAGCGTGTTACTGCACTGTAAATTCTCCAGGACAGTGGTGGCTTCATGTGCTATATTCTCCCTCTTCAACAAACATGTATTTGGCACGTAATAAATAAAATTAGATGAAACCATGAGAAAACAAAGATTTCTAAACCCAGTATTATACTTCTAGAAACAAAGTGAAACACCCACTGTCACTACTTTTGAAGTAAAAACAGTCTGTGGCTTACAGATATTCCAGCTGGTCAAGTCTGTTTCTGAACAGCTTTTATGCATAAGACCATGCACAACCACACCCTACACTATTGTTTCACCATACTCAAAATTCATAGCGCAGTTGACTTAATAAATTTATCCAAATACAGAAAGCATACACAACTGAAAAATATGTAACAACTTACTTGTGGAAAGAGCTTGGTTTTTTTTAATTAAAATGCAGTTTCATAAGGTGCTTCATAATTCTTCCTTTAGAGAATTTCATGTTCTAAGACAATTGAGTAGCAACTTAAGTGCATCAGATCATATAACTTCATGAACCTGAATGTACAAGCACAGCTTTTGAAATATTTCTAACACCAGTTTATTAACTGAAGTTGCTTTGTGGGTACTAAGCAGATAGTTTTGTCCAATCAGCCCATTTAGGGGAGAATGTACTTATGTGTTAATCACCTGCTGGGTGGTGGTGGGGAATCTATCCTTTGATCAAAGGCAGACATACTAGTTTTACTTTACATCCTGCCTCTCTAGCTCTCAACTGGCCCATAGCTGGAGGGATTCATTTCAGGATTTTTCTTTATTCCCAGTATTCTGTTACTTGCTGCATACCACCGCTCAAGACATCAGGGCTAAAACCAAACACTCTTTGTGGTATACCCATATGACAGACTTCAAAATGGAAACAATATTTAAGTTAAACCTGTAAGATCAAGTTTGCTGAAATCCTGCAACACGTGCAGCTTTTGAACACTTCAACATCAGATCAAAGTTTGCCAGACAGAGTCAAGGAGAGCATCAGTACATTTAAACCTATCAATCCTCAAGGAAAAACAGAGTACATTGGTAAAAGTATGGTTGACAGTATTCATTTTGTCTTGGTGCTAACAACAGTTAAAGATAACTAGAGAGCTCATGTTTTTTCTCTGTAGAGTATCTTTTTTCTGTAATTAAGGCAGGGTTCTCACTCAGCTTGTCTTAAAATACATTCTTAGAAGCTACACTGCTTTCAACGGGGAAAGAAAGAGTATTTTTCTTCTGATTCTTTTATTGAAGGACCATTTCCAGATGAAACTTTCCCAAACTTTCTTCAAGCAATAAGGCTGTATCTGTGGAGGATTCACATACAACTTTAGTAGTTTTCATAGTAAGACCTCTTTTTCCTACAAAACCAAAAGACAAGGTACTCTAAGACACTGTAATGTTTGAACAAGTAGTCTTCACTACTTCTAATCAAAAATTAGAGAACTTATTAAACAAGTAAAAGAGATGTAACTGAAAAAAAGAATTAGCCCTCTGAGAATGAGCCTTCTCTCTCTTGCAATCAGTTGCAGGCTTTTTTTGGTTGACAGATTAAATTCTAAAACTATTAGTACTAGCAGAGATTTTTTTAGCATTTATCATTTTTCTTAAAATGAATGGCAATTCAAGTTCTAAATAATTTTCCATCTATTAATTACACACTGAAAATACATTACAAGCCTCAAGGTAAATTGATTTGCAACACTGCAATTGTAAATTAGTTCATTTGAATTATAAAATAGTTAACAATAAGAGAGTTTCTTATTAAAGTTTCTGCCACTGACTTTAGAAATTAAGCAAATTTACAAATGAAGAAAAAGATCTCCTAGAATATGAATGACCACAATTGCGTAAAAGATCGAATAAAAACTGAATCTGGTTTGGTAAAGAAATATGGGAGAAAACAGCAAACAGATGTCAAGCAGTTTTATAAGTTTTTAAAAGGATGACCTACCATTCATAAATATTTTACAAATGAGTGCTGCAGGATCTATGTAAATTTCTCAACAATTTTGTCAGCCTCAGACAGCATATGAGTGAAGGTAAGTTAAATAGGGTGGATAAGGAGTTACATTTTCATTAAAACTAACCACAGATTTAAATTATAACTACAACATAGAGTTAGGCAGAGATGAAAATTTAGAGAGTTGGTAATACATTCTTTTAGTAGCATGAAATTGAAGGCAAGTCCAACATTGGATCAGGAACTATTATAAAAACAATTTGCAAAAGGAGTAAAGCTTTTCACTTTTATCCTTTTTTTTCCCCACAATTAATGCAGGTAGGATATAATACTCAACTACATTAAAAAGTGTAAGGACAATCTCAGAGCACTTTCCAGCCAAAAGGCTTTAACACAACTTAATTCAATCAAAATATTAGGATCTGTTCTTACTTACACAGGTATAAATTCCTATAGGGATATAGAACCAATGTAAGTCAGACCTAAAGCCTCCAACTGCCATAATCAAAATCATCCTAGCTAACAGAATTCCAAAACCATTGAAAACTTGCCTCAGTGTTCACATTTGACCCTATCCATATTCTTAGAACTAAAATGAATCCTCATGAAAAGCTCACATGCAGGAGCCAGGTCAACAGATGTAAAACACTACACAAAGCATGTGACCGTACTGTGCTTCTTTGATGGCTCCAACAAATAAAGATTTAGGCCTCAGCCACATTAGGGAACAGTAGTCATTCGTAAACACTTATAGATAGACTTTAAGATCTGCTATAAAGAGCAAAGCTTTCAGCTTTGTTTGAGATTTATCACCTAATGCATTTCAAGGTCCTAGAACTATGTGTGACAAAATTAATTGTATTATTAATATAATTGGCCCAGTAAAGACTTATTGCAAGATCTACCCAAACTGGTGTTTGGTTGTTGTTTTCTTTTTAAGAACTGGTTTTCCTAGAATTTAACACAGATTTACTATCCAAAATTATAGCTCCTATATAAAATGGAAAATATCATTTATTACTGATCTCCATGCTTGCATCTGGTAAAAATATGTCTATCTGCAAAACGAACAAAGAAGTTCTGATTCTGATTAGTTAAACAAGAAAAGTGCACTGGTTTAATTTAAATTATTTTAATAACCTGATTACCCAAATTGGTGCAAGAGCCTTTGAAGATAAAGTGATTTCAGTAAGGGTCTTTTTATTTTTAACTTATGGACATAATTCTCTTCCAGACTGAGCTTTTCCACTTGAAGATGTTACCGCCACTAGCTGCTCTTCACTAACCGTCAGCTGGATGTTACACACAGTTTCCAACAGAAAGTCAGAAATGTCAGAGTGCTCTCTAATCCATACCAGGCAACGATAAACAGGCTCGCCTGATGAGTGGGTATTCATCACTATTTAAGCTAACCTGGCTCAGTTTGCTTGAAGTAGATATGGGATTGATGGGAGTGATTTCTTCTGTTGAGAGATCTGGGAGCATAACAATCTCTACCAGAAAAACAGTAATAAGCACATAAAGGTGGGTGGTAATAACGTCATCAGCTGGCACAGCTGTTTGTAGAGTGCTCTGCCCGTGGCCTAAGGCTGTGGACAGATATCCTCATCTACATCCAGATATGCTGTTGAAAGAGATTCCAGCTGCTTGTTCCTCTCCCTTCTAAGACCATTACTTCTTCAAATCTTCCCATAAAGCTGTTCAAGTGAGTAGCTTGCTCATTTTACTCAAAAAGATCTGATTTAAAATAAAACTAGTACATGAACTGGTTAGCTAGCTTGGCTCAGTTTGGTAGAACTCAGAGCCAGGCTGAAGAAGAGCTCATGATCTGGCCAGCCAGATGATCTGAAAGGCTCCAGCAGGGAACCAGTGAAATCATCACTGCTTTTTTGGAAAACAGACCTGTAAACATTTTCACTGGTGAACTGTCTATAAAGCAAAGATCAAAACTGAAGCAAAATGAAGCAGCAAGGCTCTGCATTTGCGATATGCAGGGATATTCCATCACAACAACTAAAGTTGCTCTTTGCCTAGTGGTCTCTTGAAATGGGCAATTAGCACAATAGATTTTTTGAACAAATGAGAATATTGATGTTAAAATGGATGCCTAATTAGAGTGGGACACTATAGCAGAATAAGGAATATTAACAGGCATTTCTTAACTTCTAATCCATTACATTAATATTTGCTACTAGAGCACAAGTATACAAGTAGCTTAATGTTGTCAAAGCAATGTTCCCAAGATGCTAGATACTGAACTTAATTAAATCACATGAATAAATATTTTTCCTAGATTTCTGTATTGTACTCTCTGTTATAGAATTATTTATAAATTATCATGTTTCAGCCACTGATTCAAGGCTCAAACTCAAGACAATCCCATCCTGCCCAATGCCTTTTCTTTGGCAGAAAAAGGGAATGGTTATGCAAGTAGTATACACCTGCTGAAACAGCCAAATGCCTTTTTTTATTTGTTTCTTTGCATCTACACCTCACTCAGCTCAGTCTGAGCTCTGGCCACCACACCCAGATGAAGTGCTTCAATTATTGCATGTGTGTGATCCGAAAATCTGCATTAGAAACCACTGCCAGAATAACATGAAGCATAAGAGACAGAGATGTGTCTCAAAACTGGCTCCAGGCCTTGTGGCTGGTAGGACTGTATATCTGTGATAGCAGTCATCACCTATCAAAGCTTTTCCTTGAGGAAATTAAGAGGCATATGCAATGACAACTGGTATTTCATTGATGTTAAGTAGGTCAGCACAGAGAGGTTGGAGGTTTTTTTTTTTGTTTTTTTTTTTTTTTTAAAAAGCATCATTATAGCATTGTAACTAACAGAGAATAAATATGTTTATTTATATTAAAAATAGATACTAGATAATTTTTATTAGGTATTATTTTCTGTACTCTACTGAACATTTTCTCTTGTATTTTTCTTAAACTTCCCAGAACGATTCACATAAATCTCACATTCATTCAAAATTGCCTGTTTTTTTCATATTTTAGTATTCAATCGTAAAATCTTACATTCAAAAGTTTAGGTCATATGACCTTTGAGTAGGTCTTTAAGTCAGGTGGTACTTCTGCTTCCAAACAAACCAAGACCTTCCAAGAGGAATGCTGTGCTGCCAGTCCCATATTCACATACTCTAATATTCACAAACAACTGCTTGAAACTGTTTTCAAGACAAATAATAGTAATTTCACATGTTCACATGGATATTTGTAGAAATGCAACCAAACAAAATGCAATTCATCGTTGAATTCATCTCTTTAAAGCAGATTTCTGCTACTTTTTTCGAGATGTCAGCTTCAGATATTAAACTATATCTAGATTATGTGAATACTTCTTTCGGTGTGAAGTCAGTGATTATCTACTCCTGTTTACAGCAACTATAACATTTCAAAACAAAGTTTAGGTGTGAAAATACATACTTCCTTTTCTCATTTTCTACGGTGTTAAAAATTGCTTTAGTATGTTATTTATTTTTACTATGGAAGATTATAAAAGCACGACTGATGATTGTAGGCCCTGTGATTGTTGTCTTTAGGCTGCCTACATCAAAAGCTTTGAAGTTCAGTTCATCAACTACATTTTCAGATTGTTTGCACACCTTCTGCACCTGCAGTGAAGAAGCTGAGGCCAAAGTTCAGGCAGAATGGCCTCACTCACACAGCTAAAATACAAGTGACAGACAAAAAAACTATTGAATTTATATAATAAAGTTCTATAGCTAGACATGAGGCTGATTTGGTGTCTCATAAATACCAAGGATAAGATAAATGCCTGTCAGAGTAAAGTAAAAGACATCTAGTTTGTACAAATCTCTTTGAGAAGACATATATGCATATGCACAGATTTTTTTCTACTAAGACTATGAACAAATCAAAAGACAGAAACTGATCTGAGTGAAATCTTAACAGTACTGAAATAAATAACACGACTCTCATCGACTTCAATGGGCCCAGGGTTTCAGCTTCTGACCTTAACTCTAATGTATTTGGCCGTAGCAGTGTTGTAACAGAAAGTTAAGAACTTTTTTTTCAAAAGAACAAAGATCTTTACTGATCTTCCATTCCATAGGAAACAGAAGAAGTTTCATGTTTGTCAAGCGATTCACATATTTCCAGTGTATAATCAATAAAAAATAACCAAATACATACAGCTAAGTAAATTCCTATGTACTTATAATGAAAACCCTCTCTCTTTGACAGTGGGCAATTAACACCCAAAAATACTAGCAGTAGTAATGACATCTTTAAGAAAAAAAGAAAGGTAACTTTTTATCTAATATAAAATTTCCCAATTAAAATAAAAACTATAAATGCCTTCCATTATGAATAAAAGTATTTTAACAGGAATGAAGACTAGACACAAATCTGTCCATAGTTTGCCAAACATTCCTAGGGAGCTTCCTCCTTTTGTTTAGTAAAAACCAAGTTGCAGTAAAACAACAATCATGTCTAAAAATTCACAAATCCAAAATGCCCTTGGGCTCCAGTCAATGTAGCAACACCCATTTAGCTAATTAAGCATAGGCCTAGTATTCATACACTCTATGAGAGAATTAAAATGAACACTGCAAACAGTCACGCTTCTTATTTTTCCATTGCTTTGCATGCTACTGAGACTCATTTCAAAGTTAACATGTTTTTTCCAAAACACGCTAAACAGAGTACCCAAACATAAAGAAAAATAAATTATTTACAAAAATCTTGACTTGAAATAATAAAAACAAAAAGCAGAACAATAGCCAATAGTTAATGTCTTTAAACATATCCATATATGTTAACATGACCAAATTTTGTTATGCTTTTTACTGCTATTAGTAAGGACATCTTGAAAAAAAACCGTTCATCACATCTCAACAAAGACAAAGCTAGGCACCACATTTTTTTTTAACACAACCTTCTCCTCTTCCTCCCTGAAAATACATACAAACCACATCCAATCGTTAGAAGTGAACAGTGAAAATCTGCCTGAGCAATAATTAAGAAGCTTTACTCTTTCACCCGTTGTGTAGACAATTTCTGCATTGAAGGGTTTTTTTACTGAATGACACTGATGCCTCCCAAAGAATGCCTCCACAGTGACTGTTAAGGCAAAATTTTAAAATTACAGACTTCATGTTTGGCTCATAAATCCAAATTTAGCAGACTAGCTTTATGATTTTAGTTTCAAAAATACTAGCATTTGCTGGCAGGCACAAGCTTCGGTCCCTCTTTGTTTCAGGTGTGAAGGTAACCCTGTTCTAAGGATATAATGGACAATAAACTTGTCCAAACACTCCTAAACATCTTTTAAAGCATCTGATTTACTTCACATCTGACAAAGAATAAAGTCTACAGTACTGTACAAACAAAATACTGTACAAACAGGTTTTGTGTTGATTTCTATTACAGACACACATGGACAACTTGTGGCAAAGTACTAACTGTTTTTCCAGTGTCTGCTGCACTTCAGTGGTAGGAACTGGAAAGGAGAAAACAAGCACTTGTGTTCTGCCTGCACACCTCAGCTGTGCCACAAATCATATTTTCTGAGAGTCACATGGCTTCAGTTACCCAGATTGCCATATAGGCTTAATTTTTAAAACTTATCATCACCTCCTGAGGTTTTTTTTTTCCTTTGTAAGGGCGAGGAGAGGGGAAGAGATCCTGTTTCTAACAAGCCCCAACCAGTGCAGCTACATGTGCTACTGAATTTGCTGGCCACTGAGATATCTCTGAACACATCGTCTGCTCCTTAATGAGTAACGAGCTCTCTATAACCTTACAACACATTCTCATCCTGCCACTCTACATTTCTACCTTCATTTCATGTCACTCTTCTGTAGTATTTGAGCACCAAAGTGGTAAAGTTTAAAAGGACTTCACTGATTTTAACTTACTACTTTTTAAATGTAATTAGAGGACCAGCCTGCACCATCCTTACTTAGGCAGAGTACCACCTCATGGCCTCAGGAAAACTTTTGATTGCATGAGACTATCTCCTTGGTACCTAAAACAATGTTAGTTAGCCTATATAATCAGGATGAAATTAGACTTGAAACAAAACAAGTTCAGAAGCTAAACATTTTGATATCTCAGGTGCTTCTTGTTTTGTAGAAAAAAAATCCTTTTAAAGAGAAATCAACTCTGATTCAAAAGCATATCATTTATTTTACACTACTGCAACAAAAAATAAATTGATTCCCTTACTTTTTTGATAGTCAGTTTTCAAAATCATTGTACACTTCGTATACAAGTTTTTTTAAACCCAAACAAATGTGTCTTTGAGACTCTAAAAGGACATTAATATGCTTTGGTTCATAAACAAAAGTGTGTGATGCAATGGAACTGCTGCATCCATAGTTTATATAATTTAAACTGTATAACTAAAAATTATGGCAAATATACAAACTATAAAAAAGTAAGGTGAAGGATTTTTTAATAGAAATCCACATTCTTGCAGTTCAAATACTTTTAAAATTAAATTGTTGCTAAAATTATATTTTCCTTTCCAACATAAAATATATCCCTCATGTTCATTCTCGTTGGGTCTCTTGGTTTTGTCATGCTCACAATTAGCTTTTGATAGAAGATTATTGTAAAAAACAAATACAGAAAAGCTTTTCTAAAGAAGATATACACCCAAGTTAATGGTACTAAGTCTGTGTTTTAATATAAACTCAACTGACTCAAAGATTTGATTTCCCTCAGCCATATTACTTGTTATGAAAATTAGGAGAAAGTGAGAGAGGAAGAATGGTAAAAATATGTCTAATCCCATGAATTAAGGGCTGTTTTAAGAGTCCTTACATTATGAAGAGTGAAATCAGCTCCTTGCTAGATGGAGATGAAATCTCCATCTCGTTCCCATTCCATTTATCTAGTCTCCAGATCTATTTCAACAGGCTGCTGAAAGTTCACCAGTTCGACCACTCATCCACTCTATCATGCAAAAAGAGTTCACCCGTCCCGCCTAATCCTGCAGCCGCAGTGCAATGAAGATAACCAGAGTGAACTGTGCACCCGTCATTCCTGGTGGTGAACAACTGTTCAGGGAGTTTTATCACCTTGCCTTGGTGAGAAGAGCATCCAGACTCCTCTTACGTGCACTGTCAAAAACACAGGACAGAGCGCTCTGTAGTGAAGAGTTTATGCCCAGAGCTTTAAAACTCTGCACAGAAATGGATTTATTGCAATCACTTACTTGGATGTTCTACTCATGTTAACAATGCCACTTTTCAATAGTAATGCAACATTCAAGACAGTTCATTTCACCCTGATTACTAACCATTTGAGCTATTAAATTCGCTTAGCCTTGAGCCATATGCATCCAAGACAAATCTTGTGTGTCTTATTTAAATAGCAATAGAAATTATTAAAATGTTCCAAAACTAAATCGCAGGCACTATTCCTTTCAATCCATAACTACAGCATCATAAAGTGGACTCTAAAAGGAATATCATATAGCAAATTATAATAACAGAACTAATTATAACATCCAGACTTTTTACAAAGCAAACAAATGTGGAAAAATGTGTATTTTACAAAGACGGTGTCTGCAAGATTCAACTGTGTCAGCCTTTTGATTGTTAGTATTGATTGTAAGTAGAAACAGGAAATAATCCAATTATCCAACATTTTCATTTCCTTAACAGATCCAGGGCTTTAGCCTGTGACAGAAAGTACCATAGAGTTATCTTACAACCAAGTAATTTTTAACTGCTGTTCTGCTCAAACATCAGAAAGTAGGAATAAAGACCTCAAAAGTAGTTTATGTCATAACTTTTACTCATCAAGAATACTTCTGAGAACTAAATCCAGTTGTCCTCTGGTTTAATACAAGAGCTAAGTAGCTCAATTCTACCTGAGCAACCCCCGCTGCTGAGCTAGATGAGCAGAGACTGCAAACTCCTGTGCTCACACAGCCAAATCAAGCTGTTAGCTCTCAAGTCTGTGCAAAATAGAAAAATTTATTCATTATTTTTTCTAAGTAAATCTTTTGTAAGCATCTCTTTTGTAAGATATACTTACAGCTTTTAACAGTGAATATGAGGAAATTTAGTATTACTACAAGTATTTTCAGAAAGGTTTATAGGTCTGGGACGTAAATTTTTTTCTCCCCTAGGGAAGGAGGTCTGTGACATGAATTTTCACCTTATGATAGCCAATCCACTAGACTCATGGCTATTCTACCTACAAGGACAGGTCTACTCATGAGTTCAGTCTGAAGGACAGGCTATGCCTGCTACCAGCTATTTGTTATACTACCTTTGCAGTGCTCTCCCACTTGAAAAGAAACAGCAAACAAGTTATTTGTCAAGGGTCTGGTATATAATGGTACCAGATAAATTATGTTGGCATTTGAACAAAAGAGTCAGAGAGGAATGTCTGTTTTTAAATTGGAAATATATATGGGCCTGGAAAATAAACAAAGATCTGCTCTCCACACCCAAAACACAAGAATGATGCTGACAAACAGCTGAAAATTACATTACTTTTAAATAACATCATAAACTGCTATTAAAATATCATGCAGCTGCAGTTAACAGAACTTGCTAATTACTTAAAACACAACACTAAGAAAACCCATAAACCTTTTTTATATTTTTATGTGAAAAAGAACAAATCCAGGCTCTTTTTAAGGCTGCTTATTTTTAGGAAAGAAGAAAGCGTAACTAAAAAAATTTAGAATATGAGTGCAACATGTGTGTCCATAAACACAGAGGTTATCTACACATACAACCTGCACAAGCATGACATGTAAAATTTAATCAGAAAGCATAAAACTAAAAAAGGTTTATAACTATACTCTGATAAACCAACGATGCTTTCTTTTAAATGTTAATGGTATCACAGTGCCCATTATTTTATTTTACAATTGTTGAATCTTAAACTTCTCTGTGATAGAAAGCTTCAACAGTTTAATTTTTTTAAAAATAAAATTCAAATTATTCATTATGGATAGCACTAATTGTGCATCTCACAACTATTCTAGAAAGTAAGCATATAAGATCAAAAATTATTTTGGAGATTTTATTATCATCAAATAGAACAACTGACTTGTAACGTGGCTTATAACACTACTGGAAACAAAACAAATCATACAGTCTTCGACGTGGGGTGACAGGGACCAAAGCAATATAAAGTATGGCAGCTTTAGTAACACATTAATCTTTACTTATGTGAGTAGATTTTGCTCCTCTGAACAGTCCCATTGTAGTAAATAGAATTGTTCCACTAAGAAGTAGTGACAGGAGCAACATTTCGTACAAGCGAACCACCAGGCCTGATGGTCTTAGCAATGTTGAGACCACAGTGATCATGAGCTACTACCTACATCTTCAAAGGCAAGCACCAAAGAAGTGGATATGCATTCATCAATAACTGACACACAGTGACAATATAGTATTTACTCATAATTGAAAGAGACTTAAACAAAATAAACTGCACTTTGTGCTCTTAAATATCACAACCAAATTATTGTGTGGATGTTATTCCATCAGAATATTTCAGGCAAAGAGCATGTATTGCATAGACAGATTATACTTTCCTTATTAAGCATCTGCTGCTTACTTTAAAATTTCACTAAAACATTTTAGCTTAATAGGTCGTCTCATTTTTTTCATGCATATTATAAATTCTATTCCAGTGAAATTGTATGCTTAATCTGTGGCAAACTTTCTTAAGTACCAAACTTTCATACTCGTTCTGCAAAGATATTACAGTCTTCTTACAGGGATTTTCGAGATGATAGAACAGATTAATACTAGTTTAAAGAAATTCTTATTGACTGAAAAAAAGGAAACTGTTCAGACAGATACGAATACATTCCTTTTAAAGTTTTGCACCTACCTACACCTTTAGCCACAAAAGGTTATGAAAAAATTAAACCATTAGACCACTAAACCATTAGACATAGTTTCTCATTGTTCATTGCCTATGAGAAAACATTTTTTACAGGGTTCGCAAACACACTTGTCAAGAAACACACAGGTCCATGCAGTTTAAAAGAAAACAATAAAAATTAGACTGCAACTTGAAAGAGATAGAAAAGAGTTTCTCACCCCTCAAAACAAAACTGGAACTTTGGTTTATAGGAACGGCTATGCCCATATACCCTCCTCGTCATCCTGTGTGCCAGACATTAGGAGATGCACAGAGAAGATGTTAGCATTGGAATGAAAGAAGAAAAGGTTAGTTACTTCAGTGCATATGAAATACAATTTTCTTGGCTGTTAAAAATATGATTTTTTTTTTTAAACGTAAGCCAGTGAAAACAACTGAACAAGTTTGTGTTACATATACAAGAATCTGCATCTATGGCAACCAAAAAAACAAGAACAGTGACGTAAACATTTTTCCCACCCAGTTAAAACAGTGTGTAGGAAGTAGATTATAAGATTAAATATTAAAAGATTGTTTATTTTTTAACTGCACACAATTCAAACCAACATCGATAGCAGAAACAGATCAAACCTTATAGGTAAGCAAAGTAATTACTATAATCAAATTGTCTTACATTCTGCTAGGTTAAAAGATACAAAACTGCTGAAGAATCAATAAAATCTATCATTAGCAAAGCTTACTTTTCTAACATGCTATCAATTAAATCTATCTTTTAAGCAATTCTTAAACACTGCACATTGTTGAATACCATTAGACAGTTTCTCTCCTTTTTTCCATTTTTGAACCATTAGGATTGCTCATTTATTTAGAGTTTTAATGATAGATAACATTAATGACAAATACAACAAATCATACCAATTTCATGAATTTGTTTTGAAAAGGGATTATTTTACTGTAGATATGCTGAAAGCAGAAGGTCTTTCTTTACATTTATTATAAACTTGAAGTTAAAAAGAACAAAATTAAAAACATGAACTAAACCAGGAGAGTGAAATGTTCTTCCCTGGATACATTTACTGAAGATTACTTTTTTTTAATAATTATTCTTTATCTATGCACACACAGACGTGTACATGCATATCTATATCTATAGGTCTACTGTGCCAAATTCTGATGTGATACTCAGCTTCTAGAACAGAGGTGCACAACACAATGTTTTTCATTTAACTCAGCATTTCAAAATCAAATAAAATCTTATCATTTTAGATATCCTTAAAATTTACCCATTAATATTTTAGAAACATTAAAAAATTACATGCTTTAGTTTCAAAACTTCGAAAGTTAGCTGGTGCAACATATTGCTGGCACTTAATTAAATCTAAAAACTAAATAAAATGAATGGTAATCAATTATGATTGAAATGGACAGGAATTTTAGCCTGAAAATATACACTGCCAGTATCACTACTGTTCCTAGTCCATTCTTGGAATAAAAAAGAGCTCCCAGATGTCAACTGTTATTAAAAACCAGATGTTAAGATAGATGTCTTGCATGTTGCTGAATTAAGTAAAGAAATCTGACAGTCCACTATAAACTTAGCTATCATTTAACACAGAAGAAATGTGGGTAATTTTTTTACAGTTAACTTGGAACATGTCTTAGTTATAAGGTCTGCACAACTACACCACAAAGCAAAGACACAGTAAGGCCTGAATATTCTTATTCATTTTTGAAACAAAGGGACAGATTCTGTAAAAATTCCAATGAGCTCGGTTCGCCTCACTGAAAATATGAGTGCTTCCCCCTGAATTCTACAGGAGCTACTTTTATTCAGGCCTACTAAGGCTAATTGAATTGACTTTGAAGTTGACAAGAGTTTTGCCAGAGTAAAGGTTGAAGAAAGACTGAAGGATTTGTTTTCCACTGAGTAGTTTGATCCTATTTCACTAACAGAACGCATTAGGTTAATCTTTGGTGATATCTTTAAAAACAGCAGAAATCAACAAAATGGGCAATTCAGTACGTTTCCAAATGACTCCTCCTAACTACATACAGCTGTTTTGCTGTTTAGTGTATTGTAATTCTTCAAACAGGCAGACGTTCATTTTTACTTCAATTATTTGTGTGATCTCTTTTTGGCAGAATTCTAGAAGAGCTGAAAAATCAAATATTGTCAAATATTTTTAAAGAGTATTATGGGAAATTACAGACTATATAGTTTGACACTGATCCTGATATACAATAAGCAATAAATTAAAAGCTGGAGCTCAGTTAATGTCAATCAACATCCCTTTATTGAGTACTGGTCCCGTCAAAATAACTTTCTATCTTTTTCAATTACATAGACACTCTTTTTGATAAGGTAAGTGCTTTGAAATAATATGCTGAGATTTCTGTAAGGCATTTGATTATGTGCCACAAGACACAGTGTCAGCAAAATTAGCTCTATATAGAATGAATGTTGCTGGAGAAGGAAGTGAACCTGCAGATATCTTTTCTCATCCCAAACTTGTTCTGTATTCCCGTGATCTGAAAGAAAATTCTGACAAAGACTGCTTGGAAAAGTGAACATATTTGGGATTAGCTGAATAAATGTTATCAGCCGCATATGCGTATGACTGAAATCATGTATAAAGTGTCATCATTTGAAAATGTACAGGGCAAACTTAGAAGACAGGGGACTGCAACTGAAATCAATGATATCAAAAAGGGATTTACAGATCATGGTGGAACTGAACACGTGATACAATGTTGAATTTACAAGGACAAAGGCAGAGAAAAGTTTGCTGTATCTCTATGCAGTATCATAAGACCATTAATAGAATTACACATCTGGTGCTCATGTCATACTCTCGTGAATATTTGAAAGACTGTAACCAGATCAGGAAACAGCTACAAAATTATTGAAAAATAAACTTGGCAGTGAGAAACAAAAGAGACTCAACCTAACTGGTCACTCAGAAAATATTAAAAGATTGTTTGATCACTATTAACTAACACATACAGAAAAGGAGACAGCTCTTTTCTCTGGCAGAAAAAAGCTAGATGGAGATTTATAGGATGTAATTACACTGCAAATATGGTACATATTTATCAATAGCGCATCAGTTCTGGATGACTTGAAGATTTTATATCAAGACTTAGACACTTCCTAAAAGATACGGCTAACTGTATTTAAAATAATTCAAAAAATTTACAGATTTAATGAAGAAATTATTGAGTGGTCAGGTCCAGGTTATGATCATGGTCCATTCCACCTTCAACATCTACAATTATTAAAAATCCTCTTCCAACTTTTTTCCTCACATCTGTTTTAGTAAGAATGTCTGTGCCATGATCTTATTCTATACACAAAGAGTTTATTATGTATTTTCCAATTTTAGTGATTAACAAGTTCCTAAAAAATTAATTAAACACAGTGATCTGTTTTGACAGACAACTGAATAGAAAAAACAAACCATCACTGGATTTTAAATATTTAATACTAAGAGCAACCTCAAAACCAGTCTCAACATACCATCTTGTTTTAAAAACCTGTATCTATATAGTATTTTGACTTGATTTATACCTACCCCAGAAAATCTGTTCATATCTCATTTTCAATTCCAGACACTAATTATTTACAGAAGATAAATAGACTTGCACTAACCTAAGCAGAGCTCACCCACTTAGCAACCCTATCGAAAAAGTCCAACGTTTCATAATTATGTGCTTTATTACCTAATATGTTATTGTTCAGTTAATTATGTCATATATTGATGCTAGGTAATGCACTGACCTAAAAATACTTGGTGCTTGATGACAGTTGAGGAGTAAAGTAAAATACCTACAGATATTGGAGAATGTCAACCCTCTTCTTCATTAAAAAAATGGGATTAAACCAAAGTACCACAATTTCATGATATGCGTTGTCACTTTTTAATTTAACAGAAGCCAGAACGTACAGATGCAAGATCTTAAAGGAATATTAAAAGAACTCATTGATCACTTACTCTTCCCATTATGCAGACAGGTTGTTTTCAAGCCTGCACTACCTCCTTCCAGTGCATTGGATCAAAGTTATGAGATAAGACTCAACTATCCTTGTCATTCTGCTGCCTGTTACATTTTGAGGAGTGGATATTTAATGGTGTAAATCCTAACTTAGTGTTATAGGCTTTACAGATTTTTCTGTATGGACAGGAACAACTACCCAAAAGCACTTGATAAAAAGCACGGAAGAATCAGGATTGTAGTTTTCATTGGTTTTATGAATAAACTATTCTGTCAAGAAGCTAAGGTCTGGTACCTCAATGCAAACATTCTGTAATACAGAATTCTTCACTGATGTTCTGAGGCAAATGAAGTTCATTACCTATTTTTGCATTCTTGACACACTGTGAAGCAAAATAAAAGCTGTAGTTATGCCTTATCATTTATTAATATTGGATCAGAGGCTTCCAGAAGTATGCTTAGTCTTTCACATCAGTGTGTATCCTACAGGATCATTAATCTATGGCTCTTTCAAACAATAAACTATAATCAAGCAGTTTTTGATTAATGTTTGTGTACATTAACTGCTTTCTAAACTTGGATCTTTCATTGGTTTATAGGGTCAAGAATAGCAATTCAATGACAAAAACTGCAAAGCAAAATCTCAATTACTGACAAGCAAAAAGGGAAAAAAACAAAATTCAAGAAATACCATTTAAATTGATAAATTAGTACACATGCTTTATTATTATAAAATTATTATAAATTCAAAATATTTAAGATATTGAATGCCTTGTATTTTTAGGACTGACATCCAAGTCTCTAATTTGGACATATATTTAGGTACATTACACTGGTATAATCTCAAGTACTATGAAAGCCTTTGTACTGGCGTTATTTATAGATTATAAATTCACTGAGTTTATCTCATCCTTTTTGCTAGGCCTTTCTTTTTTCTGTGCTGCTACTTATCATCTTTGCTTAACATCTTAAAAAGAAATATCTGGTGTTACTAAATATGATTTGCTGTTCTGATCCAATTGCCACAAAACCTAACATTAAAACCTCAAAACTGGCTTCAAAGTAGCAAGATGAGGAACTTAAAGAACAGTGCTTGGAAAACACTACACACAGATGTAGAAAGCTTGTATAAAGATGTCTTCTGTTTTATTATTGAAGCGTATCTCAATACAAGTTTTGCAGGCACATTTCTCAGCCATCAATTCTTTAAGGTTCATCAGTTTCAGTAGTAAATTTGAGACAGTAGCCTTCAGATAAAAGGGGCTACATTACACAGCAGGTTAGAAACAAAGGATAACTTTAATCATGGTCTACATGATTGAGTATATCTAAAATATTTTAATTATCAGATGCCAGAAATTATAAGCCTATTCGTAACCATTCTGCGTATAGCATACTCTTGATTACTGGTGAACATGAAATAGTTGCAAGAGGTTATATTTAACAGTGTGTTGCAACAGCAACAGATCTATAGCAAATACAACTGGTACTGAGAATCGGCATTTGTACAATACACCTATCTTGGGGGGGTATTCTGGATTAATTTTGTTCTCTCTCCAAGACTGAACTCCCTTTAGCAATTTCACTGTGTTGGGGGGCCTCCTGGAATGCATCCTTCAGTTAAATTTAATCAAAAAGGAATTCAGTGTGCCCACTCCAACACGCTTCTAGATATGAACCACAGTGCATTAAGTGGGAATGATCAGAAGATTTGATTCAAATCTGCACTCTTGATCAGAATGAAAACCCTAATGTAGATGGACTCAAAGACTGCAAAATTCTGCATTACTATGAGGCCCGCTGGTGTATAAAATTTGGTTACCTGAAGTGAAGAATATAGTGAAACTGACTCAAAAAACAGACAGCAAATATTTCCACGAAGCTGAACACATCCCCTCAGTTTTGTGGCATGCAAGTATCTTTACAAAATCCATTCTTTAAATAAAAATAAAAAATAAAAAAATCCTAATCTCCTTTTAGACAAAAGCTTTCGCAACACAGGCAACATTAAAAACTTGATGAGTTAAGCTTTTCTGGCTCTCTTCCCACAATAGAAGACCCTTCCTGACAAGGCTCGTCACATTTCCCTTTCATGTGCCGGCACGCTAAGAATTAATGTCTTAACTTGGGTTAAATAAATCTAGTGATAACCTGCTCATCTCTTGAACTAACTTTCTGATGACTGATTTACACTACTCTCCTTATTATCTATGGCTACTAATGGGTCATTAAACATGTAACTACTGGCTCTGGACTGTGAAACTGTCCTACTTACAGCAAACAATTACATTAACAAATATTAATTTCCCCTTGTGACACAGAAATCTACCTGCTAAGTAATGACATTTCTTTCAAATCAAGAACTTAGCCGAAAATCAGGATCTTTCAGAGCTTAGAGAGACTTTTATCTGCTACTCAGTTTCCAGGAGTAAACATAGCTGAGGACTAATCTCACGAACTCTCCATACACAGACCAATTGACTACAAAAGAGTTTTGTGCATGAATGATTTGAAGAATTGAGCCTGTAACTGGAAAGGGGAAAGACTAACAGTGGGTTCATTTAAGGCTTTGGTGTGTAGAGTTTTAGAAGGTCTTTATTTTATGTTTCATTTGTATATTCAAAAAGTTGAATGAATCTTAAAAATTGCTTCAGCAATATGGATTTATGTCACAGGTCTATTTTCAAACCTATCCGTAACAGAAGGGGTCACAAGTAACCATGCATCATACAATTATGAAAATGACCATAAACCCCATCTCACCATTTGTTTTATTTGTATATAGTTAGGTTAAAATCAAACATAAATACTAGTGATGGGGGTAAGCAGAGGATTGTTTCTGACCACTTACTTTACAACACCCAGACTAGCATTAACATGAATAAGATGTTTCACCAGATACTCGTGCATTCTAAAGCTTTATCACTAGATGAAGCGGAAACCCAATGCTTCTTACAAGAAGTGGTCCGTGAAATCAGATTTGCAATGCAAAAATTTATGGTCCCCTTTGTAGTGAAAGCCTGTGACATGTTATCTCACTTAAGTAACCAGCGCCAGATATGCAACTTTTGTTATCAAGTTACTGTCTCCCAGAAATGCATTTTTGGCTCTTTCAGCTGGTCTAAAGACCTATTTTAGACTATGATGGTGGCAGCTAATTTTTCTAGTAAGAAATATAAGATAAATGTAAGCCTCTATATAAGTGTTTTATATTCTAACAACACATTCGGGGGAAGTGAGGGGGAGAGGTTTCTATAGCTAAACATGATCTCAAAAAATTCTTCCATATGTGGAAAAGACTGCAAAGTTAACATACAAATATAGGTATATATAAATATACACACTGAGCAGTATGTATACATTTATATCACATTCATTAAACCTCAAAACATAAAATAAATTCATTTATGTAAGCAAAGGAGAGGTATAACTTTTCAGTATACAAAATCCATCTCCTGGAGGTATCATAGACAGCAAAACCTATTTTCTACTTCTTACTTTTAATACAGCTCCAGTTTAGCTGGTGTCTTACTCAAAATACAAATTTAATATAATTAAAAGGTATAGGGAAAATTATCTGGCTACAATATATTACAATTAAGAGGTAGGAATAACAAAAATATTAACAAATATTACAAACTTCTACTGGTTCTTACTTAAATGAGAAACCTTGAGTAGAACACAATGTTTGTAACTGTAAAACAGCAGTATACCAAAATCAAGAACTAGAGTATCCCTGAAAGATAAAATCAAACTCAGAGCAGACTCTTCCAAATTTCAAGGCTCTTTCTTTTGTTCCATCACAAGTACAGTGTAATCTACAATGAAATTTAGGTTTGAAACCAATCATATTATCCTCAAAATCTGGGCAAGCCTCTGTGGAAGACTATTTCAGTTTTAGGGTAAAGTAGATAGAAATACCTAGATAGATGTCAGAGGCAGGAAAAATTCTTTGTATCTACTGAAATAAGCATATAACAACACTTACTGACTTTTGGGAAATGCTTAGACAGAAATTACATCCTCATTAGAAGAGAAGTATTTGCCATTCAGTAGTGTGTTTATAGTAAACAATATAGCTGTGATAACTGCATATAATTTAATCAGAAAACTGACTTTTTAATGGTGACCATGATACAAATAGGATTTTATTGCATTCAGTGCAACAAGTCTGAACAATGTGTGATATGAATCACAAGTTCTTTGTTCCGGAGGGAGAATATCTGTAGCAAAGATGAAAAATTAGAGGAAATACTTAAAAATGTGAAAGCATTTATATGACTAATTTGCACTGCACTCCTGAGATCTCAAAACACTAATTAATACAGCACAATACTAGTTATTTACAGTGGATATGCCTGGGATTGTTTATATTGAATGTACCGACAAGCAAGCCTTGCCCTGCCCAAATTCCTAAATTAGATAAATCCATGTGACTCCAATGAGCTTAGTGCAGGCTCAGCACGGTGCTAATGCAATTGCGTGCTTCCTTGCAGCTTGAGGCACCAGCAGAACAAGTTCACATACATTTAGTGAACAGACAAGAGCAAGCTCACACCTGCCCAAATACAATGTGTAAACATACAGGATAAAGAAACACACAGAATATTAAACAAAATCTGGGTCAGGGAGGGAGCCAATAATTCCAATTTACTGCATTAAACAGCTATATCATATCAATTCTTTTATATACTAAAATGTCACTGGTGCTTTGGGTTTTCCCCTTATTTTTGTTTCTTCTTTCCTGAACAACTAAAAGACAAAGTTTTAATGTTGCAGAAAACTCCAGACATGATATTTCAGTTTTCCAGATACTAACCTTCTGCTCAGATTAACTTTCTACCTACAGTCCAAAGAAATCTGAAGAATTTTACACTTTTCAAATAACCATGGTTATTTGAATAAGCTAAAATAATCTCTTTTGGTTTATGTTTGTCCTCATTTTAAGTTGTGTTGTTTGGTTTTGTGTTTTTTTTTTTAAATACAAATCCCAGTTTCAATATTCCTGAGGCCTATTCAGGAGTTTGAGGTTGGCAATTTTCCAGTATGGCCACAGAATATAAGGCATTGTGCTAACAGCCAGGGCTGCCAAAATACACAAAGTAGCATGCACTCCTTTCCCTAAAATTATATATGGATCAATACAGTGATTTGCAGATCAGGATCCAGACACTAAAATAATAATCATTGTTTGACTGTCCTGTGGCTCTGATTTCAAAGTCATCCACCTCAAACAAAATCCCATCTGACCTGTTCAGAGTTTTTCACATATCGCCTTTCAGCAACTCCAAGCATATTTAGCAGTTCCAGCTGATGAACAGAGACCTGTTGCCAAGACCAGTCACCACTTTACAAATCAATAAACACTTTTTTTAAGAGCACATGGTCTTCTTCAAAAAGTTAGTTTTTAGTGGCATACTCCTACTTTGCAACAGTCAGATTGTTGTCAAGTTTCGTGCATCATTGCACGTAATTTTTCTCAAATGAATGAGTTTACCAGCATACTTTAAAAAATCTTTTTAAAATGACACATATTTAATACTAAGACAGCTATCAGATAGCTCTTTAAAAGTTAGCTTTCTGACAGGAGAGCGGCAGTAAGGGAAGCTTCATAGATACACACTGCCCCATCAATGATTCTATGATTCTATGATCACTGTCCTAACAAGAAGGACTTTTCCTTTAGGTAAGAGGACAGTTCAGAAACCTTGAACTGCCTTTTAGGCCTCTTTGCTGAGATTCCAGAGTAATGGAAAACTTGATGGTGAGTTTGTGACAAACTACTTCTAAACACCACCACCTTGTAGAAGGGCCATCAAAAATGTTTTAAATAGGAACAAAATCTCTACGTAGCCAGACTGGATTAAAAGATGTAAAAGGACATGCTACATGCTTACAACACAACGTGACATTCCATCCTCAATTACAGCTTCTAAGTATAGGGCCAACTTTTTGGAAAGCAGCCAGCTCCTACAGCCTTATGGCACGCCCTATGATATTCATATTTTTCTAAAAATCAGATTCTTTTTTATGAGAATATCATCTCTCATCATAAAGCAAAATTAAAATACATTTGTAGCCTTGTTGACCATGGAGCAAAGCATTCAACTTTGATTCAACTACAGCTTGGGAATTCAGGAAAGTCTTATGAGATGAGAAACACCTTACATTTTATGTCTTTAAAAATCTCCAGTACTACGGGAAGTAAGAAGATTTGATAGTTCTTATAATCATCAGGATTGGCAATAAAGCCCTGAAGTATGAAAATTCTTTGGATGTCATACCTTCAGTCTTCCACTGTGTGGATGCAGAATCAAGTTCTTCCATATGCCGTCTCAAATAGCATAACTTCCTACTAAGAATGCCATCAAACTAACTTAAGTATATCCTAGACACATACATGTAATAGATTACCGACACAACTTCTTTTAAGTCCCTTTTTTATGTAGAGATGCTGCTTTTAATTTAAATAATCAAGTACAGTTTTTTACTACATAGTCCATAAGCAGCAACTTGAACTTAGGACCTTTCAACCACATAGCAAAATCTCATGAACTTGAACAAGAAAGTCCTGGGTGATAGCAAAAGAATGTTATTTGTTATGTGGAGATCATCCTAGAGTTAGAGATCTGTGATACGTGCCAATAAGTTAAGGACTGTTTCAGAGACAGCAAGGAATGTAAAATCCCACAGAAATTAATAGTAAGTGAATATGGGTGACTAAAGCCCGAAACTCAGAACAGGATACAAATATGGAGGGGCAGAAAGGCTTCTGAGATTAGACAACCAAAGGGAATGAGATGTCTCAATTTGACTAGACTTGTGGTTAGCAAGACAGAATTCCCTGTTTGTTAGTAACTTACAGGCCTGTAATGATACTAAAAGTGCAAGAAAAAAATGACAAAAGGACTGCAGTACAGTAAGGCAGCTGTGGCAGAGAATACAAATGTGCTGATTCTTATCAACTTTCAACAGTAACAGCAATTTGCTTCAAGAGCACACAATCACTTGTGTGACACAAACAGGCACTTCCTTCAAAACATTTTCAATACAAGGAAGAAAACTGAAAGATGATGTGGGCAACTGAGGCCAAGAGAAAAAGTTTTTAAGGAAAAACAGTTAAATATGTAGAGGTGAGAAATAAGAGAGGCAGGGAGTTGGACAGTAGGCTTTGTGATGAAGTCTACACTATGGGGCAGGACAGTTTCTAAATCTGGAAGTTCAACTTTATTTAGCCGTGGGGTTTTTTTGTTCCAGATAGATCTTGGATGCAACTATCCAGATTAGATTACTGTAATGCACTCTACAAGGGGCTACATATTACAACTCCTTGGAAACTGAAGCTAGCACAGAATGCTTATTAAGCTCATTTTCATGCTAGGAGTATTACACCCGCACTCCAGGATACACACTGACTGCCAAAATGTTTCCAGGTGGAATTTAAGAAAGATTGCCAACTCTCAAGCCAAAACTGAGGAGAATAAATTTAAGTTTTTAGTGCAAAGCTGCAAAATTATCTTTTTTCCCAAGTTTTTAAAGACTGGTAAAAATGGCTAATATTGCAATGTTATTGACATGGCAGCACTCAATCCCCAGAAATTTATTTATGTCAAACAAAAATCAGATGCACCAACATAACTAGGGAACACATCATGACTCACTGTAACATGACCATGTGTACAGGCAGAGGAGCGTTAGTCTTCCTACTGCTTGTGAAGTTTTCTTACATCTTCCCCAGAGTTTAGGTCCAGACATACAAGGGCAAAAAAGATTGCCAACCTATAGCTCTCCCTAAACAGAAGAGCAAAAAAAGAGGGGATAAAGGCAAGAAGGGGCTGGAAACTTGGCTTTGCTCCCTAGCAGCAGCCAGAAGACCTAAACACATCCATTACATCTGAAAAAAGGCGCCCAGCTAGTTCCTACAAGAGAAGTCAGAGATCCTATCCTCAACTATGTCTAGAGCCATGCTGCCACATGCTGCCCATAGCAGGATATGGTATCGAGTAAGTTATAACAAAAACATGATCATTAAAACAAAATGTCAATACCTGAACCAAACAGTACCACATAAAAAGTATGCATATTTCAAGCAGGATGTGTGTGTATTTTTCTTCCAAGAGACTGGTGGTACACCATTCTCTTCAAAGGGAGTATAGACTCACAGGAGCATATATACAGTGTTTTACATCAGTAAGTGGGAAATGTCTTATTCTTCCTTACAAATATGTACTCAAATGCACATGTACATACTTTTAGAGCCATATATAATATACGTGTTTCAAACCACCAGCAGTATGCTGGATTATGGTAATCAAAAAACACATATCTAGAATTTATGTGTAATACACTATTGAATGGGAAACACAGGTTTGTATGGCACATGGCAATCATATTGCTGTACAAAAGAAGGCTGTACGGAATGGTAAATAACACAACACAGAAAGTAAAAAAAAAAACCCATTATTGAAAAATGTAAGCTAAAGCAATGACTAGAGTTCAGTTATGATTGTCATTGACTGTGCTGTTCTCAAAGACTATTTCAGCAAGGATTTTGCTATGGATCTCCTATTTGCTTGCTTGACAAATAAACATTTGCTGAGCTAATCCATTGTTCACAGAGTCTGTGGAAATTTAGGGATGGCAGTACTTCAGGAGAACACCTACTCCAAGCCCAACGCACCAACACAAGATGAAATAAAGCTATTGTCATGTGCCACAGATATTAATCTAAGCTGTTCTTAAAAACCTCCAAGAAAGGAGCTTTCATTAAATCTATATGAAAGAATGTCCACATTTTCTTTCCACTTACAGATTCATTAGACTCAGTGAAAAAGTTTCCTTTTTTAATAACTAACCTAGTTATTCTTAGTATAAATTAAATTTACCACTCCTACTCTTTCTTCAGTGGGCACTGGAATACAATTGATCATCGTCTTCTTTACAACAACATTTTATGTATTAGAAGACTTATGTCTCCCCTTCAGTACTTTCTAGACTAAACAAACCCAGTTCTTTAAGCCTTCCTCACAGGTCATGTTCTCTAAAACTCCTATCATTCTTGTTGCTCTCCTCTTGTCCCTTTCTAATTTGTCTGTCTTTCTTAAAGCATGGTGATCAAAACTGTATACAGCTTTTCAGATGAGGTCTCACCAGTGCTCGAAAGAACAGAATAATTGCTTCCTGCTTCTTTTCCAGTATTACATCCATCTCAGAATTAGATCCAACTTCATTCCATTGTTGCCATATATTATGTGCAATCCAGATTCCTTTTTCCATGCTATTGCCTCATCAGTACATGTGACTTCTCCGTTGTAAATGGACTTGTCTTTACTGAATTACAGATTAATTATTCTAGACTTTCTCTCAAGTTTATTGAGACTGGAGCAGCTTATTGAGCAGTTTAACTGCTCCTACTATGCCTGCAGCTTCTTGCAGCTTGGTTCATTACCAACAATATTCATGTTTTTTTCTATTTCATCACTGAAAGAATTTCTAAAAAAATACTCCACAGAAGCAGATAAAGGACAGACCTCTTTGGAACCCTGCTGTAAATGTCCCTCCTGTCTGACAGTGAGTAATGGAAAATTTGTCTGTAGCATGTTATTTGTATCAGTTACACACCCATCTCATGGTGATTTCATAATTAATTAAAGTAAAATAGTATTATTTACAGTTACAGCTTTTATTATTGTAATGCATTTTACATTACATGTTAATTACATTACAAATTACTGTACTTATTTGTATATTACAAATATATGGTGGGACAGTGTTAAAGGCCTTATGAATTCAAAGTATGTCACAGCTACCACTTTCTTCTTTAGCCACAAAGCCAGTTACCCTATCAAAGGAAATTAGATTTGCTTGACATAATTTGTCCTTGACAAATACAGGCAGACTAAATATAGGATGGGTATGCTATGTAACAGCCATCCAGACCTGCATTCTGTTTCAGAGAGTGGCCCAAAACTGTCACCTAGGAAACAGTGCAAGAATAAAGTGAGTACATAGTAGTAAACAATCTCATATCTTCAAGAACGTAATGCAAAAATAGTTTATCTGGTCTAGGATAGGAACCACCAGTTGATGATTAGGAAACGAGGATAAGGGTGCAGCAAGTATAAAGTGATCTGATATACACTGAGATGGATAGATAGATACCGACATACAGTCTGATACAGACATCAAGCTACTGAAAATGAACAGTAAAAAGACTACTGGCTTTCTATTGATTCACTGATTAATAATTTATTCCATAACTTTCCAGGGCCTAAAATAAAGTTATTCAAAAATCCCCATAGATTTTATTTGTGAAGATGAGAACAGTGTTTGCCTTCCTCAAGCCTCCAAGGATCTCCTATATCCTCTATGAGAGTTGTTGAATATAATCATAAATAGTTCAGAGTAAAACTGAGAATACTAGCACTAGTAAATACTAGTAAAGTAGCTAATATTTTATGTGCTCTGTCTTTAATCATGTACCCATCATTCATATAATTTCTTAAGTTTTTTAAGTTCTTGAAGATGTTTTGATACCGACTTTCGTTATGCTTCTTAGCCGTTCTCTTCCCTGAATAACCTGTTATTGTGCATTGACAAGCACCTTCTTCACTAAATGTTAGCTCTCTTACATTGTCTTGTCCCTCAAATTTTCTTTACAGGTTCAGGTTTCTTGAATTAATTGAAGCCAGTGTCTGGGTTTCAGTAACAGAGGTTGTTGTTACCTGTTTTTTCACATCTCTTGCCTTCATTCTGTTTTTCTCATTCTATTCCTTGCACAAAGTCAAAACCTTTTTTATTTCATTGTCATTTCCAGACAATTTTACCTTCTCTTATAAACTCAGCCAACTTATAAACTCAGCCAACTCTCTGTCAATCAGAAAAAGAACCAAAACCAAGACAGCAAGTCCTTAATACCCTTCTCCACTTTCTGAAAGAAAAAGTTGTTCTTAACCTGTTCCAAGAACTCGAAGGATTCTGTGTTCTGTTGTTCAGGTTTTGGTTTTGTTTTTTTTTTTTTAGTTGGTATCCAAGAAATTGAGTTTTCTCATACTTACCAGCTCCTGTCTTTAGTACAACTCTCTTGGTCATTCTAAAAAAAAAGCATCATTTGCCTCTTTGTCTCCTATTCCTGATCAAGTAGTCTATCATACAGCCCCGTTATAACTTCACCAGTGTTTTTCCCTTGTATTTCTACTCAGGCATTATGAACTTATAAACTAATTTAGTATCAAACAATGATTCTTTATATAAAAGCAATGTTTTATTTTTCCCCAGGCTTCTCTACCTGAGAAAGAGTTACTTGCTTCCATAACCTGCTTTTCCTACTCCAGATAGATACATACATGGATAACTTTCCCCCTTGTCCTACTGTGACTGAGCTCCTCCTAAAACTCGTACAACTCTCACTCATTGTAGTAGGCTGAAGAGTCATATAGTGAAAAGAAGTCTATCTTAAAATTTTAAAGTCATTTTCAGGCCGGACTCCATCCATAGCTGACAGGCTCTCCGCTTACTAAGCATATTCATCTGAAATGGTATAGTGGCACCCAGTATCAGCTGGAACCACATGGCATGGTGGCAGCATGGCTTACATATATGTTTTAATTTCAAAATGGAAGTTTGTTTCTTGAAATTTTATCTACTACAGCTTAGCTTCTTTCATTTGTATTTCTTGTGGTTTAGCATTTCATACACATATACACATACATGCATGCGTCTACACACAACACACTATTTTTTACCATAACAAATTTTTAACAGTATCAGACCCAGACACCTCAGAAAACAATTATGAAAACATGTTCGCTGGCAGAAGGGTATTTTAAGGCTGAGATAAAGTTGTCACTAGAATTTGAAATACTATTTTGGTGTGTAGATATACAAATATAATGTACATTTTAGATAATTACATATTAATTTATTATTTTCAATACTATAATTTTATGATATCTAGCTATAACTAATAGCTATAACATTATTAGTAATAGCTATAGCAATACTATAGCATTATTTTCAATATTATAACTATAAAATTAGAGCAGAGACTTTATTTTTGGTGGATCTGGTCTTTAAGCTTTCCAGAAATAAAAGGCGCAGCAATTTCTGTTTGGAAACATCTGTTTCAAACACATCAAAACAAACTTTTCAGTCAAGGTGTCTGCTTCACCCAGTAGTCTATGAACCAGAAGTACTGAGCTTGCACACTGGACACTTAGCAAATTTCTGCCTATTGACAGCAACATTATCTGCAAAACCACATTAAAGTATTCCAAGAGACAAAGTGTTGGAATGCTAATAAACCACAGAATATCACAACCTCCTCATTCCAAACATATACAGTGTAAATATTAATTTAAAACTATGTGACAGTAAACTTGTTTTAATAATTTTGTATTTTAATTTTCACTTAACCTTCATATCAATATCCTGAAATATTATCAATAAAAGCAAATGAGTTACATATTTACAAAAATATTTTTGTTTAAAAAATTGTGTTTATTTGTAAACAAATTTTGAAATTTACAAAATCAAAAAAGTGTTGTGCTTATGGATGTTTTTTCACCCTGGGTGGAGGAGAAAAGGTTCAATGCTAGCATGCTCAATTACCATACTCTAGAAGACCATGTTATTGGGACAGTTATTTGCCCTTTCTGAGACACAAGACTCTAAGAAGAATAATATTCTAAGAAGAATAATACTGAATTACTAAGTATTTTTAAACTAAAACGTCTCTGGAATTTGGTTTGTCTTGCCTAGTAAAAATGCATCACTATTGACGTTAAGCCATACCTGTTATTTGAAAGCTTCAACAGAAAGATACTTTCAAAAACAGTTTAGAACCATTGGTTTACAAGTTGCCAAAGGGAACTGCTGCACAGGTTTTTCAATACTAATGATTAATGCATTTACTTTAAATAAACAAAAAACCTATTCCAAAAAGTGCATGCTTCTGTAATCACTAGTAATCACTAAGTAGGAGATTTTTCACTGATTTTCTACTGAAAAAGTTGACTTACGAAATGCTGAAAATAGCTGCAAAAATTCTAAGGAAAGATAGGTAAGAAAAATATAAGACACCAGACAAAAAGCCAAAATGTTTCAATTGTTTCAGGGATGGAAATAAATACCAGAGCTATTAGTTTCAGTTCAAAGAACACATCACTTGCTTATTATTTCTTTGGAATATTTATTTTATCTTGAAATATCAAAATAGTAAAATTATAAAACTGAAGGTGAGAAAGGAGTGACTAACCTGATCTGGAGAGGGTCTGTGGTTGGAGTGTTGTGGCCTCCCAGGAGATCGATGATGGTGGTGGTGGTGATGGTGGTGGTAGTGGTGATGGTCATCATCGTAGTTATCTGCCATCAGCTTCATTCTGTTTTGTGTCTGTTTAAGACGTAAAGTGAGACAATTCTATTACATGCTGGAATATATTACTCTAACACTGTTTTAGGAAGATCTTAGCTCTTTCTTAGTGCCTTTTTTTTTTTTTTTGGTAGCTGTAAGGATCTAACAATAGAAGTCCGGACTGCTGGCTCGCAAAGAAAAGGAAACAAACAAAAAGATAACAAAGTATGTGAACACATCTTCTGTCTCAGTTTTCACATGAGTAGAATTGCACAAAAAAGTCAGAAAGGGATATGATCAAGGATGTTGTGTTTGAAGGGTGTCAACAAAGACATTCAGCTTTTCTAAGTGTACTATTTTAGAACAGTTTCCTATTTTTTCCAGTCTATTATTATGTCTTGCTAATTAACTTGTAAAATCTCACTGAAAGGAATATTAAGTGTATTTCAAATATTTACAGTTAGCTACTGAGGCATGTCAACAACAATCATGATTAGTTATGCTAAAAGCTCTATTTTAGCTTAATTATTTTAATTGTACATCAAGGTCACCCTGCTAAACAGTAAGTTAAAAGAATCTGAAAACTGATGCAGACACAGGCACTTAGAGAAATAAGTGATTATGGAACTTGACACGTTACTGAATGAAAGTAAGTCTTAGATATAGATCTTGAAAAAAAGATCAACACTTCAGCTACTGCTGTGTACAGATAATAAAATCTATGTCACCATGAGATAACAAGAGACATCACTGCTCTTTATCACTATTACAATTGTTCCATACCATGAAATACATAGAGTGGAATAATTCAAACCTTGTTCATAATACCAAAAATATCTTACTACCAATTGCCCAATACCAGTGGATACAGTACTTATTTTTTCTGTTAGTATGACTGAAGGCTGTCTCAGGCAAACTTGTTAACCAAGTTAACTTGTTAATCAAGTTTTACTTATTTTTGCACTAACAAAACCCAGAAGAAAATGCTGTCAATTCTCAAAGACCTCTTCCAAAATTAGAAGAATCGATTAGAGACATATACAATTAATATCATGCAGATGACTGAAGGAAAGATAACAGTCAATACACTTAATGTCATCTTCAAAAATCTCACCTGAGTCTTATAGGAGAAAGGTTGTTCTTGAAGGAGTATTATCTACTTTGTGCCAATTCTCTATGTGGACATCATTTGAGTTGGTCAAGCACAACCAAGTCTACTTTGCACATAGACACTTTTGGTGAACAGTTAAGAAATGAGAATGAAATCAATTGCAAAAAGCCACAATTTAGTTCTACCCATGCTCCGAGGTAGCAGGATTCATGCTAACTCCAGTGAGGACGCTGGCTAAACACATTACCCCAGGACTTTGCCCAAACTAATGAGTTCTAAAGGACCAACTTAAACACATGAATTTAAACACAACTCATTTGTTTGGGTATGTTCCTATATTAACAGGTCTAACTGGCTTCCAATTCCAAGTGCCCGTGAGATAGCTAGTGTCCCATAGCTAGTACGTGGTAAATTTACTTGCAGGACTATTGTAAATTGATTTTCCTACGAGAACAATCCTATATCAAAATCTCCGTTAGGAAAATTTCACTGGTAAGTATATTTTAATGGAAAATGTAGAAACTCAGAGATTGCTATTAAATTCCCCAATTTTAATGTTTTTTCCTAAAGTAGAAAAGAGATTTGGGAAAAAAGCAAACTAAATATTCATATTACACAATATTTGAAGTATAACAAAATCTAATACAAGGAAAACTATGAACCACAAGGATCACAGGAAATCCTGATGTGTCTTTTTAGCAATTATTTTTTTTTGAAATGTCACAATGCTTCTCAAGCACTTCACATGATGTCCATTAGAAGGATCATAGAAAACTATTTTACAGGAGGGGACATGTACTCGGTTCAAGTAAAAACAAACAAACCACCAAACCAAACCAAACGCTTAAGGCATCCGCAATAACAAGATAGAGGAACAACCATGGATTGGATGTGTACATGCTTTAGTCACTGTCAGACTCTTTCTGAGCATCTCTATAGCACTAAAAGAGCATCTTCTCAGTGTGTTACAGAATAAATGTCCTCCACAGGTCAAGTGGTGGATTCCTTTGAACAGGAATTGCACTGGCACTATATGGTATCATTTCACATTTTTTAACACTATTTTCTGCCCAGTTGGAATAATTTCATTTTCTCCCTCCCAGATAAGAAGATGGAAGCATAGAGCTGTATGAATTTCCATTATGAATTTCTACCGATTTTGCCAAAAGACCAACTCAATCTGAATCACCATAGTTGGTCTGTTTGTCTTTAGATTCAAAGAGGAAGGCCTTTTGAACAAAAGAGTGGAAAAGATGAAGAATTAATAGACAAATAATAACCCACTTACTGTAAACACTGTAATATCCTGCCTCTTTGGGGAAGCTCCTAACTTTTTATTAGTTTATTTTCTTATCAATGAACAGCCTTAAATTTCCTACCTTTCAACTGTATTCCATAAAAGAATGCAAAAGTTAAACAAGATGATATATGCAATCCTAAAAGTGTCCCCTGTAATGAGGTGTTGGGGATTAGACATGTCATGGGATAAGAACTGTAAATGAATGATGTCACCTTTCTAATTTGGTGCTGAAATATAAATAAACCACTTCTAATGTTTCTTCCTTTTGGATGCCAGATTGCAGTAAAATGTGCACAAAGAAATGTTAATGCTGTAATAGGCTTCCTTTAGTGTGCCTGTTCTGGAAACAAAATATATAAGAAATGTGAAATGAGAATTTCTTTTCCACTCAGGTGATCAGCAAACCATCCAAACTTTTATATGACTTGTGATTGCCATTAATTTCTTAAAATGATCCTAAATATTTTGCAAAATATTATTTTTAAAAGCTTTTTGTTTTTATTTGTTAGCTCTTCACAACGATAACTAATACAAGTTTGAGGTTCTGTTTGTCTTTGCTTTAGCTACTGTCAGAGCGCTATACTTCCACACTGAACTGTATTTTCCAGGTATGCTTAGCTTTGACTTAAGAAGTACAAAACATGGTATGATTTCAAACTTTTTAAAAGATGAACAGGAGGATTTCTAGAGGAGGAACAAAAGTAAAGCCATCCAGAGGAACACTACAATCCTTTTCAGGTCCTTCTAAACAAAAACCTGTAACATTACTTCTGTTTGCTTCCCTTGTTAACTCTTTTAATCTTTGGTAGGCTTTGAAATGCCAGGTATATTTTTATTTGAGGAAGAAATTAATTAACCACATTGGAATTCATTCAGAACCCCAGGGCTTCACACCCCTACGCTTACATACAAGCACATACACAAACACATAGAAAGGCATATACATTTTAGGACGTTGGTTTATCAGACAGACAGTAAATCCTCATGGTCTGCGTCCTGTATCAACACATTAGGACACCGATTCAGTACTAACTGCGAGGGAAAAATACCACCTACTGACCTGGCAATGCCATCATTTCCTGCAACATCTTCAGCATACTTGAAAATTTCCTATTCAAGAATATCCAAGAACTTTTCTTACATTACTTTTGAAAGCACAAGAGATTATTCAGTATGACTTTTCTGGATGATCAGGAAACTCGGTCTTGGAATGAACAATTCATGAAAATTAGAGTGATGCTTGTACATGCATTTAAACTGTGCCATATCTAATTTGCATCATATGTTACTCTGCACAAGTTACTCCATATCTGAAATAGTTATATTATATAGTTTACAATTTTATTCACATTTTCCTCTCAAAACTATTATTATTGATACAATTTTCCCGAAAACAGGGTTTCTCAAAATTTACATAGCCACAGCTCTGACAACAAAATTATCATACCAATAGTTCTTTTTGAAAATGCCTGGTGAACACCAGGCCCACACCTGAGAAGGAGCAGTTTTTAATTTGGATTTATACTAGGAAAGAAAAAAATGTTAACTTGTAAAATGCAGCAATTAATTAACTGCATCTCCAACAGACCATGTATTAGTTTTAGTCTAAACAGTTTCCTCAGATTTTTTTGCTTTAAATTTATTGACTACATTCAATAAATACTGCATCCATTTTGAAATAAAGGAATGATAGAGGACTTAAAAGCAGCTTAAATCTAGGTGCACAGGTATATTAACCCTTAGGGCTTGAAACAGTTGTCTTTGATCATTCAATATCACTATTTGCTAAGCTGTCAAGGTCATGAATGGTATGTGTAACTGAATTTTTAACCCACTTACCAAAGAATTTATTATCTAGCACTGTAAGAAAACTGACAGATATTTCTTGTCCTCCTAAAATTCTGTTGAGTTTAAGTAAGGAACTACTGAAGTAAAATCAAAGTCATTGATTGACTGGTAACAGACTAAATAGCTTAACAGCAATCTGTAACTGTAAAACTATAATATTAAAACTGTCTTTTAAAAAATATTTTAGCAAGGTGGCAATAGGGAACTATGCTTTGATCTGTCATCTGGATCAAGTTAACAGCAAAACTCTCATGAATGGGGTTCAAATGAGGAAAAATAGTAAGATTTGTTGCTCTGGGATATAGGTGTAATACCATTCAAGAGCTGTTACTTTCCTTTGGATTTTCTTCTCAATCTCTCTTCACTAAATGGAATTTGAAATATTTCTAGAATATTCACTTTCAACAGGGTAGGTTTTTTCCCTATATAATATGGGAGGGAGGCAGACATAAGGCCTACAAGCTATCCTGGAGATATCCTTTGGTCTAATTATTAAAGCATGGAATTTAAAATCTAGAGACCCACATTCTAGCTTTGATTCTGCAATGGCTTCTTGTTGTCTTCAACGACACAGAACCTCTATTTCTTGCAATCTCACTATTTGAAAATAAGCATGCTAATATTTCTACAAAGGACTTTGAGATCTTCATGTGGCACACGTCTAGTTCTAGTCTTCCTGATTTTCACTAATAAATGATTTAATCTGAGATTTTTTTTCCTAAGAATAATTTTAGAAAACACAAATAAAATCTTTTTTTAACTTTGAAAACTAGAAGGTAAGGATCAAAAAAATTGTGTGCTTAAGACTACATAGTTCACCAAGTTTATCGAGAAGTTGTATAAACTTAGTGGAATTAACCTGGATTTAATGAAAGCATGTGCAACTGCGACTGGTTTTCCAGTATGAATCCAGTGCTTCAGGCCTGAATTCCATTAGCTGAGGGTTAACAAAATGTTTGCTAATTAGGCCAGCTCTGTACTTACTCTCTCCAAATAAAATCAGTTTTCATGTCAGAAAAATATTTTTATGCATTCTTTGAAAACTGTTATCATCTGAAGACAAGTGAAGAATTTCTTATCATTTCTACTGCTGCACAACACAAAAGTTGCCAACTGCCATAGAATACAATTTATAGCTGATTTGTTATTTGATACGTTGCAGTTAATTAAATATTGGACAACAAATGCTGTACTTGGCCTCAAACATCCTTAAAGTTTACCAAATTACATTCATCACTCACAATCTGTTAAAAGACTATAACAGTTTGCACGAAATGAAGACTTTACGAAAACAGCATATATTTGTTCATTAAAAACTACAAAATATTCCACAATGTACTGTTACATTTGTGTAACAGAGGAAGACAGTCTTGAAAAGTAGCTACAAAAGGCATTTCAGAAGGCAACACAGAATGCTGTGTTTCTAAGTAACCCTTATGTCGACTTCTAAGACCAAAGAAGTCATCACAGGCTACATTGAAAAGTAAAATTAAATGCTGCATAAAGCCTGTATTTCTAGAACTTGATCAAGTTCACTGCCTTTTTTTTTAAACTCTTCAGCAAGTTTCCATTTATTTCACTTCTGTTATCCGATCATCGTTAAATATTTTTCTGAGATCAAAAATAACAAGTTCAAGCTCCAACCTTGGAGTCTCTAAAAAACATGTTCAACATCACTGTCATTTAGTTCTACCCTCTTTGAGCATCTCAAGCTTACGAGAGATACATGCATCCTGCATAAGTGATTTGATAATAAGCCAAATAGTGAGCTTAATTTGCCATCTAGAAGAGATTTAAGAGAGATTTCATTGCAAAGTTTCAGTTGAAACTTATTTTGCTTAAACTTCTTGATATACATAGATATTTTTGAGCACTGGTTCACTAATTATCTAGCTGAAGCAAAAAAGAGAATGCCAAGGCTATTATTCATAGAATCATAGAATCATTAAGGTTGGAAGAGACCTCTAAGATCATCGAGTCCAACCATCAACCCAACACCACCATGCCCACTAAACCATGTCCCTAAGCGCCTCGCCTACACGTCTTTTAAATACCTCCAGGGATGGTGACTCAACCACTTCCCTGGGCAGCCTGTTCCAATGTTTA
>NW_008824111.1:316281-316509 GCF_000699105.1 Pygoscelis adeliae | reverse complement strand
TGGCTCTCTTCTTGTCATTAATATATTTGTAAAAACATTTTTTGTTGTCTCTAACGATAGCGGCCAGGTTGCATTCTAGCTGGGCTTTTGCCTTTCTCATTTCCTCTCTGCATGACCTAACGAGATCCCTGTACTCTTCTTGAGTCGCCTGCCCCTTCTTCCACAAGTGGTAAACTCTCCTTTTTTTCCTGAGTCCCAGCAAGAGCTTCCTGTTCAGCCAGGCAGGTC